>NC_092862.1:105115922-105412313 GCF_032062135.1 Pyxicephalus adspersus | reverse complement strand
CCCTATTCGGACATATTTCTGTAAGTTACAGGTCTACAATTTAAAAAAAAAAATTTCATGAAAACCTGTGACGCTTTTGGAACAGAAATCTAGAAATCAGTGTAACGCTCAGGTGGTTAAAAAACAGGATCGCTCACAAAATAAAAACAAATTTGTAAACAATGTACATCAATACCGATTTCCTTTTAGGATACCCATTATTGGAGTAATCCCAATTATCTACACAATTATCCCACTTATTGTGTAACCTAGTCGCTTCTGCAGGACATAGGAGATCTGTGAGCATAAAAATCCATAATATGATTTTCTCAATATCACAGTATTTCTACAAATAAACATGCCATTTCAAAGGGTAAATGAAGTACCATATGCATACAACTTATGTAGATGTCCTGGATGCAAGCACCAACCGGTATTCACCATATGTGCGATTTGTCCGTTTAGGGGATATGGCTATGCTACTTTAAACTATAGGTGGTGGAAATAATTTTATATGCAAATAGAAGGTGAAGCAGCCTAAGTTTAGGTCCAGCAACAAGGACCTTCCCGTCTTTTACCTTTGCTTAGTTTACTCACATGACTACATGCTAACTTGGGTGAAAAAAAATCCATAGGTATGATGAGTTTAACCAAAAGTTCAAGTTAAAAACCTTGTATACCGGAACCATAAACCTACCTCAGAACCTGGAAGAAGACAAAAACCTTTACAACAGTGTCCTTCCACTGTAAACTTATATGTAAAAATAATAAAGAGTGGGAGTTTACAGTCTACTGTGAAAAAATACAAAACAATACACACAAATTCACAAAGCTCTGTCTTTTTGTTTCTGCTGGCTCTTAGCTCTATGCTAAGAGAATGGTACCACCAGCAGGAATTCTGATTTCTGATTCTAATTGTGTTAAATACTGGTTTTACGAGGTAAAGCAATTAAAAACTGTATTATTTATGTCTACTGTTTTAGCTTAATAATAATTATGCATGGCCTTGTGTCAAAGTCATGCCATTGCTAGGCAAAATGGCAAATATCTTGGACTCCAATACAAATAAGAGTGCCAGTATGCTTCAGTCAAACAAAATTAGCATGAAAACACAAAAGAAAAAGCATAGCCTACTTGCCCATATCTTTCATTACCTATACATGAAATGCTAGAGTATGCGTGGCTACTCCTCAATGTAATAGCAACTCCACCATGTTGCTTGGTGTTTTCAGGGCACCTCATCCCACGTCTGAAATTCCAGACCTCTCCCACTAAAATTTCATTAGGATAATGTAGCACATATTTAAAACCCCAGTTTGTCAAATTGGAACAATCTTACGGCATCTACATTGCAATCTGTAGAACACATTGCTTCCAGTAAAAATAGGGTGCTCAGGAGAAAAAACGTGGCAAGACATTATCTCCTTCCCCATCCTTTTAAACATTTCTGAAATCCCTCCTCATTCTGAGAATGCAAACATATTATAAAACCTGATGTTATAAAAATATAAATTTTATTTGAGGATAAGAAATTATAACAAACAGGGAAAAACATGACACAGTCATTCTAGTAATATGCTAAAAAGAAACAGGGCAAGTGCTACAAATAACGAGGAAAAAAAAACGTCAATAGTAACACTGGGAAACGGACAAATTGAATGATAGAATGTAGGAAATGTAAGGGTTCAGGAAAGGGATAGTGAAAGGTTTACATCAGGCTTAAAATGTACCATGGGTCCTTAGGAGAAGTCTAAGTATACCACAATGTTTGCTGAAGGATTGAACAATTTTCTGTTTATTGAGAGTGGGCAAGGTGTCAACGAACGACTCTCACATTCAAAGAAGCATTCAACTCTGGGATTCTTGTCCATCATAGCCTTCCCATTATCCATTTTAAACATGCGGCCAATGATAAGGCCATGTCCAAACAATTTAGTTGTCCATCAAATAGAAAACAACTGAACAAGTATAGCTTGTTTGGAAGGGTTACCAGATAAAGGCCTCTTGTCAGTAAAAAGAACAAAGCAGTATGGCTTAGGTTTGTCACGTTGCATCTGAAAAATACAAACCATGAACTCTTTTATATACCAAATTATTCTGGAGTCAAATGAGGCAGTTTGTGCAACACTTAAAGCTTGATCAAATTTGGGTCGTGCAACAAGACAATGATCCTAATCATACCAATTATTCTACAACAGAATGGCTGAAAAAAAAAAAAAACAAGATGTTGCAATGGTCCAGTCAATATCTAGACCTCAGCTGAATGGAAATGCTGTAGAGGAGCTCAAAAGTGTTGTGCATAAATGAATGCCCGCAAAACGCAAAACGTTGTGAGCTGGAGTATTTTTAGTTTTTCACACATGGCTTTTCTATTTATGCTTTATATTTGTTAAGTAAATAATGACGTGGTGGAATCTGTTGGGAGTTGTTTTACATAAAAAAAAATGTAGAACCTGCTAAGGACCCAATGATGTCCCAATATGTAAGTGTATACGTATACACAAACTTAGTATTTTCTTTTTCCTTTGACTTTATATACAAATACACACACACACATTTACACACACATACACACACTAAACTAGTAAATATATACTAAACCGAAAATAAGAATTTATCGTTTAATATCATGTTTTAAATATAAAGGTTTCAAATATGGTAAATTAAATTAATAATAAATGCTATTAAGACAAATATTAAATTTAACATTAAAAAAAGCTATTCATGATAATCCTTTAATTACATAAGAAGATAACTCTTATGTAAGAAATTGCTGTAGAGATCACATTTTTATTTTGCGTCCATTTTCAGTATACAACAAAGTACAGGGTAAAGAAACTCAAGTGCTGGTAAGTGGAAGATTTACAGAGATTTTGCAGCCAAATCCTCAGCAAGATTTGCTATTTGAAAAGAGCTTTGAAGAAATCAGTCAGCTGTCATATCAATGCCTATGCAGTGAGCAGTAGCAGCACCCATTGTCTATGGATATAGAATGGGTGATGTAGGAATGTGTAGTGAACAGTATGAGTTTTTGAAAAGCACTTGTAGCAAAATGGTTGTAAATGCAGTCATCCAAAGATCCCAATGACATATTATTTTTCAGGGCCTATCATGGCTGTGAAAACAACCCAAATCCAATACAATTACAATAATACCAAAAACAATTTTGTATTTAAAAAAGAAAAACAGAATGACCAACTTTTTTAAATAAGTTAAATATTAAAGTACATTTATTGTCAAAAGTTATTTTAGTTAAGCAAAGCATAGAAAATGATTAAAACAAATGCAATTTTTTTGTCTGTATTCCAATACAAAAGTTTCTTGTCCCAATAACACAATTGGACCTAAAAGGGAAACTTTCGAGAGCTGTGATACATCCTCTCAGTCAGTTGTTATTCGAATAGCTGCATCTATTGGAAGACTTCTATGTTAACATAAAAACAGACAAACAGTCAAACTAACATAATTAGAACTTTTAGAAAATATTCCAGGGTATAAATTTGGGAACTAATGGAGCTACTAAAAATATAGGAGATCTGAAATTACCAGTGAAGTATTCATTTTTTTTATATAAGCCAGACACTAAATATGAAACAAAGCCAGAAAGACAATGCTGAAGCATGGGCATTTTATTCTGACATGTTCCTTTTAACTAATAATTGAACTTCTGTTCATTTGTAATAAAACCAACATGGAAATTGTGTGAAGGTGACTGTATTGGTGTGGCCAAAAAATCAGTGCAGTTTTAGGCTAATAGCATCAGACAATTAAAGCTCTAAATCTGTCTGTCTCAGCATCTCCCCCCCCTTCCTCCCACATACAGTTTCACTGGTATTAAAATCAGAGCTTTGACTAGGTCAGTTCATAACCATCCATTTCCAACTTTGGAGCCTTTTCTTAATGAATTTTCTAGTTTTCTTCTGATCATGAACACGTTAGAAAATATATAATTTCTAGTTCAGCTTCAACCCTAGGACAGATGGCCTCACATTATCATCCACCACACTTTTATATGATGAAGAATTCATAGACATTCGCTGACTTGATAATTGCACAATTCCTCACCCATAAAGCAGCAAAGCAATCCAAAATCATAACCTTTCCACCATCATGCTTCATAGTTTGTACATGGTTTTTCTCCTTAAATGCGATCTTCAGTTTGAAGCAAACATGTCTACAGTTACTTTGGCAAAACACATTTGCCTT
The DNA here is from genome assembly GCF_032062135.1 of Pyxicephalus adspersus. Classification (NCBI taxonomy): domain Eukaryota; kingdom Metazoa; phylum Chordata; class Amphibia; order Anura; family Pyxicephalidae; genus Pyxicephalus; species Pyxicephalus adspersus. Next base: position 105,408,128 of record NC_092862.1, on the reverse strand, counting down.
TAATGGTGACAGCATCTGTCTAAATAACCTCAGGAGACTGTATTGGAAGGGCGAATGTAAGAATAGGAGTGCAGTGTTCTGTGCTTAATAAATAGGTCACCTTAGATCTAGTAAAGTCCAACGGGAGGTCAACTTTAGGTATCTGAGTGAACGTTACTTTTGTGACGCTCAAGCTTGTAATACTGTTTTAGGTAATTACCTTCATGAGTAAAATGATCGAACAATACATTCAATAAAAGTAAACATCCTGTAATGCATTTTGTGATTGAATATTTTTTCAGTAGTTGAAATAAATCATTTCTATACATGTAGTCAGTTGCTGATTAATACAGTATATTTCACTGCATTCTGTCAGCATAATTCTAATTTCTTTTTGACATTTACTCCTTTTGTACTATCTTAAAAATAAACCCAATTTCATTTATTAGCTAATTAATTATCTTCTATTTAATTTATTATTGTAATACACTGTTTTATAGCGTTTTATATAATCACTTTGCTTTTCATCCCCTTTATAAATTAGTTTATTTGTAATAATAAATATTCAAGGTTTCAAACTGAATGTTTTCAGTATAAGTTTGTTTTATCCTTAAAATACTTGTGACTCTGTGTGGCTAAGCCTACATATAAAGGTGATATACTCGAACATAGTGAAATAATTCACATATTCTAAAACAGTGTTTCTTGACCTTTTTAACATGGGAGGGATCCCTTGAAAAATTTTTTAGGTATTCAGTGAACCCCCTCTATAATTACTATATCCACAGCTCAAAGTAAAATAATGCAGTGGCAAGTAGGAAGAATGCATCTTACATTGCTGGCCATTGGGAAGGCTGCCCCCTTACAGATGCAAAAAAGATCACTGGAATCTGTTAAACTGACTTGAGAGTCAAAAACTTCTCATTGCTCAAGAAAAGCCTGGCAACCTCTGTAGAAAACACAGCTTCATGTAAAAAAGTTTTTTTAAGTCCTCTCTAAGATATGGAACCTGTCTTATTTACACATAGGGTCTGGTGTTCACTGTGCTATGGTGTTGTGTCATCCAGACAAGATCAAAAAAGCTCTCTAAGCTATACAGAAACAAGGGGTTTTGGATGCATATGAGTCTAGCATGAGAATTCAATAAATTGCCAAATGATTTGTAATTAATTGTCTCACTGTGAGGAAAATATACACAAGTGGCATACATTTTAACTGACTTAAGATTCTTCAAATCCAGCCCAGCAAATTCAGCCTAGGAGCTGACTGTTACGTTAAAATAGGTTTTCAGGAAAATAACAAAAACAAAATGCCAATGAACTAGGTAGTATAATCACAGGTGATATTATCCCCTCCTTGGGATTACTTATGTGGTGCATGTATTTGTGGGAGATATTTTGGTGGTATGAATACAATATTTATGAATGGAGTATATTGGAAATGTAGGTGACAATTTAGTGTAATAGGGATTTAACTATGTTTAACTGTATTTTTGAAAGAAGGTTTAACTATTGAAAAACTTGGGTATTTTGCTATTAAGGGGACCTTGCATTGGTGTGGCACTCTGTGCCTATGTGATCACTACTGCTCTATTTGAGGAAATGATCCTGATTATCTGACTGTGCATACATTGGGGGAAGCTAATATAAGTAAGGTTATGTAAAAATTGTTAATAAAAATTTTACATTGTGCCTGAAAAGTTTATATTTTGATACATTGTACAGTTTTTAGGTCTCGTTGCTATCCTGATGAAGTGAACATAGATCCGCAAAACCCATAGAAAGCAATTAACAAACTTGAGATGATAACAACAATATGTTTTTTAAATGTTTTTTACGATGAACTAAATAAAGAATGTGTATTTTACATGTTACTCCATTTTGTTTTTTTATATGATTATTAGTAGGGATGAGAGAGGCAGTTTGTTTAAATATTAACAGACCAATCAGGGAATATTAGTATATAAGTTTTCATGAACTCCAAAAATTACATTATGTTGATGAACCTATTAATCAGAGAATCTACTAATCAGAGAAAAAAGGCAACATTTTTAAAATAACTTTATGGGGAGTGATTTTATGCCATAACATTAGTTTTCTGTTTAACCCGTCTTAAGATTTAACCAGCTCCACCAGACAGAGAAGCAATCTCAGTGATCTGATCTCCATATTACATTAAATTCATATTTTCTGGGCATGTCCTATTTTATATAAATTCTGAACACTTTTTATGGACTAGAGACCCTGAATATGTCTTACTGCTCAAAAATGATTTGGATTTAAAAAAATATAAAAAGACTATTTTAGTTCACATAGATCATGCTGCTAGAATACTATTTATTCCTAAATACTGATACCAAACAACCCCTCCCTCACTAAAAGGCTGAAATAAAGAGGGAAATAACTTTAACAATAAAAAATTGTATTTATTGAAGAAGGAACAGGCAATGTCCCTTCCGCAAAAAAATAAACTTACCAGCCTGATCATATTTAATCACACTCCCCTATTTTTGCTCTGCCGTGGGTGCCGTCATCTTAAGGGGTTTTCTTTCAGGTTCCTGATCTTCAGCAGCCTTGATTGGCCAGACTAGAATAACTTAAACCCCACGCATACATGAAGAAGTTCAGTCTCACCTCTCGGAATATCTCAGGATTCTACACAGAGTTGTGCTTGAAGAAATTTAGAAAAGAAGATTGCGAACAGGAAGGTAAGCATGTTTTATTTCAGAAAGGAAACCACCTGACCCTTCTGCAATAAAAATCTTGCATGCTCGCAATTTTTAATTGCAGAACTATAGTTCTGCTATAGGGGGCTAACTATGTATATATTTAAAAAGGAAAGACTTGCAACATCCAAAAAAGATAAAAAGACTGCATTTGAGAAGGTTTGCCTCCCATGGATAACATTAAAATGACAGAAAATTGGAAAACGAAAGAGGGATTAAAAATTAGAAGATGTTCAGAATGGAATAATATTGGAAGCACTAAGAAGGTGAAAGAAGGGATGACTGGTGCTGACCTAATTATTTGGACACGCTGGTCAACTAGTAAGGTACTTTAGGGATCTAGTGAAAAACAGCAAGACAAGAGAAAAAGGGGAAATGAATTTGTGGGATTTAATTATGTTTTGATATTAATTAATAACTGATATCAAATTCTGTTTATATCAAAATTATGTTTTGATATTAATTATTTTGATATTAAATGCAATTGAAGCCTAACTATATACACTTGTTGCAATCTACATTACAAAACATTAGCTTGGTAATGAAAACATTACTGTATATCTTAAAACTGATATTTCTCTGTTTCAAATTCAGCAGTAGTAAAACTGACTGCTCATTTTTTTACCCTGATCATTGTGACCTGATCTTGAGACACGTACTCAGATTTACTTTGCCATCACATTTCCAACATAACCTAAAACCCACATTAAAAAAATAAAACTATCTTCCATATTTGTAACCTTTGCAACATATTGTACGCAGGTAATTTTCAGATTCCTTTAAATATTAAAGATGTGTTTAGTTATAAATCACTTTTAAAACTCTGTTATAACAAGTAGATACATAAACAGCAGAAAAGATACCATCCAAGAATGTTAAAGCTTTCTAATATACATCAGTTCCACAGTATTAGGAAAGATAATGATGACTATATCTGTGCTGTGAATTGCATAATGAAGCAAAGTAATTTTTTTTATAATATTATGAATCAAAAGTTTTTAGAAAGTCTTAATTAGCATTACAGCTGTAGCTTCAAGCTCTGCATGCAGAGTAAAGATAAATTGCTTTGTTAATAAATGTATATGCTATGATTACCTAAATATAATTGCAGTTTAGGGTTTTGTAAATTAAGGAATATTTAAAGCTGTGCCATAACTTGAAGTGCCATCTAAAAAATAAAATACACTTGTTGAAAAACCATGAACAGATTTTCAAATGATGTCAATGTCATTCCAGATGTGACAGGCCTTCGGAAAACAGAGACGCTGCTTGGTTTGTTTTACTTCAAGATTTATTAAGGCAATTTAATTTTGTCTTATATTATTATTTTATATTGGCAATATAGGAAAACTACTACTCATTTAGTGTTTAGAAATAATTAGTCAAAATGTTAGGACATTCATTACAAAGCCGGTTAAATCAGTAGGAGAACTAAAATGTCATTAGTGGACTTCTCACTTTTCACTTACCCCAAACAAAAAAATATATGCCATTCTAAAATTCAGTGTTCTAGGATGGAGCTACATTTCAAATTTGACACAAATTCCATTTTCAAGGTCCAAACAAAAAAGTCAAATGTTATTAAACTTTGCAGAGATTTTGACTTTTTTGTCAATGGCCACCAATTTTTCCAGGTATTTGCAAAGCCATTGAACATGGTATTGTCATCAACTTTGCTGAGGAAAGGGGTGAGCTGTGGGAGAATCCCAAGAAAATGTACAAACAAGTTTTTCTAAATAAAAAAAAAAATTGATCAGGCAGATACTTTATTTAAAAATGGACCAGAGATGTCCCTTCTACAATAATATAAACACATCTGATTTTTTATTTACACGTTCCTGTCCTTACTGGAGTCCTGGGCACAACTATCTTTATCTGTTTATCTTCCGAGTTCTAGTTGTTAAGTCATCCAGATTGGCCTGAGAGGCTAGAATAATGCAAGTTCTGGCATTGTACACCGAGCCGTGGGGATGAATGAAGGTGTCACATTTGAAAAACCCTATGGCTGAATGGAATATTAGTATACTAGCAAGTAAATTCTCATGTAAATGAACTTAGAATCTATAATTAATAAATTATAAATGTGGTGACTCCTTGGAGTCACATCAGAAATGAACTAAAGAAATAGTGCATTAGGATATTCACATTTTTTTTGATCAAGTGCCATATATTACATTAGCACACTACTATAAGACATTAAACACCTGGTTCATGCAATATCAAGCACACGAGTAAACTCAGTGCAATCTTACAACATGGTAGTCAACTGTTGAGAAGTTATGTTTAAACTCTTGAGAAAAGATGTGATGGTGCCTAAAAGATAATTGCACTTATAAAGTAAAGTACAGACATCCATTCTCTACTTAAGAAACAAAAATGGAACCTATCCCAGATACACCTTTATTTAGATACACTTACCATAATAGTGTCCACTACTTCGGGTCTCCTATGTAAAAAAATAAGCAGGTATACTTTTTTGTTTGAAAGCAGACTTAGCTCTCACTGTTCTGGGAATTATTGCTATAAACAGACCTGACATATGTGTAGTAGTGTGCCATCAAATAGTTTACATAGAAGGGTCAAAGCCAAGGAAGGAGAAAACCCCATAGCACACCCTGGATATGTAGTGTCATTTACATTTCTTAAGTACAAATGGGAGGTAATGAATGGCTGTACTTAACCAGTGCAGTTATCCTTTAAATCAGAAAGATCTCACAAGTATGCCTTCTAATCTAAGTAAAAACAGTACAATGAACAGCTTTGTAAAACAATATATATTACCAAGTCTTGTTTCTTCTTGATATATTTACCCAATTATTTCACTAATATCACAGGGACAAAGCAGGTAGTATGGTTAAACTAGAATAGTTAGTACTCTGTAAAGCCAAACTTAAATCCTTCCTAGTAACCTATGCATGTTATGAATTTAGCTTCAGGATACCTGGCATTGAATTCACCAAAAAAATCTAATCAAAACAATACCGTAAATTTTCTTTGCAAATATGTCTAATCATGTCCAATCTTAATAAAGGTATTAAAGCACTTACAGGTTCCAGCAAACCTGGTATTTGATAAGTGGATTTAGGATGTTGACTCTAGATAGAAGTACAGAACCTAACAAAAATAGGAAACCTAAATTGTAATATGTACAAATAATCAATATTTAGAGAAAGAGATACAGACAGAGAGAGTGTAAGCATAGATATCATGCTTTTGAATAGAAAAGCCAAAAATCCACATATAAGTGCAGAGAAAAATTATATTCAGGAAGCAAAAGGATGGCATTTACATGAGCTATGTTTCAGTAATTGGAATATTTTAACTTTATTCGGCAGCAGAAGTCATATTATATATCAAAATAAGTGATTTTCTTTGCAGGAAATTATCCTCTTAAGTGTTGTGAAACTGTTAATGCATCACAGTCGATGTTTCTCAATGATGGCTCTCTGGACACTATTACAGTTCAGGCTAAAAGTGTAATGCTTTAGTACGATATGGCCATTTTGAAAGTATAATCCACTCACTGATCTGCAAATGGTCACAATGAATTTTTGCTTTGAAAACACATTGTGCTTTCCTTACTCCCTAGGTAACAGGTCTCAGTTGCTCAATAATGCTACAATAAAGCACCATAAATGTCTAATAATCTTTATTTTACCTGTCTGTTTTACATTTGTATGTTAATTTAAGTTATTCAAAATAATGGTTAGTTAAGTGAATATTCCCAAATTGTACACAACACTTCAACATCCCCCATAAATTGACAAATGAATCAGGAAGGAATAGGACATAAAGGCATCTGCATCTTTCAACTGCTCTTCTTTGTTGTGAATAAGTTTTATTAGAAGAATAAAGTAATAACATGAACCATTTTACATAGAATAATGGGAAAAAATGATACACAAATCATACAAACACAGATACAGTGACCTATACAAGAAAAAAGAATGAAGATACGTAAAATAAAATCTATATAACCACATAATCCTACTCAAAGCATTATATTGTCATTTTGAAGATAATACGCCCCATAGTAACATTACAAAAATACTGATATAAAGGTACTCTATGGAAAAAAAGAGTTGGTTGACCTGAAAATTCAGTAAATAAGGTTTGTTAATTTCCTTAATATTCATAAAGCAGATATTTTCCAGGAGTGATTCAAAGCATAATTCTGTTGCACTAGCAAAAAAACAGGGGTTCAGAAAACCCATTGGCCAAACAACTTATACCAGGAGAACAAAAACACAAAAACAAAAAACTAAAAGATAGAGACTGAGAACATTATACAGTGAGGAAAAGAAGTATTTGATCCCCTGCTGATTTTCTACATTTGCCCTTTGACAAAGAAATCACAAGTCTATAATTGTAATAGTAGATTTATTGTAGCTGTGAGAGACAGAATAACAACAAAAGAACCCTCAAAACCCACTGCTCAAAAATAAGAGCTTCATGTGCATTGTAATGAGTGAAAGAAGTATTTGATCCCTTCGCAAAAGATGACTTAGTACTTGGTGGCAAATCCTTTGTTGGCTATCACAGAGGTCAGACGTTTCTTGTAGTTGGCCACCAGGTTTGCACACATCTCAGGAGGTCTTTTGCCTCCTCCTCTTTGCAGATCCTCTCTAAGTCGGTAAGGTTTCGAGACTGATGTTTGGCAACTCGAACCTTTAGCTTCTTCCACAGATTTTCTATGGGATTAAGGTCTGGAAACTGGCTGGGGCACTCCAGGACCTTCATGGGCTTCTTCTTGAGCCACTCGTTTGTTGACTTGGCTGTGTGTTTTGGGTAATTGTCATGCTGGAATAACCATCCATGACCTATTTACAATGCACAGGGGTTGAGTTGATGCCAAAATGCTCAAGTATCTGACCTCAACACTTTCACCCAGTTCTCCTCTGGATCATTCAGATGTTCATTGGCAAACTGCAGACATGCCTGTACATGTGCTTATCTTGAGCAGGGGGATCTTGCGGGAATAAATTAGAATGCCAATTTGGAGACGAGTTTTCGTGACCAACATTTTTACCCCACTTCACAAATGTTTTCGAGCTGAATAGGTACACAAGCATAGGTACACTTCTAATTATTAGTAAAAGCCTTTCCAGAAAGTCAGTGCTGAGATGCAAAGGGTGTCCAGCACTATAATAATTTAAATATTCTTAGAATAAGATGCCCAACAAGATTATATACATATCCAGAGACCTTTGGACATATACTACCTGCCTAACTCAGCTCTCCAAGGCTGGAGAAGATAAACTATAACCGGAGAACTTGGGTGTTCCAGCAACCTTGGAATGGATCTGAAAACATTCACTAATAGCAAATGATTTTTAAGAAACCCATTCCAGGTTTTCTGAATCACCCAGGTTTTCCCTTATTAGTCTATATATTGCTTATTAGTATATCTATATATTTCCCTTATTAGTCTTGATATTGTTTTCTATATTCCCACCTTTATTATTATGTACCAATCACATGGGTTTTCATTAGCTTTTCTCCAGTTAAGAAAGTGTACAGAACCAAAAATAGAAAAAGGTGTCTCTGTCCAAATATTTATGAACCTAATTGTATAAGTTAGGTCCATAAATATTTGGAGTGAGACAACTTTTTTCTATGTTTGGTTCTGTACATTACCACAATTAATTTTAAATAAAACAACTCAGATGCAGTTGAACTGCGGACTTTCAGCTTTATTTCAGTGGGTTGAACAAAAAGATTGCATAAAAAGCTAAAGCCTTTTTTTTCAACACAATCGCTTCATTTCAGGGGCTCAAAAGAAATTGGACAAATTAAAAAACTTTCTAATACTTGGTTGAAAACCCTTTGCTGGCAATGACAGCCTGTAGTCTTGAACTCATGGACATCACCAGATGCTGGGTTTCCTCCTTTTTAATGCTCCGCCAGGTCTTTATTGCAGTGGCTTATAGTTGCTGTTTGTTTGTGGGCCTTCCTGTCCGAAGTTTAGTCATCAACAAGTGAAATGCATGCTTAATTGGGTTCAGATCAGGTGATTGACTTGGCCATTCAAGAATATTTCTCTTCTTTGCTTTAATAAACTCCTGGGTTGCTTTGGCTGTATGTATTGGGCCATTGTCCATCTGTATTATGAAACGCCTCTCAATCAATTTGACTGCATTTAGCTGGATTTGAGCAGACAGTATGTCTCTGAACACCTCGGATTTTTTTCGGCTGCTTCTGTCCTGTGTCACATCATGGATAAACACTAGTGTCCCAGTGCCACCGGCAGCCATGCATGCCCAGGCCATCACACTGCCCCTGCCATGTTTTACAGATGACGTGGTATGCTTTGGATCACGAGTTGCTCCACGCCTTCTCCATACTTTTTTTTTGCCATTATTCTGGTTTCATCTGTCCAAAGGATATTTTTCCAGAACTGTGCTGGCCTTTTTAGATGTTTTGAGCAAAGTCCAATCTAGCCCTTCTATTCTTGAAGCTTATGAGTGGCTTGCACCTTGCAGTGCACCCTCTGTATTTACTTTCATGAGTCTTCTCTTTATGGTAGACCTGTATATTGATACGCCTATTTCCTGGAGAGTGTTGTTCACTTGGTTGGCTGTTGTGAAGGGGTTTCTCTTCACTATTGAAATGATTCTGCAATCATCCACCACTGTTGTCTTCCGTGGACGTCCAGGTCTTTTGACATTGCTGAGTTCACCAGTGCTTATTTTCTTTCTCATGATGTACCAAACTGTAGATTTTGCCACTCCTAATATTGTAGCGATATCTCAGATGTTTTTTTTCTGTTTTTGCAGCTTAAAGATGGCTTGTTTCACCTGCATGGAGAGCACCTTTGACCGCATGTTGTCTGTTCACAGCAAAATCTTCCACATACAAGGACCCCCCTCAATCAACTCCAGGCCTTTTATCGGCTTAATTGATAATGACATAACGAAGGAATTGCCCACACCAGCCCATGAAATAGCCTTTGAGTCAACTGTCCAAATGAGCCCCTAAAATTAAAGTAATTGTGTAAAAAAAAAAAAAAAAAAAAAAGGCTTTTGTTCAACCCAATGAATTAAAGCTGAAAGTCTGCAATTCAACTGCATCCAAGTGGTTTCATTTAAAATTAATTGTGGTAATGTAAAGAACCACAAAGGCGGGATAACTATACTAATGTCCAAGATTTTGGAATAAAATAAAGCGTAATTGGGTAAAAAGTACAGTACACATTCTGAGATTTACAGAATCTCAGACCTGCACCATCAGCTGCCGGTTGTCTTTTGTTTTTTCTGCTTTCAAAAATTCCACCTCACTTTCCTTCAAGCTTTTTAAGCAGTTCAGTGACTCAATAGCAATCATTATCAAAACTTTTTTCTCTGATAAAAGGTGAAGTAGAACTCACATTGCGAAATCAGTACTGCACACTGATGGCTTCAGTCCTAAGTAACACCGATTCCTAATGTTCTAAAACCACATATTAGTTTTGAAATGACACAAAGCATAATCTAAAAAAGACTGGTATCTCAGAGTTTCCTCCCACAACCCAAAATAGGGTTAATTGGTTTATACTGTTATTTCCCCGTTGTAAGTGCAGCCTATATGACCCTGGCAGGAGATTTGCAAGCTTTCAATGAGAAATAAAAAAAAGCATATTAACAAAAATGTTGCATTACTAATTGCAGACAGAAAAGGTAAAGCTCATAAACCTTACATAAAAGGCTTCCTTTTTTCTGTGATGATCTATTGTCAACATTTTATGACCATGCCCGATTGTGACTGTGTGTCTCAAGGTAAGCCACCACGCAGACTATCGGTGCGAGCCCTGCCACTTATCTCTCACTGCCAAAACATATAGCTGCACATATAACTTCAATGCCCCTGGTAGGACAGAAGCTGTGGATGCAGACATTATGAAATGGTAGCACCGTGTAGCTTTTATGGCGCCACATACAGTTAAAATGTGTATCCAGGTAAGTTATGCCATGACAGTTTAGCAGAGTAGGAAGCACTTGATATAATATTAGGTTGAAAATAGCTATAACAGTATGTATATATGTGAATGGCACATGGGGCAGTGGATTTTGTATATGGCACAGTGCCAGAAAAAAACTAAAGCTGTATACTGTATAGAGAAAGCATGATGCAAAAAAAGTCAGTACTAAAGATGTTTCTTGCATCTTACCCATCAGACTCAAACTTGGTTTAAATTTCTAAAAGTAACTGCTAATGCATAGAAAAGGTAACTTTTCGCAGACCCTGCAGATATTACATTAGGTAAGGTACACTGAGTAATAATAATATATATGATTTATTCAACTCCAACGGTAAACACGTGGGTAAACTGGGTACAATATGCCCAAGCAGATGCTTAGGTTCCATCTAATCACACACATAAGTAAAAAGGACATTTTTGTATGGCATAACTTGCGATCACCAGCTTTGCTCAATGTCTTTAGAATCCTGGCAATTCTGTGATTATAACCTCAATAAGATAGAAGTGTTTTGGCAAAATATTTATTTGTTTATGTTTTGATAATCTAGTGCCATTTGGCACACTCTTTTAGAGGTGTGATCAGTATGTACTGACCTTTTAGGGTATGGCACCTATAATTAAAAATTCACTACTCTTCTGTAAGACTCTTTTATATGTTAAATCAAAGAAAGAAAAACCATCTCTGATCATTAACTGTAGAAGTAAGCAGATTTTTCCAAACACAGGGAATCCCAGTTTGAAAGACACATATACAAAGGGCTGAATAACCGATGCTATGACCTAAGAGTCTTGTTTATAAACATTTATGCAAGTACAGATAATGTGTAATTGGTACAGTGGCCTAACAATATTGTACAACATTAAACTAATATGAAAAAGACCATACACATCATACTGTTAAAGATGCTTTGAAAAAAAAAAAAAGTACATAAGCTTCCTGTTGCCATTTCCAGTCCATTAACCTTATCTAAATGCATAAGTAATATGTACCAAATGGACTACAGAATGCAAATAGAAATTTACTCTGGTAAGTGAAGTAGATGCCAACAGTGAATGTAATGATGTAAATTTAGGAGTAAACACTGTTCATAACAGCTGAATACAATTTATGCCAACATACTGCTAACTGAAAATTATGATATACAGTATGCTCTACAGGACATAAAACACTTAATTTCTGGTATCCAAGTAACAAACCATATTTTGAAGTTTGAAGTTGACCTATAATAAAGGAAACCTGTGACGTTCCCTTGCGTTCCTCTTTAGATTTTTTTATTGACTATATTGTTCATACTTATAGTAAGAAAATTATAACACAAACATTTAGATCTATGAAAAAGAGGACAACCCAAATAAAAAAGGAACACAAAGTTCAAATCTGTTGTAGAAGGATTTGACTTAATGCCAAAACTGCTGTTTTTTTTTTTTACTGCATTTGTAAAATATACTTAAAGCAGCCCTTCACGTGCAATAGAAGTTCTGTATATACTGTCGGAGCCCCCTTCACTTTCTATAAATTACCTTGCTTAGGGGGGAGATGTGAATGACAGAGTATGGTAAGTATAACATCTAATTTTTTTTCTTTTTCGCAATATATAGATGAAGAGGGGAACAAGACAATATATGCAGACCTTAGACTGAACTCTTACTTTAAAGTTAGCACATGGTTTATTTGTGAGTACATTTGTTCCTTTTGGCCTAAGTAAATCAATAAATTGCTTCTAAACTGAACAGGGAAGCAATATTACCCTTCTATATACCGTCAAACTTAAAATAAAAAAGGTGCAGAAGTAAATATTATTAGTACAAAATGCTGAGTGTTAGCTCTTACACTAACTCTTACCTCAGGTAAACCCTAACCTCAAAAAAATATAAAAAATAATCATAATGACAAGGATATTATTATGGGGATAGAAACTATAGCAGTGAAATGAAAAAAATGTAATAAAATGAAATAATGTGATGCGCACGGAAAACTCAAGGTTTTGGGTCCCCACATATGTACTTTTCACTCTTTCTGAAACTTAAAGACATAATACATAAATAGTTGGTCATGTTAAAATCGCAAATATATCCTGCTGTGCATGAGCGATTGTAAAGGTTGATTCACAGTTTGTGGTCTCCAAACTATTACTTCAATGGCCTACTGACAAATGTCTTTGGTCAGACTGGCCCAAACGAATCCAGGGTACATAACTGAATACAAATTTGCATAAACTGTCCAAATTAACACAAGGTGGGGTTCAAGTGTTTCCTGTAGTGTTTATAGTTGTTGCAAACTGCATTTTGGCATAAGACCAAAGCCCTGTTTCAAATAAAAGATTATTTAAGTGTTTTATTGACAGAAAGCAACGTTAGGCCTTATCTATCAGTAAAGTTGGTTGAACAAACATTCTATCTAATTGGTAAAACTTAATCATGATTTTCTGTCATTTGTCTCCCCATCGTTTGACATTGCTATAAATAGTTTGAACATTCCTCTCAATGCTTCATACCATTTAGCGATAGGTCAACTTTGTTTTTTGAAATGTAGTGATATAAAGAGCCCTAGGTGATATTTAAACAAATAGGAAATTAATTTAAAACTTATACCATTGATGGAGTAGCTTTTACTGATACATAAAACTTACCTTGATATGATACAGACTGGCATAAGAACCATTTGTTAGTTGAGGACAGATATATATAGGTATGAAACTAATATGTGGGTGTGACCAGCCATCTGGGGCCCTTGTATATTTTCCTCTATATATGGATGTACCTTGTATTTTAAATAACTCTTTCACCCTCAATGATAAATAGTATTTTTTTCTCAGTCTATGTATATGTGTACTTTAGACTTATTTATTTAATTTGTTTACTTTAGGGGTATTATATCTACTTGATAATGGGTTGCTCCTCATGCCTTCCTCCTGTGTCCCGAACCGCTCGGATTTGGCAAGCCCATATTCCTAAGGTCACATGGTGTTCTTTTTTTTGGGTATAATTAAATTCCAATCTAATCATTTGTTCAGTATATGGTATATGACTGTATTGTATACAAATGTGACATTGAAATGACATTGAAATGACAAATAATGTCTATTATACTGATTGTTGTATTTTAGATTGACACATTGGGCCTGATAAAGTTCTCAAAGACTGGAGACTATCATGGGCAAATATGGGTAAACCACATGCAATCTCCATGTTTTAATTGTAACTGCCATATAAATACTCAAGTTGTACAAAACACAATAAGGTTCTGTTATGTGTATGTAGAATGCAAGATGTGGAAGGTCAGTCCTTACAACAGCCTATAAAGCTTTTTTGTTTACTATTAAACCAATGCACTACTAGCAATATTGTTTTCAGAAGTAAAAATCAATGGAACATGTCCAAACCAATTTAGCAATAAATATTATGTTCTGTTCAACTCTAAGAAATTGAGATTTTTTTCTTTCCCGATTCCAATTTATTTGACAAAAAATTAGTTATATGTGAATATATGGCACAATGATCGATCCAAATGTACTAATCAGGCTTACCTCATCATCATGATCTATTTGGTAGTCCTTAGGCATGCTTGAAAGTATAGGCCAAGTGAGATTTGAGGCAGTAGTAGGTAAAGAGCTGAAAGTTCCATTTTTTAGGTTTTCCATAGAATGAGACTTTGGTCCATGCCAGCCCAGAATGCTTTCTAAGAAGGCAAACGTTTGTCAGTAATTCATAAACACTTTTATCATAATACATGCGAATAATATGCGCAAAACTGTAATAATGTAAAACTGTAACTGTAATAAACACTTTTGGTAGTCTGTACTATATGAATCACTCATGCACACCAGGATATATATGTTTGTTGTTTTGATTATATTGACATCAGTTTTAAGTGTTTTGTATTGTATTTTAAAGGATTCTTTTGTATTTCTCAAGATGTTCGAGAATTCTACAATGACTTTAGGGCATTGTTATTTTTTTAAAAGTCTTCATTTTACACTAACATTTATTACAAGAGGCATCCATGACAATGGTGTCACAAAGCATTTTAGGTTTTTTTTGTTTTGTTTTTTTAAGTAAAAAAAATCTGATGAAATATAAAAATATATGGAAAACACTAGGAAGTATATTTTTAAACAATTTGTTCAAAGAAAGTGCTTGTTCTAGATCAGTGTTTTTCAACTTTTATTTAAGCCACCACACATTTTTTACATGGGCTATTTATAAATTGTTGTGCAACTGATATCAATCAAATGTTTTTCAGTTAATTGTGAAAGCTGCTGTTTGGTGAAGGTAGTAGAATTAAATGCTCACTTTATGTGAATATTAAAACTGAGAAAACATGTCCAGGTTTAGTTTGTGAAGGCTTCAGTGAGCATTTTTTAAAGTAAAGCGAATGTCCTTTACAGATTTGAATACATTCTTTGAAATCGGGTGAACATTTGTAAATTAGGCAAATGTTCTTTGAAGTTCAACAATCCAAATGTTTGAGTCTTCCCCACCCCCTTCCTGTCCTTCCCTCCCCATCACTTGTCCCAGCCCCAATCAAGTTAACTTTTGTTCCCCTTAGGTTTTGTTCAAATCGCTAGGTAGTATATGTATGACCAATATTTTATTGTTCAGAAGCATATATCTTGATTTGTTATAATATATTGTACTTTGTTAGTTACTTAAATACATTTTCTGTTGCGTTTATGTCTTTTGATCAATAAAGCACAAACTTGCTTTTACTCATTAAAAAGTTTGTTATACCTTTTTTATATGTTAAAAAATTCAATAAAAAGATTAAAATACAAATGTTTTAGTATAACCCCCTATTAAAATTTATGAAAGATGAATCGCCCATTTAACTGACTGATTGTCCTTAGAGTACTTTTTTTCTGCATGAATGTTTTTTAGCTATTTTCTCTTAGTAGTGAACATCTGGCCAATCTCAAAGAAGGGTCACCCAGCTCTAAAGAACGGTCAAACTGCAAAAAAATATTTGACCATTTGATTTGACATTTAAAAATGTTACTCTCTGGCACAAAAGAATGTTACATTCACCCACAAAAGAATATACATTTGCCTGCTGAAGACTGTAAATAAGAAAATATCCTTTAGGACAGAAACAAGCCTGTCACATTTGTGCTTTTTGTGCAAATGTATTCCCTCTGTACCCTATATATATTCTCCTTAACTTGCACATCAATGCAGCCAATGAAGCATGACTTTTTCGCCAAATAGGCCAGATACTTTAAGTATGTTCAAAAGTAAAGCACCCAAAGAAAACGAAGAACAAGCTTTGGGTCCAAAAACCATGTTTTAGATTTTATTGGTTGTATGAAAGATATATATTATTTTTAAAATGTGTACTTTCTCAGGCTACGCATGTATTTTAAAGAAACAATGGTTTTTCCTGTTTCAAAGTAAATTATCCCCCCTACAAGAAATATTTAATCTGGCCTAATAAATGAGGGGAAAGTAATGTTCACTTTCACCATCCAATCACGTACAAGCAAAATTGAAAACCTTATAAACAGCACCTTTATTAGTTGATAACAGTTAATACTGTTTTCAGTTTCCTAGTTGTGGAGGGAATTATACCCATTTATCCTTTTCTCAAAACCCCAGCTATAGATGATTTCAGGACTCATGTCCACTCATTCAATTTTCATGCACATGGGTATTCCTTGTAAGGGAGTGTTAACCATTTTCACTATACTAAGTGAAATACCCCTTGAAGCAAGATAAGTTGCTTTGCTAAGTGAACAAGGTATATTCTTTTGGTAATTCAAAGCCATTATCTCATGGTATAATTTTAAACACAGGGACAGAATTGCTAGAAGTTCCAAGCCCTCCCCTTTCTGTTAAGCTTTTAGTTTAGTTAAGCTAATAGAAACACCTCCCTTTCTATACTGTTTGTCTTTCTCTTTAACCATTTAATCTTCAAGACGGCAATGACTTTCAATGTTTAATATTCTCAGCACTTAAAATAGTTATGGGTCTAAATATTGAAAACATGCAAAAATATAAATCATGCTATTCTTAGAAGGTTATAAACACTGATCACATTGCAGTATTGCATAACCTATGAACAAATGTTCTTCCCTAACATTTCTGATTTACAAAATACATAATTGTTTTTGTACAAGTGTCAACTTTAGTGTTTGAATGTAATGGATTGGATTATAAATTGTGATTGATTATAATTTAACCAGAGGTGAATTAATAAACACAAATATGCCTGTTAACTTGTCAATTAATAGGGACAAAAAATATTCATCCATATATGCCTATGCCTGTATAGTAGTGTATAATACATAAAAGTCATTATTGCTAGTTTAAGAGAGATAACCTTGAATTTTGAAAGAATTACATCACTTGTGTTCATATTAAATCTCCATTTATACATTATGTTGGAAATTCCACCTATTTTAGCTTTGCATATGGGCAGATTTTAGTTCCATTTTTATGAACCTGAAATATACTTTCTGATCACATATACAACAGATAGTAATAGCCAATTTTTGGTAATCTCACCAGTCATTACAGTTTTGCTGTTCTGCCCAGCTTGATATACACTCTGCTGTAATAAGTGAAGACACTCGCCAAGGCAGCCAAGGGTGGCAGCTGAGGTAGCTTTCAGAAGGAGTAAGTCCTGATCCAAGGCAGATAACGGGCCAGTGCCTGAAAGGGATTCAATGGCATGTACAAGGTTTTTCTGCTGCCCTTCCACCTCAGCCATAACCTAAGGGATGATAAGGAAAAGATTGTTTAAATATCTGATATTTTGAAACATTTACACAGAACTCAAACAATAATAAAGTAGAAATGTTATAGTTTTTTAAGTGAGTATGCCAAATGGTAGCAACTGTTGACTGGTGGGGCAGGAAACCAGGGAGCAAGGCAACCAAGTATATATTTTATGTGAAACTAAAAACCCTCTAAATCTCATGCCCATTCTCCATTAACATTGACAATCAAGTGGTACATTTTACTGCCATCATTGCATTTCTCTTTCCAGACATGCCACATCTGTACCTTAACTGTATTTACTGGTATAGTAAGCATAAAGAAGATACTACTTCTACCTATTTTTGCAATCATATGTGTTTGTAAAACAGTTGTGAGACAATATAATTTCTTACAATCATAGATGCAAATAAATCTGTAAACATATGGGCAAGTCATATGGGCAAACTGAAATTTCTTTTGGTTGGGAGGGGGCGGGGGGGGGGGGGGGGGCCCAGAATTTTTATGGAACTGAGGTTTATGTTGCAACTGTTTCTATTTTTGAGTTTAACGACATTTTGTTTATTCTATTTTCCATGCTGTATATACATAATTGTAGGTCAGTTCTTTCCCCCTAGAATAGTTGTCTCTTACCACAAATTTGACCCCTTACATGCCCACCTATCCCCCAGGCTCCTGGTTCTCATATGTCTAACCCCTGAACTAGTAAATTAGTCAGCAACAGCAGCAAGCATGGGTGGGGGAGCCAAGTCAGTGGACACAAGAGCAGAGAAGTATTTGCTATATCTATATTCAGAGCTTCCCTGCTACGCTGAAAGTATAAGCAGTAGTTAATTTACTACAATAACTTTATACAAAGTTAATAAAACTGACAGAACATTGTAATTTATTATATATTTATGTATTTTATTAGGTAATTAAGTGTATTTTTACATAAGCACCCAGATTTGATAACAGCCACCACTTACAATAAAAGATTGTGGGGGCAGGGGTAGCCAGTAAGGCTCTGTTGCATGGATATTTGCTTTTAGCTAGGTGATCGAAGAAAAGGTGAACATAAATAATGACTTATCAGTGTTTACATTTATTAAAATAAACGTTACAAATTGCTATGCCCACCAGCCTTTACCATTCCACCAACACACGTACACACTAAGATATTCTTCTCTGGGTGTCCACACAAGTCAATTGTTAAGAGGATTGAGGGAATTAATGAGGGTGGGAGGCATTTATGGGAGGGGATTCTGCTTTGCCTGGAGTTTTTTCTTTAACAGGAAAAGTGGTGTTACTAGAAAGGTGCACGAATCACAAAAGTGGGTGAACAAAATTAGAAATCCTTTGGCATACAAGTTAGTTGACAAATTTCATAACTTCATATTCATATTTAGCTGTTTAACCTGGGTTCTGCTATTAACAATGCATAATGACCAGGTAGCTCAAAATCTTACCAATTTGAATGATTCACACATATCCAATAAAGACAAAAATCAAATAAAATACCAGTGCCATACCACAGTATGCCTGCACATGAAATATTTGGTAATGTTTTAGCAATTATTCACATTTTTACATTATTTACCAATTAGGAAGATTCCCTGACCTGATAACCAATGTCACTGAATGAAGGTGAAGTTAAATCCTAAATTTCGCCACCAGAACATGAATACTAGAAATCCAAAAAAAACTGTCTAAAAGGAGATATTCCTTACACAGGAAATATTTACTTTTCCTTCCTGTTAGGTTTATAGAACAGAAAGCAAATGGAAAATGTTTTACCCATTCCCTACCCTAAACAAAAATACTAAAAAAGTTTTGGCTGTTGATATACTTTAGATAACAATGTTATTGGCAACAGTATTTAATATAAAAGTTTGAAACCTTTGAAGAGCCGACCACAAATTAGTTAGTGGAATAATAACAATAAAGTGAAATATTGTTGCACAGCCTGTAAGACTGTGTTAAAGCATAGATATTAAAGTGGCACTGATGCTTCTCAATAAGATGAAAGCTGCTATTAGTGAATTCATAGAGCAATCTTTCCCCTGTCCTGCACCCATCCACTTTGATCTTATGACCATGCAAGCAATGTAATGCAGCAGCAGGCATATAGCAGAAGCAAAAGCTGGAAATGACTATGATGAAAGGATGGTTGTGATCTCCGACCTCATTATTACAAAAGCACATTAAGGAAACAGTTTCATCCTATGAGACCCTGCAGAGTGGAACTCAATAATGAGGACACAGTGTTTTCCTGGACAAAGCTGCTCTCATTGCGGACACAAGACCCGTGACGCTAATGAACACTTCCCGCTTCTTTGCACCTTTTTGTGACAAAATAACATTTCATTTGAAGGGCTGTAAGACAAGGCTGCGTAGCAACTAAAGCTTAAAGTTACCGGCTCCATGCTGAGCAAGGCCAGTGTAGCATTTCTTGATTCCTACGTGACAGCTGTGTCAAATCTCATACTGAGTCTGGGGTGATTCTGAGGGACAGGTTAAAAACTAAAAACAGAGAGAAAGCAACAAGACATCTTACTCTTGGAAAGTGCATTCAGCAGGCTTTACAGGGTAAACAGCAGGGTGTAATGACATAAAACTATTATGTAGATATGGACAGAAAAGCTTGTTTTCCAAGCCCAAAGCATGATAGATAAACTAATAAATATGAGAACCTTAGTAAATTGAAGGGAAGAAAACCATTGTTTTTGTAAAACAGCTATGGAATATAGGTGGCCTTTGGGATATACATATGACTAATATAAAGATCAGCTGAAGGAACCACTGAAAGCACCTCCAGGAGAGTGATGCTTTGGGAAGTGTCGGTTGCCCAACGGATTTTAAATGCAGCAGCAAGCGTGACTACATACGATGTTCTTTTACAGGTATATCTTGACTGCAAGAGTTCAGTATTGTGGCTGGTTAGTTTTATTCTTTATATGATACATATGTGAATGTAGTTTAAAAAAAATATGATGTTATGCTTAGTTTGCAACTCTGTACGTACATACAGTTCGGTCCATAAATATTTGGAAAAAGACAACTTTTTTCGAGTTTTGGTTCTGTACATTACCACAATTAATTTTAAATGAAACAACTCGAATGCAGTTCAACTGCAGACTTTCAGCTTTAATTCACTGGGTTGAACAAAAAGATTGCAAAAAAATGTGAGGAACTAAAGACTTTTTTTGTTTAACACAATCTCTTCATTTCAGGGGCTTTAAATTAATTGGAAAAATTAAAAAGCTGAAAATAAAAATGTTTGTTTCTAATACTGGTTGAAAACCCTTTGCTGGCAATGACAGCCTGTAGTCTTAAACTCATGGACATCCCCAGATGCTGGGTTTCCTCCTTTTTAATGCTCTGCCAGGCCTTTACTGCAGCGGCTTTTAGTTTTGTGTGGCTCAGTTTTTGTTTGTGGGCCTTTCTGTCTGAAGTTTAGTCTTTAACAAGTGAAATGCATGCTAAATTGGGTTCTGATCAGGTGACTGACTTGGCCATTCAAGAATATTATTTAATTATTATTAATATTAATAGAGTATGTTTTAGGTCATTATCAATCTGTATTATGAAAGCCTCTCAATCAATGTGACTGCATTTAGCTGGATTTGAGCAGACAGTATGTCTCTGAACACCTCAGAATTCATTCGGCTGCTTCTGTCCTGTGTCACATCATGGATAAACACTAGTGTCCCAGTGCCACTGGCAGCCATGCACACCCAAGCCATCACACTGCCTCCGCCATGTTTTACAGATGATGTGGTATGCTTTGGTTTATGAGATGTTCACAGCTTCTCCATACTTTTTTCTTGCCATCATTCTGGTAAAGGTTGATCTTGGTTTCATCTGTCCAAAGAATGTTTTTCAAGAAATGTGCAGGCTTTTTTAGATGTTTTTGAGCAAAGTCCAATCTAGCCTTTCTGTTCTTGAGGCTTATGAGTGGCTTGCACCTTGCAGTGCACCCTCTGTATTTACTTTCATCCAGTCCTCTCTTTATGGTAGACTTGGATATCGATACGCCTACTTCCTGTAGTGTTGTTCACTTGGTTGGCTGTTGTGAAGGGGTTTCTCTTCACCATGGAAATGATTCTGCTATCATCCACTACTGTTGTCTTCCGTGGCTTCCAGGTCTTTTGGCGTTGCTGAGTTCACCTGTGCTTTATTTATTTCTAATGATGTACCAAACTGTAGATTTTGCCACTCCTAATATTGTAGCGATTTCTCAGATGTTTTTTTCTGTTTTTGCAGCTTAAGGATGACTTGTTTCACCTGCATGGAGAGCTCCTTTGACCGCATGTTGTCTGTTCACAGCAAAATCTTCCACATACAAGCACCACCACATCCCCC
Organism: Pyxicephalus adspersus; assembly: GCF_032062135.1. NCBI lineage: Eukaryota > Metazoa > Chordata > Amphibia > Anura > Pyxicephalidae > Pyxicephalus > Pyxicephalus adspersus. The sequence goes on along the minus strand of NC_092862.1, from coordinate 105,386,409 downwards.
CCCAAACCAACTCCAGGCCTTTTATCAGCCTAATAGATAATGACATAGTGAAGGAATTGCCCACACCAGCCCATGAAATAGCCTTTGAGTCAATTGTCCAATTACTTTTGAGGCCCAGTAATGAAGTGATTGTGTAAAAAAAGACTTTAGTTCCTCACATTTTTTTGCAATCTTTTTGTTCAACCCTCTGAATTAAAGCTGAAAGTCTGCAGTTCAACTGCATCCAATTTGTTTCATTAAAAATTTATTGTGGTAATGTACAGAACCAAAATTTAAAAAAAAGTTGTCTGTCCAAATATTTATGGACCTAACTGTACACAGCGTTTGTACTCTGCTGGTCCTTTTTCTTACTGAAAGTCTAAAATTCAAGCCTAACTGACTGAAAACAGTTCTCCAAAGGGTATATTGATACAATATTTTGTTATTTTCATATAGAAAACAACTTCTTTATCTATATTACTATATTGATACTTTAAATAAATTGAAGACGTTAAATAATTCCCCATTAGTATTTTTTAACCATGTAATGTGCAATATAAGATATATTACTAGTATCTCATTTATGGATACCTATTGTAATTATCAATATGATGTAATGTTATTTGACCATTATTTACCAAGGTATTAACACACTGACCCTGATTTATGAAAGCTCTCCAAGGCTGGAGGGAATACACTTTCATCAGTTAAGCTGGGTGATCCAGCAAACCTGGAATGGATCTGGTCCAGGATTCAAAACATTCGCTAGAAAATGATTTTTAAAAATCCATTCCATTTATTATTATTATATTATTAATAAACAGGATTTATATAGCGCCAACATATTTTTATATGTAGTGGTGAGAAGTAGTGATGGTTTCAAAGGACAGAAGAAGATGGGTAGGCAAGTTTGAAAAAATGGGTTTTGAGTGCTCTTTTAAATGAGCAAAAAGTAGGAGCAAGCTGAATAGGACAAGGAAGACCATTCCAGAGAGTTGGGGCAGCTTTAGAGAAGTCTTGTATCCGTGCGTGTGATGAGGCTATGAGTGAGGAAGACATTAGGAGGTCATTGAAGAGCGGAGAGAGCGGCTGGGGGAGTATTTTTTTACCAAGTTAGAAATGTAAGTGGGACATTAACTGTGTAGGGATTTGAAGGCAAAGCACAGGAGCTTGAATTTGATTCTCAGGTGAAATGGAAGCCAATGTAGAGAACTATGAAGAGATGCAGCGGAAGAGGAGCGGAGGGAAGGATGGATGAGTCTGGCTGCAGCATCACCCAGCTTCACTTCTGAAAGTGTATTCTCTCCAGCCTTGGAGACCTTTCATAAATCAGAGCCTCTATGTATATTTGCATATTTTCTGTATACAGCATATCAATAGCGATCTCTATACATCCCCTGAGGAAGCCGTTCAGGTGAAAAGTGTCGGGACAAGAGATGTTAAGCACTATTTGAATAATTCTTTCTGTTATACCTAGTCAGGGAACCTATGTGTCTACTCAATTGGTCAGAATACACCCATGACAATAATGGGTAATGGTCATTTGAACTTTAGTAAATTTTAATAATTGTTTGTTACAATTGATTACAGTATAGGATTATTTTACATTCAAACTATATTGATACAGCCAGATTGATTACCAGAAAAAAACGCCTGATTTATTCACAAATAAAGCCATTTTCTGTTGATTAGTTAAAAAGATTACTGCTTTTCATCAAGCTCCCTACATTAGAAGATTGGCACTCTTACTGTTGAAAGATTATTATAAAGTGGCGATTAGCTTAATCGTCGCTTTATAGTTCATCAGAAAGCATTTTTCACTTGAATTTAAGGGAATGGTGCTCTTGATTGCCATGTTCTATTAATTAAAAAAAAGTTACAAATTAACAAAAGGATCACCATTTTATAAATGTTTGGATTTAAAAAGTGGCAATTAGAGAAAATAGGGCAAATATAAGGTAAACATAAGCCCCTATGAGTCTGAGATTTCATCATCTGCCATGTTGTTTTTGTAGCCACATTAATGTAAATGTCAGGAAGTGGCTTGGCCAGGGTAGATCTATCCATAAGGACTGATTTTTCCAAGTCTGATCTTCTCTTTTCCCATTGGACAGGTGCTCCTGACAGATCTAGCTGTAGGAGGCAGCACTGCATAATAAAGCAGTAACATACTGTCAAGTAATAGATATTTTTCACCCACTCATAATTTTTTTAAAATTCCAATTTGTGACAAAAATGTAGGACTACAGTCAAAGGGAAAAATAGGTATGACCGTTGTTTATTTTGATGCTCATTTTATTACAATTTTTGTAACTTGGTCAGCATTTTTACATTTAGATTGGAGTACCAGTGAAAAATGTACTGGAAAGATTAACTGCTCATTATGTTAAGTGTCTGGATTAGGCTCAACCTAGATTTGACAGGTAATCCATGTAATGTAAAAAGAGAAAATGTGAAAAACATCTGATCTTCTGCTGAATTAATGTAGGTTGGTCGAAAGTATGAGAAATGCAACTCTCTGTTAAGAAAAGCTTCATATTACCTACAAAGTGAGTGGATGATTTTCTCAATATAGGTTTGAATGGGGACTGCTTTCCACCCTTCTCCATGTAAGACTCAACAAGGTATATCATTCCGCTAAATGCTTGCAACACAGGAAAAGTTATTCCCATCCAAATCTGTGCCAATGCAGCTCAACATTGTTTAGGCCCTTTCCTTTTTACTAGAAGAAATTGTAGCTTATTGCAATGTCTACTTAACATAACATGGTGTCCACCCAACACAGATATACTGAACTACATAAACCAGACACAACCATACCAGCTTCTGGGTAAAAAACTATTTGCAATAAAAGTTTTTTTCTTTCTTTCCAAAAATTCCACTTTATTTTTGCATTAGCTGCACATTTAATAACAAATAGGTATGTATGTTCATGTATTTTTTTTACAGTACCTTGTAAGCTGTTAAAAATTAAACCTAACCTCACAGCTTTATATGTTGTGCTTAGCTATTTCCATTTCCAAGAATGTATAACCATATAATGGTATGTTATTATAAAAATACAAACTATAGTGCCCGATTATATTATATATATATATATTTAATGCATTTATTAAAATTATGTACCTGTCCTGACTTCAGAGAGGATTAGTTTGTAGTTGACTACAATTTCTACTTAGGAACAAACCTACAGTCCCTATCTCATATGTAACCCGGAGAATACCTGTAAATATATTCAGAACAGTGCCTTTGAACCAGAGGCAAGAGAAATAAAAACCTATTGTGTTTTGAATGTTTGATATCCACTAAATTTTTTGGGAATCCAGGAACAGGTATAAGACCTAGATCAATTCATTTGTTCTCAAAAAAACATCACAGCATGTACACTGCTCAAGCATCATTTAAGCACATATTAGAGTATTACTCTCCCTTTTCTATATTACATATATATCCAATCAAATGTATGCTGAGCTGACTGTTTAGGGAATTTCAATTAAAAAGATTTATGGGTATCATAAGGTTAGTAGGTGATTTGCAATCACACATAGATAAAAAAGTTAAAGGGCACCTGTACTTATAGTGCGTCAAGTGAATGTTAATAAAAGCACCCCAGAGGCACAGGTACAAACTGTTTATAATGAATATGCAAAAAAAAATTTGTCACTCCATGATGTCTGCAAATAACTAACTCCAGCCTTAAAAAAAATCAGTTGGGACCTGTAAGATACTATTAAAGGCTACCAAAGGTATATGCAGGTACCTCTGAATTAACTGCATTAAAGTAGAATAATTTCCTCACATTGTTCCAATGACCGGCAAGTCTTCGTATTTGTATTTTATAACATAAATGTACGCTTCCCTAACCCCACCCTTTCCACCAAATTTATCAGTATGATTATCGACCTCAAATACAGACAAGTACTTATACACAATACTTACTGCTCGGGGCTGATGTTTATACCAGTGTGTTTATACTGGCAATACTCTACTGTCAACTTCTACTTAGGCCGAAGTGTGGAACTTTAAAAACAACACATACAGCATCTCTAGGCTTCTGACACTAATTAAGATGAACAGCTTAGCAGTTTTTAAAATTATGTATTCTGGAACAGCGGTCGGCAACCGATGTTCTGAAAATTTTCGGGGTCCGCGGCTCTGGTCGGTGCAACCCCCAGCGGGGTCAGGAGAGGGACCCCACTGAGGGGACGCACCGGCCAGAGCCGCAGACCATGTGCCCTATCCTTGGCTCAGGGAAGTGGGCGGGTTGTGTCCCTGGACACAACCCACCCACTCTCCAATGGCAGGCTCAGATCTCAGGTGGGGGAGTGGGCGGGGTTATATATTCGTGACGTCACTATGGGGGAGGTTTCTCCCCCTTTGAGTGACACCCGGTTCCCCGCACATGCACGGTCAGGAGCCGGTAATTTTAGTGATACGCGCAACCGAAAAGGTTGGCAACCACTGTTCTAGAATATTTTTTTTTAATTTTAGATTTAAATTACCCATCCAAATCACAGGTTTTCTGTGTCCAAGCATACAGCTCTCTCATAAATACAATGTATTTATAAAAAAAAAAAAACAATATTCTGTGTGTGTGTTTTTAATCTTTAGCAACAGTCATGTTATACCCACAAACAGCACATGTTTTGTTTATATATTTAGAGGCAGCCACTTTAGACCCACTAGGAATGGTGGTTTCCAAGCTGGGTAAAGTAAATATACATCATTTAGCATTATATCCTGTTTACTTAAGCAGTTGACACCTTAAGTCTTTAAATGACCTTGTGCTAAATGAGTCTGAAGCAGTTCAAACACTGGGTAGATCACTGTTGTCTGTAACAGCACAGAGATGGGATAAAAATAAACACAGACAGGTATGTAGGTAGGCATGTTAGCTTGAGAGTTGTTCTCAATTACCATAAATACTCAAGTATAGACCAACGCTTTTTTATCCCTCAAAATGCCATTAGTTCATATTCCAGTCATATCAGAAGATGGCAGTTTGCTCGCTGGAGACATGAGTTTGTTACACACCTTACGTGGGACACTGTGCCATCATCTACTGGTGGCCAACAAAAATGCACACAAAATGATTTAGAAGCAAGTCACCCTTCATAACCAATTCAAAACCACAAAATACTTTAACCTGTAAAATACAAGGGTATACATGATCCGTGTGATTTTATTTTTTTCCCTTTTAAATAAATGTTCTAAAAATAACACGACTTAGATATTCACATTAATTTTATTAGAATTTCTATTGATAAATATTTTGAATATTAGCAGTGATGTCTGCATTTTGTGCACTAAGCCTATACTTGAGTTAAAGTTTGTTGCCTGTTTTCTTGGGTAAAAATAAGTATCTCCGTTCATATTCAGATCAGTTTAAATTCAAGTTTTTACAGTAACTACCACATATTGACAATGCTAAATATGGTCTGTGCATGGGCTGAAAGGTTTTTAAGTAAACTTCAAGCAGATTTTTAAAAAATGCAGTTATCCATTTTTAAAACTCATTTAATGCATCATAAATGTAACTAATGTAAAAGTACTTGAGCTAAAGCTTTTGCTGAACTAGTTGTCGGATCACATCAAATCAGGTTAAGTAAAAAGCCAACTCGCCTCATTGTTTTACAGCAGCCCTGAACTGACTTATCTTCCCATATAGAAGGGTACAGTTATGATAGGAAACTAAGCAAATATCTCTAATACATTCTGACATCTATATGATAAATATACCATTAAAAGTAGATGTTTATTGTAACAGACATGTAGAGGTGTATGGTACAGTAACATCTGAAATATGTATAAATTCAATTTAAAATATTTTTATAATTTGATAACAGTGTCTTAAATGATGTATAAACCTTTAAAATTGCACTTTATATTGTCCTGTTCCCCAGTGTCCATAGGGCATCAGAGAATTTGATGAGACCTGGGAATTGCTGGAGCATAGCAGCATGTGTTATATATCATTTAATTTTACCATCATTAAGTTTCACACAACACCTAAATAATAAAAGATGCAAATGTTTAGCAGGTGTTTTGCCAGATCACCTCATGTATTGTGCATCTGAAAAACATTATTACAAGTTATAAAAAACACATTGTCTGCCAGTTTGTGTTTATTAAGAATTCTATAAAAAAAAACCTTGGAGGTTAGACTTCATGTTTAGTAGTCTAAATTCTCAAATGCAATACCAGATATGTAGGTAAAGACTTTTTTATTTGTTGTATCTAAGTGACTAATTAACTAGCAGTCCTGGACTAATTAACTAGCAGTCCTGAAGATGCACACATCCATTCCTAATAAGAAATGTGTAAGTATATCTCATTTATTGGTCCTAAAGTAGTCTATCCTGTAGGTTGCTTAGTAGAAGTTATCATGAAATACACTGGAAGACTAAAACAGAAGAGCTACATAGTCTGTGCACAGATATTGAAGAGTATTAAAAAAAAATTTACAATTTTGAAACAATGTACCTGATTTATTAAATCTTCCCACAGGCTGGAGTGAACCAGTAAACCTAGATAATCCAGCAAACCAGGAATAGTTTTCTTAAAAGTCATTTGCTATTTGTTAGCAAATGTTTTCAATCCTGGGGCAGATCAATTCCAGGTTTGCTGGATCACCCAGGTTCACTGGTGAAAGTGTATCCTCTCCAGTCTTGGAGAGCTTTAATAAATCAGGCCCAATATGTATGCAATCCAGGCATGCCTTACTTTAGATCTTAGATCAAGAACAATGCAGCTATGATTTGACATAGAAAAGTCTCACTACCTGGAAACCATATTTACCAGTTCCTTCCTTCTGTGTCAGCATATATCCAGTTCTATCGCAAGTCATATATATCAGTTCATCGCCAGTCATATATAAAATTCCCCATCTTTTGCAGCCGTATATGTAAAGTTACTGTACAATTAGTGTGGTATGCTTTTTAACAATATGCCTTACAATGGCCAGCTATAGTGGTAATCATAAATTGTGTGCCACTAGATTTTTGGTATTGTTTTTAATCTGCTTACAGGGCCCCTATAAACGGGAATGCACTCCCATACGAAGGTTATGTTTTCAGGTTTGATGGGATTTATCCCATGTCTATGGCTAGCTCTAGAAAATGAGTTCATATGACAAAATCAAAATAAATGTCACTAATAAATATATAAAAACACCTTGATTAAATAGTGTAAGAAATAAAATTGTCTGCATTCAGCTTGTATCTAAAAAATGCATGCTATATACACAAGGTCAAAAACATCATCTACATTTTAGACTTTTAAATCCATTGTTGTATATTGAGGCAGTGCAATTACTATGTGCATGTGGACTTTACCTTTCTAAATCCGAAACTCTAAATCTGGGGGAAGATACAGAGAAGATCAAGAACTTTATTAATACAAGAGAGAAGAAAGGAAGTATGAAATACATAGTTTAATGGAATGTTTTATATAGCAATTTTTTTCTGACATATACATAAATTCAATACCAAATGAGTAAATTTTATCAGTATTTGCTAATTAGCTAATTACCTATTTATCTAATTATATTTTTTCTATTAATAATTTGAAACAATGCAAAATACCTTTTTTTACAACAGCATTTTATATGAACTGTATTTTGTAAATAAAAATTATTTTCCTATAAGTTATATATGACACTGAGTTATATGACAATACAGTATGTTTCAATTGTCCATCACATGGCATTTGTAAAACTGGAAGAAGTTAATGGTCAGGAAACCTGAAACTTTTTCAGTGCATGAGCAGTTTAAAGTAAAACTCTGCTAAAAGTGGAGCCTAATTAAAAAGTAATATCCAAAGTTATAGGGATCATCTAGAAATGTTACTGCATCTAAAAGCAGTGCACAGATATTCTTTTTAAAATAGAAATACACCCTAGAATCTGAAGGTGCCCAGACAATCTTATCCTACACTACTTTTCCTACAGCCTCATGGTAGTATATACGAAGTGTAACAGCTCACTCACCCCTGCCTTTATCTGTAAGTCCCAGGAATTTTGGAGGGAGATATAGTGTTATCAATACTTTATTAAACATGGTTGTCCTTAAATATCAGAGGCTCTGATATGAATACTGCCTCTGCTGAAATGTTCACCTATACACGTAAACATAATGGAGAACAAGGTATGGTAAATCAGAAAGGGGAAAGATCATCTGCTGAAAGGCAAAAGTGATACTGTTGACTTTTGTTTTTTTCCCTCTCCATGCTTAGATTTGGGCATGGCTTCCAGAATGTAGTACCTCTAAAAACTATTTACCTCTGTGCTACAAATTACCCAATGGTAATATCAGAAAATTCAATCTGTTTAACTAGGTGAAAAAAAGTTTTCATGAGGCCCCTGCACCTTCACAGTCAAGCACATAATCACTTGACCTACTACCCCTACAGAACAAAACCATGGGGACAAATAAATAAACAGCTCTGTCAATAATAATAACTTGTATTTATATAGTGCATTACAAAGTCCATACCTATGTTTTTAGGATACAGGAGGAAACCAGAGTGCAAAGAGAAAAGCCACACAAGGGAAGAACATATCATGCAGATAGTATTCCCATATTCAGTAGGTTATAAAAATGCAGCATCCATAGTAAAAATGCATGTGAGTATGTCTCAGTTATGCAATATTGCTAAAAACCACACTATGTATAAGAGGCCTATATAGACTGCAGTACCAAATGCAGGTCTTCTTCCTTCTTCATATTGTGATTTTAGGTAATATCTTTTAATAGTGTGGAAAATAAATACAATTGTTTTATGTAACTTTCTCTTTAGTGTGTGGGCAGTGCATTGGCTCAGAAGTTGACACTCTGGTCTTAGTAGCGCTAGCTCTCAGGTTCTCTGGTCTTTTGGATATCCGCAAAAGTTCCTATTACTTGCCCTTTTTAGTTAAGCACTCTTTACTCCACAATCTTTTTCAAGTCTGCTAACTATTAAGTGCAAGGGCCTGCCTGGCTGAATATGGGTTGATTGGATAGTTTAGGTACCTAGATTGTAAAAATAAGAGCTTTTGGATCCATAACTAAATTAGTAACTAGATTACATTGACAGATCCAAATTATGAATTGTTTTGGATTGAAATTCTTCACACAACAGGATAATATTGGTTTATGGCCATTTATGGCTTTGATGGTCTTATGAATACATGTACCTACCAGTGGCAAAACCAGTTGCTATTCTTGCTCTTACAAACAATTTTTTTTTTTTTTAAAGAACATTGTGAATACTTTATTAAAATAACAATTAAAGGTAGAGATGAAAATGGTCAAACACAAATTTTAAGTAGCAAAATATAAATATACTCAGTTATAAACAAAATTTACAAATATGAATAGAAACAAAGGGTGAAAATCCTAATTCAATTCTACCTGTGGGGGAGCGTATTAATAGGATATTAGCTCTCTCTGGCAGAAAAATGATCAAAGAAACATATTAGCTGGAATTTAACATTATCACATTCATAAAAAATGTAGTGTGTGCTAAGAAATTGAACACATTGGAATGAATGATGACAAAGTGATTCATGCATTATTTTTTAAACAAACTAGGATTTATTTTGGCTATAATTTTTTATAAAATATAAATTTTATTTTCTATGCAAATTATGGACAAAAAGAATAGAAACAAAAAAACATTTTTTTTGACATTTTCTGTAAATAAAAATATAAGTATCTAGTCTATAATTTCTTCCTTTAAAAATAAACCTTCTACCCTTCTATTACAAAGAATGATGTAGATATAATGTTGTTAAAAAAAAAAAAAAAAAATCAAAATGGCCAAATCCTAAACAATCTTTTAACATCTGTTGCTCTCGAGTTTGCACATTTATATATTTTTGTATGATGGGGAAATGTGTAAACCTCTTATCAGTTAAATCCCAACTGTAAAGTGTTAAAAAAAAAAAAAAATGAAGAAAGAAGGCTGGTTAGATCACTGTAAAAAGAACTGTATGAAAATGACCACTATCCTTTTTGATCCAACTTCTTTTCTGTACACATTTTGACAAGTCCACCAAATCACATAAAATTTTTTAAACATCTACATTTAGCTACAACTAAAAATATGTACAGACATGAAAAGATTGTTTCCAGTTTGGCTGACTTTGCTTGTCAATAGTTGCAAGCAAATTAAATCGGTCAATACTAAGGAATTGAAAAGGTATGCATTAAAGATTCCCTGACTTCAAAAAGTTTAAACACTTGTGTTTCTTTTTGTAAAAAATCTTCAATGTACTCCATGTGAAATAAATATATATAATAGTCTTCCACATGTCTCTCTATATGGCTCCATCTAAAGTTTTCATCAGAGACCGAAACTTTAATCAGTTCGTCAGTAACTTGCCTGAACCTGGGAATGACCAGAAAGGTTGGTTTTCCCAACAGATTGCTATAGTGTAGAATACAAAGGTGTGAAGGAAAAAAGAAAAAACAGATACTGTCAAATCCAGTCTCTTACAATTTGAATAGACCCCTCTGCTTCAAGAATACTGTAAATTATTTACTATGGTGATTTCAGAGCACAAACAGTGCCTCACAATGTTACAATATTAATACCTACATACATCCTTCCAGGATTTGATATAAATTCAGGATGCTGTATTTACAGATGAATTCCACCTTATAAATCCAAAACCATTCCATATGGATTGCAATTTTAGTTTGAAACTCATAACAATCACAGAATAAAGTGAAGCCTGCTAAAATGCGCTATCACTATAGGTCCGTGCAAAATTATTCATGGATCCCACAATTAAATACCACAATTACCTGTCCCAAAGTATAAGAGGTGTATTGTTGACAAAGTTGAAGAACATTTTCTTTTAAGGTTATGAAAAATAAAGCCTGGGATTGAGACCCAACCAAGAGTTATCTAAAAAGAATATAGCAACTTTATAAATTCATAAATTGTTATTGTGGTGTAGCTAGAAATATTTTAAATCTAATTTGTCCTATGTATATAACTTACAAGGAAAACCTCATTTTAAAATTGTTTTAAATGTTGGTGACATACAAATGTATACACTAGAAATTAGTAAAATAGCATGAAAAATATAGTGGCAGGATTTACAAACAGAATAAGGTAATTAATATAAAAAAAAAGAAGTAAAATATACCTATTAAAAAATTGGAAGCAGGTGAGTTGTTTACCATTGCTGCCATCTTCCTTTTCCAGGTTTCAGATCTTTGACTATATTGAGTGGCTAAGCCGGAATGATAAATGAACCAAGAAAAGAGAAGAGATGACCAGTCTGATAGTGTGAATTTGCTATAGGTAAACCTGGAGTAGAGGCAGCTTCATATGAAAGCATATCAATTAAAGGGGAGGGAAATAGGAGGGGGGGAAAGAAGAGAGAGGCTTTTAAAGGCACCACATTAAGCTGATAAAATTGTTCACTTTATTTCGTAATTTTCTATGTACATCGATACCTCATATGTGATCAATTTAAATAAAATAAAAATGTGTACAAAATTCTAAAACAACCAAGTACAGTCAACTCAAAAATTATTTTCTTATACACACAGTTTTGTTGGGGATTTTTCAGGTTAAATACCAAGTCTTTTTCCAGGAGTGTTTCGCCTAGATTGGCTTCATCAGGGGGTATATGGACTTAGGAGGCAGAAGAAAAAATAAATAATTAATAGTTTGCTGTATGTTGAAATAAATTTGTACATTCATAGTTCAAAAACAAACACAAACCATGTTTAGTATATATCTATATGTTTACATTCTTCAAAAAGTGAACCCTAAATAAGAATTTATGTATTTATTTACAATAAAACATGAAAATATTAGGAAATTGGCTTCCAAATATATAGCAGATTGACGGTGTTTTCATTCCATGATTACTAAGAATAATGTATTTTACTTACACTTCGTGTGTGTATATTTATTTTCTATTTTATTTTGAGTAGTGTCCGGTAGGTAGGCTCAGACACTACTCAAAATAAAATATTGAATACACCCACTGGGAGGATTCGATTTGATCCTCCTCTCCCACAGTCTCCACCTCCTAGATGTGTCCCCATACTCGGTTTATGAAGAGCTTCCAGTGCGGACTTCTGCTCCAGTCTGTGGGAACTATCAAGACACTACGTGGTTGTCCACGTAAGCGCAATACTGCGGGAAACTTCCGGTACAGACGCCTGTCCAGAAGAAGTTCCCTCTTTGACTTCAGATGAACTACTGCGCCTGTGCGGGGCTCTACACGCAGGCGCACAAACAATTAGGTGAGGGAAATTAAATGTATTTAAACTCAGCATGTCAGAGGCCTCAGTCCCCTGGTGGCTGACTGTGAACTTGCTGCCCTTTCTTCCCACTCTTCCCCAACGAAAAGAGTAAGTAAAGAAACCCTATTTGCACAAATTACACCAAGCATAGAATTACGGTCATTCTTATTTTCCTTCTCTTATTTACTCGTTTTAAGTTCCTCACCTATTAAATTGGCCTTCACATTACTTATAAGCCTATTACACAGATAAATATTACTCCCACGTTTACCCCTATGTAAGTATAATCTAAGTGACTAAACACTAAACATACACATGGAGGAATATATACATATATATTCTTCAGTTATGTATAATTTTGAATATATTTTCATTAGCCCTATTTTTGTTTAATTTCATTACAGAGAGGAGTTTTTGAACAATATCTCGCATCTTCTTTTGGATCCCAACACTATGGGCCAATAGGCCTATAAATCCTTTCAATAAGAATAATAACTAACTAACAATTTTATGTGAGTAAGTATCAACTTTAGTTCCCCCTGTAACTATTCTATATCCATCTTAATAACCCTTAAATATGTCAATTTATGAGAATCTGCACCTTCCATGACACTCTTTCTCTATCAGGAACATCAATTATTTTTACTAGAACATGTGGCCATCCAATAAGGACTGGGATATCAATGTGAAAGGTCACTCACTTTGTCAACATTAGAAAATAAATACACACACACAGGAAGTGTAAGAAAAATACTTTATTCCTAGAAATCATGGAATGAAAACACAATTAATCTGCTCTATATTTAGAAGCCAATTTTCCTAATATTATCATGTTTTATTGTAATTATATACATATACATATATTCTTCTCTCGGGATCACTTTTTGAAGAATATAAACATATAGATATATACTAAACATGGTTTGTGTTTGTTTTTGAACTATGAATGTACAAATTTATTTCAACACACAGCAAACTTTTATTGTTATTTTTTTTTTCTTCTTTTTCTTTTCAATCTAGCGAAATGTCCCGAACAAAACTGTGTGTATAAGAAAACAATTTTTGAGTTGACTGTATTTGGTTGTTTTGGAATTTTGTACAAATTGTGATTTTATATAAATTGATCAGATACAAGGTATCGATGTAGACAGAAAATTAGTGACCAATTTTATCAGCTTAATTTGGTGCCTTTTTTAAGAATAAAACTGTTAACAGACAGGTACAAATATTTTATTGCAGAAACATCATATTTTATTTTTAGTTAGTAAGTTTAGGTATGCATAAAAGATTTGCTGGCGTCAAAAGAGTTTATACACTTGTATTCATTTCTGTAAAAAACGTACTCCATGTGAAAGACAAAAATATTTAAAAAAAACAGTCATATTAACCTCCCTGGTGATATGAATATTTAGTATTTTTAAAAGAAAAGGCAGTACATTTAAAAATACTTAAGTGTGCCCAGCCGCACGCTCGTTCCACGGCCTCCGCTGGAGGACACGGTGGGCAGGTAGGCTTTTTATTCTCCCTTGCAACTCCACCTGACTGTGGCTCAGGGTTTCCGCTTTTGATAATGAAAATTAACCCCGAGCCACACTTTGAATTACCGCTAGGGAGGTTAATAAAGACAATATACCTGATTTATTGTTCAATGTCATTTGCTAGCAAATGTTTTAAATCCTGGACCAGATTCACTCCGGGTTTGCTAGATCACTCAGCTTCACTGATGAAAGTTTATCCTCTCCAGCCTTGTAAAGCTTTAATAAATCATACCCTATCAGCAGATTCATTTGTGCAAGACTAGTAATATTTAAAAGGAATGTTTAGTGGATCAATAATGATTTTCTTTATTATGCTTTAAAACAATCCTTTTTTTTTTTTGGTCTGGAAAAAAATGAAACATTAGATATGAATATTTTAAAGTTTCCCTGTAAAGTAAACCCTGTAATGACTGAGGTTTTGAAAACAATGGTTCTGTATGTGAAAAAATAGTTGTGAAGCGTCAATTTACAAATAAAATTTAATTACAGTAACGCTGGCCAACAACCATTATAGTTACCAAAATTATTATGGCATTCGGATGGAATTATCTGATATGATGGCTTTTATCACAACCTACATTCCCCTAGAGATTGTCGTTCAAGTCCCCGCAGCTACACAGCAATCGGATAGTCATTTTTTTTTTTTTTAAAGTTGGCCATTGAAGAGTTGTAACATGAATGCATAGTACAGAAATTCCCCATAGTATAGTATTATCCTACACCTATTCTTCTTATCAGCTTCTATTTCTATCTTTACAAGCAAGGCAGCAGTAAGATTACAATTTATGGCTCCATTCACTGCAGCATTATTCATCTTACTGAGGGTAACATCAACTGCTGTCCAGCAAAGGCTCTTTTTATGCTTTTCCAATGAATTCTGGAAATGATTGTGCATGTCTTCCTTAAAGCCCAGAACAGTACATGAAGCTGGGAGTTTGATTTAAAAAACTTTGTTGATTTTAAAAACTTTGTTTGATCTTTGTAATGTATGCTCCTAAATTATAGTAATAGTTAGCAACCTAACAAATGGAATGCATTACCGGCCCATCAGCACAAAATAACAACCTTATTGCCTCAGGCAGTCTGTTCCAAAGAACAGAGGTCGAAATACTATCTCTGCCCTTGTTCTAAATCTAAAATGCAGCCTTCTGGACACTGTGGATTTATGATACTAATTTCATCAATCTGCCTGATAATGTCAATGTAAGCCTTGGTGTCTGAAACCTAATGTAGTATTTGATGTGCATTAAAAAAAACAGTGTAATAGTTCAATAAGCACTTGAAATCCAAGGGTGCTCTTTACACACCTTTATGCTCAGATAAATTATTTTCATGATTTTTGCACTGGATGGAACATAAATATATTTTCTACCAATTTAAAATGTGTTTTAGTAGTTAAAAATAGAAGGTTAGTGGTTTCTAGGCTGCTCCTCTTCCTGAATAAAGCACTGAACAGATGTCCAATGAACATAAGAGGATTGTCACTGGAAACACTGTTACTCATAATCATTTCCAGCGACAGATGAATGAATGAGCGTTGTACACATAGCTCTATTCTGTTCTATAACGAAGGGGGGGATGAGCAAGTTGCACCCCACTGTGCTATCCTCCATAGGAGTAAACAATGGTCGTTACAAATCAGTAATTCAGCCAGTATTTGGAATAGAAAAAAAATTATATATACATATACATATGCCAACTAGTTCAAGACTGTCTATCAACATTTTGATATGAGATGTTATCAAATAATAAAACAGACATGCTGCAAATTATTACTATGATTAATAAATAGTATTTATATAGCACCAACATATTATTGTACATTGAAAAGGGGTTGCAAATGACAGATAGATACAATGACAGGAGAAGGAGAGGACCCTAATGAATTACTTTTAATAAAGTTATATTTCTTCAAGGTAAAACATTACTGCCCAGTGTTGGACCCACAGCCAGTGGCAGATTCTTACCAACTAGGATACAAGTTTCAGGATAAGGAGTGGGCATCCATACATGCAGCATGACCTAGGCAACATCCACAAATGACAATGAATCTGATTCTTCTTTCCTTTCCACATTAAGAAATGTTATCCTAGGCTACGTATACATGTAACACTTTTGTTGCTGGAAAGGATCTTTCATGATCCTTTTCAACATCAAAAGACTGAAAGATGCACGAACAAACGTTCTACATAAAGTGCTGTTCTCTTCTATGGAGGGGGTAGGGGGGAGAATGAGTAAGCGGCACCCCGCTGTGCTCTCTCCCCCTCACTTGTATTGCGATTGTTCGTGGATCCGCTAGAACAGATCCATGAAGGACGTCGGACGAATGCTGTACACACGTCAGATTCTCATCCGATACTAGCCCTTAAGCGATAATCTGAGAATCATCTGACGTGTGTGCATAGCGTTAGGGAGTTGCCCTTTCACCATGCAGACAATCTAACAGACAACATGATAAGGGGATTGCTCCTTCCTCAGTGTGTGTTCCCTGTCCATTCTGCCTAATATAAAAACTTTGTCCAAAGCTGCAACACAGTTGTGCAAATAAGGAAATTCAAAAACCACAAGACAATTTAGTTCAGCCTGTATTAGTAGTTATTTATGGCCCCAAAATCATTACATTTGATTTAAAAAAATAAAGCCACCGCACAACTAAAACCCTTAACAAAGAAGAAAAGAATTTATTATCTGAAACTAATGCGGCACCACAAAAGATGCAAGCAATAAAAAATACAAACCATAAAAGACAGTTACTTATATCACTAAAAATTAAATGCTTGGGATCCCATGTTATCACCTACTGGTAATATACAATTGGTTGCTTGTATATTGAGGGTCATGTGTGAAAAAGGATTTAGGAGGGGAGTTCTCCATCCTGTAATGTCACCTGAGAACATCACTAAACATTTTTGGCTTTACAGAAAAGATACATATGCGGGAAATGTATTGTACCTGGTCTTGTTTTATGGATTTTACAATACTGGCCTATCATTTCTGTGTCACCCATTCCCTAACAGTAGAGGAAGCAACAGCTGAGACTCTCACACACCCATTGATGGTTTACATGTATCTGGATGGTTTATATGTATCATGTAACATACACAGTCCCAACACAAAATCGGAATGATCACCAAAGGAGTTAGAAGCAGCAGAAGATTTTAACTTAGTTTTGAATAAAGAGAGCAGAACAGAATGCATACAGGCAAAAAAGGTCAGTGTGGTTTATGTTAGTGTCGGAACTTTACCAGAACCCCTGATTTAACGAACAGGCTGCTAAATATATGGTGGTAACATTTGTGGATTATTTCACCAATCATTTTTCATATCATTGGAAACTTGTTTTAGATCTCTCTAAAATAAGAATAACTGTTGGCTGGTCTTGTCATTTTAGTTTTATACTGCACAAGGCTGCTGATATGTCAGCTGTTATTGCAGCAGTAAACTGCAAAGCACTAATAATGTATCAACTGTGTAAACATTTCTACCCTGAACAGCTATCAGTTGGTGCATAAATCCTGCATCATCCTGGTATATACGGATATCCGTTTTATTGACCACAGCATTTACTGCAAACAAATTTCAATGGTATTGTTTTGTGCTGCATGTCCCGTAAAATAGTCCTGAAATAATTCTGAACCACTCATCATTAATGACAATTTATTGTCATTAAACATTTATATAGCGCCAACATATTACACAGTGCTGTACAATAAATGGGGGTTGAAAATGACACAGATACAGTACAGTGAGGAGGAGAGGACCCTGCCCCTAGGAGCTTACAATCTCATTGATAAAGGTTAATATTTAGCGAAAAAAAAATATAAGCACTATTTTTTGGGAAAATATACCATTTTACATCATCAAATAGGTGCTTTTGTTAGATTAGATTACTAGAATAATGCATAGCTTTTTTTTTTTTTTTAAACAGGAATAATATAGTGCGGTATTATGCAGCGCGGTACATTAAATAGGGGTTGCAAATGACCGACAGATACAGACAATGACACAGGGGCTTGTCATACAGTGTACAGCAGTTTGGTCAGCAAGCACAGGACAAATATTTCTATATTTGTGTTATAACGGGTTGTTAATATGTGTTTTTTACAAATGGAGAGTGGTAGCATTTTCAGCAAGCTAAGTCTGAGTGATTTTTAAGAAGGATTTATATTGCTGTGTTCTTTTGACACAGCTGTTTTCTAGCTGCCAAGCGCAGTGTGCTAACATTCATATTACTGTATGACAAATTTCTTTCTGGCACAGCATTAAGTAAATCAATACAAATGAGTCCATTAACACCAGATTAAGAAGCTAATGGCACTGGCTATACATTATGCCAAGCTGTTCAAATAACCATAGTCTTATGGGATATTCTTCTATGTGGTCTGCTTATGCCAGAATTATTATGAACAACATACTGCAATTTCATATTAAGCTACATCCTTTAAACACTTTTAAAGGAATTTAAAATAACTACAAAATAAATTAAGCCAATTCCCACCATTCTATTAATTTGAAAACACAAAGACTACTACTAAAAAAGCATGCAACATGCATAAATATTTTAACATTTTAATTCATAAACACATTTAGATTCTAGTGGTGTCCTGTATATGAGTACAATAGACTCTGGATATTGTGTACATTACGGTATTCATCTTCTGGAATATTACTGTACCAGGTATGGGCTCCTTCTTTGGATAGATTTACATTTCTGTCATTTGTTTCTCAAATCAAGTAAATACCAATTTTAGTATATAAATATCAATTACCTAATCAAGTCTTAGATAGCAGTTTAAGTCCTAGAGAACAGCTGTTATGCTAGAAAGACTCAAAAAACCTTTTTTGATTAGGGAAATTTTCCTATCCTCCTCTGCTAGCAATAATGCCATCTTTATTACTAATGGGTTAATGCAGCCTCAAGCATAATGAAAGTGCTGGGCTTGGCTATATTATGAAGAAAGCCCAGCAGGTTTTGTAAACCTAGTTTATTTACACCCTGTATTGTATGCTTATTTATTTTAAACAAATTAAAAAGTTAACTTGTTCACTTAAACAAAAAATAAATTAAACTGCACAAACTTTTGCAGCTACCCCTCAAGGATTGATCACTTTTCTGTTTTAGATTTGAGAAAACTCCAATAAGAATGACAAACAATATTGTCCATTTCAATTGTGGAGCTTCTGTTTTAAGTATTTAAAACATGACTGTCAATAGTAAAAGGCTTGCTTCTCATTTATTCTGCCATATACAGTAACAATGGAATCATGAAAGTAAAGATCTACGTTTGGTTACATTGGATTAAAGGCTCATCATTTTTATACATCTACTGTGTTATTCCCAACATTTTCAAATACTACTAGAGGGTGTTTTTACATATATAAAAATCATGGAAGCTTCTCAAAAGCCTAATAAATAACATACTTAGGAAGAAACCTATACATTTGAAAAATTTAGCCTCTTAGAAAACTGGTAAATGCCATACTATGTTTTATTCGGGAAATACAATTACATTTAAGACGAGACACAAATTTTATTGTTCACAAAGGCATCCACACTGAATGTTAATGTGCATCAGTAACAGACAGGTACCAAAAAAATTAAAACTTTAACATGAATAAAAAGAAAAGCAAACATAAAAGAATACCTAATCCAACAATGCACTTAAAGTTACCACCCCAGGATAAAGATCCTAAAATTAAAGTGACTTTTAAAAGTAACAATTTTTTTTAGCAGACTGCATTGACATTTAAAACTTACAGTCACATAACTGAGAATAAAGATCCATGTCTTCCCTAACAAAAAAAATAATGAACTGACCAAAAGGCATATTAACCTGCACCATCAGGTATTTAAATCAGTGGTTGTGACCCTCTTTCACAGCACTGCACTGCACTGTACTGCACTGCACTGTCATGTAGTAAAACAGAATGGACTGCCATGTTCATACATCCCTAAGTGAATCCCTACTCCAAATAAGTTATATGGTACCAGGACATGTTCTTCCGTAGTGTATATTAGGCAATACTGACTTAGTATCAGGTTCTTGTGCCAAGCTGTTATTAGAATAAGGCCAAGCCAAGAATAAGGTCAAACCAAGGATAATTGAGAGGATGGACATAGTGGAGACATTTCTACTTTAACATTTTCAGGAATTTAACAAGGTCGTCCCAACTTTTTCTCTCTGGGGAGCCAAAATTCCTATTTCCCAACAGCAGTAATGTAGTTTGTGCACTCTGTGTGAAAAAGTATTCCCAGATACAGTACAGTCGGTGGGAAACTGTATAGAGGACTATTAGATGTAAATACTGCACATACATACATGCAGCAAACAAAAAAGTTTATGAAAAACACGTTGTGCAGTGCCAAAGAGTAAAACTCATATATAGACTAGTCTACAGAGTGCAGGAGTCATGAGCGTGTAACTTGACGAGTACAGGGTTCAAGAGTATAGTTAATGCACAGCTTAACCTCTGACTGCAGAGGTTAGATGTATATAAAGTTTATTGTACGAGGATTTGGTGTATATGCACTCTGCACTGGTGTATAAAGTACAGCACTTTCTATAATTTTATTAACTTCTACAGGATAGCAGTACCCTGTATGAGACATTTTCACAACACACAATCACATACATACACTCCTATAGATATGACACTTACTTCTACACACATACCCCTGCACTCTTCTCTACATACAATCTTCACATACATGGACACCCTAGCACACACCAGCTATCACTTATGTTCTGCCATAATGGCTTGGCAGTCCAGCCCCATCCTGGGGGACCAGTGAAATTGGGTCTGACTTCTGTCAGTGGTCTAATACCCGATACACAGCAGCTCATCTCTTAGTACTGTAACTTGAACACAGAACCAGTACAACATGTCTCTAATTAGTCATTGCTTATTTTCTCTGATAGGCTCTGTTGTAAATCATGTCATCTGTCGGAATCCAAGAGAGAAAGTGAGCAATGAGAGGTTTTCTGTGTTGGCTTTTTTTTTTTTTTTTTACAACTTACAGTTGCAACCAGGTGTGGATCCTCTGCCTGTGGCATCTCACTATAACATGCTAGGTATTCCAAAAGTTGGAGTGGTTGAAGATGAAGGCGCTCATGCTAAGGCAAGGACAGGTAAGAATTGAAAAAAAAAACTGTGATCAGGCAGATAAGTAAATTTTATTGTACAATCATCTGTCCTTTCTTCAATAAAAAAACATCAGTATCAGTCAGGGCCTTTATTTTTCACTTTATTTCTGCTTTATGCCTAGTACCTAATTTGAATCTGTTTATATTACTACTTTGTTTAAATAGGCAACCTTTGACAATTTAACCTGTGCAATGCTGGATGAGGATGAGAAGTATGATGTATCATCCCATTTAGCAGGCAATTATCAATGTCATCTTATAATTTGATTTACATACCATTCTCGTGTATATGAATAGTTCTCCTGAAATATTCTGACATATAAATATGAAACTGCTGAACTGTGACCTTCTCCTTTGGAAGATAATACATTTTGTCTGTCATTCTTGCATTTCTGTGACTTACCGTGCTGATTTATATCAAGGCCAGTTTATGCTCCAGAAATGTCAGTCTAAATTGTACTACTGACATAACATAAACAACTCTAGACAATTTTAAAGCATTGAGATGCACATAAATTCTCAACTGTCAGAATTTTACTTGCAAGGCATACAGGCAATTATGTAAAAAGACAAATTACTGCCATTGTCTTTTTATTTAAACCTGTTTAGAGGCAGAATAGATCTTTCCAAACCTTCTCATTTAGACATTAAGAAAACTGTATGTCCAAAATCAATATCTGGAAGAGAAAGAACTGTGCATTGGAATACAGTATGTCTTATTCTCTACGACTCTGAACTGCTCAAAGTTCAGATAGAATCAGATAAAAGGGGCTTGGATCTGATCACTAAAATCTATAATGCAAAAAAAAAAACATCACTACCAGAAGCCCAGTTCTACAACTAACCGTTTATACTAATTACCATATTTAAATAAGTAACTGCATTAATAAAGCTGAATTCAAGTCATATATAAAACACATGCACTATTGTAGGCATTGTATTCATTAATTTACCCCAATTTTTTTTTAGTACCTAAAGTTGACTCTTTATTGTCTCCTGCAGTCCCTATAGATCACAGTTAAGACTAAGGGCGAGAAAAGCAGCTAAAAAAGCCATTCAGCTGTGCTGCAGTGCTTATATGCTAACAAGGAATATGAAAATAGGAGAGTTATAGAAAGATTTGTTGATTACTGTGCAGCCTCTAAGTTCACTGAGGAGTGGGATCGGCTCTCTTTTTTTTCCCCTTCACAGCGGCTACATCACCTGTTCTCGCACCTGCACAGTGTGAGATCAGGTGATGGAGAAAGAAGACCAAAGAAGACGACAGAAGAGAAGACCAAATTTGGCATTGCCTGGCGCTTTCTTTGTGCCTGGGAAAAGAGGAATTCCAGGACGATGCAGGACCAGGTCGTGGGAAGGACCGGCACCACTGAGGGATCTGTGGGATTAAAGGTAAGTGTGATTTTTTTTATTTTTAGTTTAGTTCCACTTTAAGTAAAATATCACTCAGGGTAAAAGGCAACATTATTGAATTGTACCTATTGAAGCCATGTAGTGCTTCCTTTGCAAGATGGGAGGTCTCATAGATATGAATAGGTAAGGACCACTGTTTACAGAGTGCTCTGGCAAGGATGTCTGACGGTAACCTTATATTTGGATACGTATGAATATAAAACTTTTGTTTTTAATGTAATTTGTTGAAACAGAGCAATTTAATTTCTTAGCTTGCGAGCTGGTTTTTTGTATTTTGCTTGTTCAATCCCATCTGCAAGTTATAAATTTACACAAAAATGAAACAATTGCCAACAATACTTACTGATAAAAGATTCTCTGTTTTGGCAACTATGGCTGTCTTACATATCACCTCCCAACTTAGACAAGTAACTTCCTTTCTTATGATATAATGACAATCTTCTATTTGTCTGCTTTGCATTTACAGGATATAATGCTGGGGAAGGAGAAAGGCAACAAAAACATCCCCACCCCATTCATTTATCAAGACATTTGCACATATTCACCACCCCAGTGTTACTACCCAATTCTACTCAACATATTGCAACTTTTAGTACTTATGAGACGAATATCAACTGTTCTTTTTTGAATCATTTGATTCAATAATACATATCCTTTTTTGTCTAATTTGAATTTTCTTCTCTATACCTGAAGGGTTAAAATAGCTGATCTAGCTGGGGTCATTGAAGGGAAAAATTGCTGATCTAGCTTGAGCCATATATCTTAAGGGAGGTGTATTTTCTTTTCCTATCTACGTAGTTTAAATGTAAAGAAATGTCAGGAATTGTACTTTCTTTGAGATACCTTCGTTAAGTAAACATTAGAGTATATTCCTAAGACCATACTGTGTGTGTGTGTGTGTTATTGGGATATCTCTCCAGACGTCTGTCTCTCTGGTGCAGGAGAAGTCAGAGTGCATTCATTTGTGGAACCAGAAGTAGAAGCAGATCCTTTCAATACCGTGCAAAATTCTTGTTTTTCACTGAAAAAAGGGAAATGCCTTAAAAAGAGTATACATTTGGGTTCTATATTCAAAGACCAATGAGGGGAGGAGTGGGGGTTAGATAAGGGGGTTGGATCAGCTTTAGGGATTCTATTAGTAGAGGTGTGAATGTACCCTAAAGCAAAATAAAAAAAAATCTGTTTAATAGATTTGCATGTGTTTTTTCATTTAAAGACCTTTTGATTAGATAAAACACAGGAAAATGTGACTGCATCAATTAAACAATGTTGATCTCATAGGAGCGCACTCAATTTTTAAGCCCTGTTGTTGGCTTTCATTTCTGTGAGTGTGTTGTCAGCCAAGTCTAGTGTATTTTACTAAATTATTCAACCACTCCAATTCTCACATCTGTGCAACATAAAGGTTTTCATTCTATAGTCTAAGATAACAAGAAGGCAGCCATTTGGGATAACAAAGAAAGTATTCCGTGGACACAGGACAACTGACAGGCGCAACATCTCCAGCCTCCTCCCAGCAGGCCCAGGACAAGGGGAACGTAGAAAAGGTGCTTGCAACCTTAACTGTTGAAGTGTTTCACTGATCATGTAAGGGAAGGTACAGCCCTGGCCCTTTAGAGAAATGTTGAATAGCATTACAATTCTTGTCACAACTACCTGTGCAGCTGTTTGCAGGTAAATATTTAAGTAATGCTGACAAATACAACAGTATTTACACCAAAGAAGGGAACAATAAACTACTTGATGGTGACCTAATTTCCACCCAGCAACTCATCCTGCTATGCCATCCTGCAAAACCTCCTTGGCACATGTCTTTTACAAGCACCACCATAGAAATGAAATTTTATTTACTCCACTGATTTTTAGTTTGCTTTTAATATATAATTCAGCTAATGTCATGGAATCTCATCCCATGTGAATGGGATCTTAACTTTGTCCATGACCTTTATAATACATTTTACATTTCAACTCTCAAATGTATTTACAGTTATAGCAGAAACAAAGAGTCACCTTTGTACAACAATCGAGCATATACCAATTGAAAAGGAACAGGTGACCCCTGAAAACTAATCTTCGGCAAAGAAAATATCATGTTTTCTTGAATATAAACCATACCAATAACTAATCCCTATTTATGCATTCTGCAATTTTCCTACCAGCAGAAACAAAATACCAGTACACCAAGATCTAAACAGAAATGAATAACTTCCTCGGGAAGTACCTGTTAGACCAGTGTGTGCATACTTTTTTATACTGTACAAAAGTTTTTATAGGATTAGGTAATGTCTCTATCTACTACAATTTTCCATAAGTAAAAAGACCTAAATATGGTCAAATGGACAAAGACATGCCCTTCAAAAAGCTACATACACATATGCAGAACAATCCCCAAACACTGAATTCAAACCACAATACAATGTGAAGAAAGTAACGCATGGTGGTGCTGTTTCTGAGGCCCAATCATCCTGGGCTGAAATACCTGTCTACAGGTTCTGGAAGTTGGCCCATGCAACATAGATGTGTAGCAGTTCTCAGAAATAGTAATAAAACAACTAAATATGAGTTCAGTGATTCAAAAGAAAACAAAATCTTGAAATATTTGCGTTTATAAAAAAGAATGCAGACAAGGCTATTATTTTGGACAGCCTAGTATTCCCTTTTCCTCACTTCCTATAAAGGAATACCACAAATTTGATAATTTTTTCTTCATGTTTAGATTAGAAATAGAACGTGCAGTGTTCCCAATGCTTTTGCTTTTATTGAAATAAAAGCTATTATAAGGATTTAAAGCTTTATTCAATTTTTTAAAAACACTGCTATTATTCTAAAGACAACTGTTCTTATACCAAAAATATACCAACATACCATTAAGTTTGTATTAAGTATAAGTAAAAGTATAAGAAAAAATTCTCATGACTACCCATTTCAGTCCCTGCTCACACAACATCCATCTCTGGCCACCTCTCCTAATATTTACATATATACAATATTTAATATTCGCCCCATGAACATAACTCCACCCTGTCCCTAACACAATGTACAGCACTGATAATCGGATCGCTTTCACAAATGTCTCTTTTCCTGATGCCCTGCCACTAAAGGTGCGTACACACTTCCAATTTTTATCGTTCCAATCAAACGACGAACGATCGATTGGGCAAAAAATCGTTCGTAAAAAAGTAACCGACGCCGACGAACGAGGAAAGTCGCTGGAAACGAACGACTGGACCGACGGATCGGATTGGACGACGATCGTTGAACATCGTTCGTGTGTACGGTCGTTCGTTGATCGTCCATGTTCAGAGCATGCGTGATGAACGAACGTCCGTTCACTTTCCTGTCGTGCACATAGTTCCTCTATCGCTCAAACGATCGTATCTATTGTGTGTACAATATCTACGAACGATCGTGTCGTTAACTCTATGTGCAGGATCGGTGCTATACGATCGTTCATATATATCGTGCATGAACGTTCGTCGTTCGTTTTCCAACGATAATAATTGGAAGTGTGTACGTAGCTTTACACTCTACACTCAATCAGCACTGCACCACAAACATACCAGTTCTGGAATATAGTTATTTTAGGAATATAAAACTGCTTTAAAATAGATAATTAGGCTCTATTCCAGTGAAAAGTGGAAGAGTTTTTTTTTCATCTTCCTATAAATTTAAAAAGCTTAACTAACAACAAAATAACAATAGCATTATTAAGAGAAAATAATTTTTTGGGATAGTTGTACACACTTGTGTCAAAGAAGAAACATCATGATAATATCCACATTAAATGTTTAATTCAAACAAATATCAGGAGTTTAGTAACTGCAGCAGATCCATGAGCCAAAACCTTAAGGTAATGGAGAAAATGTGATTGTTAAAATTACAAAACAGTGTATGGTACAAAAACAATGCGTGCATTATGCTTTCGTGAACTGGTGTCATTGTCCTATTGCTTTAGTTATAGAATTATTCTATAAGTATTCTAGTTACTGCCTGTGGTTTTAAAAAGTAAGTATTAACATTAATTTTTATAATATAAGTGTAGTATCATGATAACTTTTTTTTCATATTAAACATTCTGATTCAAGCTTTCCCTATTTCACCAGTGATGACAGTACTATGGTCTCCAGGTTGAGCAGACAGCCCACCGCAACTGGATCAACCACGCATTCCTTTTTCTCTTCACAATTAAGTAAACTTTTTTAAGTTGCCTTTGGTACATACTTTTATCTATTTAGGATTTTGTTCTTTCTGCATCAGTGGT
This sequence comes from Pyxicephalus adspersus, assembly GCF_032062135.1. Lineage (NCBI taxonomy): Eukaryota > Metazoa > Chordata > Amphibia > Anura > Pyxicephalidae > Pyxicephalus > Pyxicephalus adspersus. The sequence continues at coordinate 105,359,825 of NC_092862.1, read as the reverse complement.
GATCAGTTCGCCAAAATCCTAAGAACAGCACCACGTAACAAAGTGGGTGTTGTACACATCATCGTTCCTCTGTGAGCACAGAATGGCTTGTTGATGCACCATCAGGGGCATTATTTACTCTTAAAGGGAAATATTTGCTGGGACAGGAACGGATGATTATGGGGAATATGTTTTCTTTAGGGCCCTAATATTTTTAGCTGAACTCCAGGTAGATAAAAAAATACACAAATATATGTAATAAATGTAATGTTTTGAATGCAAGCACTGTACTTACCTGAATCTGACCTAAAATTAGTCTCTTGCAATCTTCTATACAGAAAAGCTTAGACTGGGAATGAAAAAGCAGCAACAAGAGCCAAATATGTGCTAATATAAGGAATATGCTAATAGCAGAAAATTGATGAACAGATAACCTTGTCATTCTGTTGCATCTCCTTTTCCTGTCCAGTCACATGTTGAGGGTGAGGAATACATGATGGCGAACACCTGTAAATATTTTTCATTCCTGAGTTGGACTTAAACTGCAAGAAGTAACAACTACTAGTCTGTATATGTTTGCTGCACAAAACAATAAGATAGCTTAAGGCATTTACTTTAATACACAATTCTCTTCCTTCATGTATTTGATCTTGACAGTACAGGACATAGAACAGAAAATGTATTTTGCCATTTTACAGCAAAACAGCCAAAGGCAATCTCTAGTGATTTTTCATGTATTATTACTCTTACCAAATAACTTTACCAGTAATAACAGCAATGTAGAACACATTTGTTGGTATTAGGAGCTCCAGTAAATGTGAATGGATAGCTTCCTTGTCCTTACTGGATGTTAAGAATCTGCCACTTGGAAAAATGTGTGTTTGGTGTATAGTTGGGGGTGTAGCAGTGAATGGATAGCTTCCTTGTCCTTACTGGAAGTTAAGAATCTGCCACTTGGAAAAATGTGTGTTTGGTGTATAGTTGAGGGTGTAGCATTGAATAATAAGTGTTTTTTTCCTAACTTTAGCTATAAAATATGGGGCAGGTTGTAAAACTTACCTACTGCATAGCAAAACTCAGGCATATTTCAAAGTTTGTGTTGTTTTTTGTCAATTGCACTAGCAAACAAAGATATGGGCAATCATCATGTTGATCACTGCAGATGCAATTTATTTGCCATTTGGAACAGCTGGCTTAAACTGCAGTCAAAGCCAACGCCAATCAGTGAGACTGGATGTGATATACTGCATCAAACTTCACTGGTGCAATGATGACAATGAATATAATGAATGGTTATGAAAAGCGTCTTGAGATCATTTAAAAACTAGTAGCAGTTCTTAAAAGAAATATGTGTCTCAAAAAACATGGAAATTGGCAGTTGTCTGACCTCTTTGACTTCATGTAGATGGGGAGGACTCTGATTCTTGGATCTTCTGGCAGCTGCAGGGGACTTGTGATGTGTGATGGTGACAACACTGGGGCCGCTGTGTGCGAGATGCCTCTGGCTCCCAGGGGATGAAGAATTGGATGTTCCATGGGGAAGCAATGAAAAACTTCTGGCTCTCTGAGACAATGAGCTCTAAAAAAGGAATAGAGCAAGGAAATGTCATTACAAAAACTTGAGAGCTTAGCCCAATGACTTGATGTTTTCAGTGCTCCATGATATTATGAAGAAAATGAGTTAAGATAGAGCTTAGTTCTTACAGGGTCCAACAGAGTTCAGTAATTAAAAACTGATGCAATGCATGAGAGAAAAGCAAGAGAAAAGGATGAATCTTCAACAGAAAGGTGAAAAAGCAAAGAACAGAGTAAAAATGGAAATATATATTTTATATTTTTGAGCTAAACCTATTAGAAAATATATGAATAGCCAAACAAGAAATTAAACAAACTGCTGCAGCCAGGGCAAACGATATCTGTGTTTTTAAAACATTTAGTGCAGACCTTTGATTAATGTTACCCCGCTGGAATATATAATCAACTATTACTGGTAAAGTCTTTCCTGGTGACAATAATTTAACAGTTTTCCGCTAGCTGGGCTGAAAAGCAGAAGGGACATGCAGGTGATGTCATGGCAGACTGGCTCTTTCCCACCCTTAGCTATGCCCACCTTATTTATAATTTTCATTACTCCAATCACTTACTTTTTAGTGAATAGCCTGAATACCTTTAAATAAGATACATAAATTATCAAAAAACAGTTCCGTTTCCTAGACAATTTTACAACATTTAAACAACTGAGGCTGGACCAATACAATCCAATAATAACACTTTCTGAAATGTAAAAGGGCAACAAAAAGGGCTTCAGGCTTCCAGAGGCCCTTGTTATTGTTAAATAAATAGATTTTTCAGTTCTTTTGAAACTATCCTCTTGAATGGGGTCCATCATTCTCTCTTCTATAGAGGATTCAAAGCACCACACACACACAATTTGGCTAGCGTTTAGCAGACTCTAAAAATTGTGCAGTTAGATAACACATTTCTTTTATTTCTAATTTTATTTCTTTAAACAGTCAGATATGGAAAATAAACCTGGAAGAATGTTATGAAGTACATTACAGTAAGAGACTGCCTAGGATGGATAAACAATTACAGTTAGCGTAGACTGGTCTTTGTTTGCTTTAGAACTGCTTTTCGCCCCTTTAAGGCATAAAGGAATGGAAAAGCAGATAAAGCAGGTCAAACTGCAGGTCAACCAAACATGCAGTGAATTCTTAATAATTAAAAAAAAAATCTCATCTTAAATTGATGTTAAAAGCACCCTGCATTTGTCCTTCAAAGCCAGTCCTCACAAGTCCTAACTTTGCTTTAGCTAAAAAAAATTACGGGTTTAGGTCATAATTAGGATGTTTGGTCAGATCCTCCAACCCATGTCCATGATCACGTTCAGGTACACAGGTAAATGTGTTTTCACAGTCTTTATCTAGTATGGTTTGAGTAGGTTTACAACTCATATTTAAGTAAGCCTCGTGATCAATATGAAATCTGAGTAACTCAGCAACAGAACCCACATGTTGCTCAAAGTACAGATTTACTTTCAAGCAAAATTCCATTGAAAACTTCATTTTGATGCTTTGCCACACTTATACATCTTACAAGCATTCTCTGTATGCATTAACACCTCTCTCCCCTAAAAACATTGTAGTAAACATCACTATTCTGGCTCCTGACATTCTGCTTCATCAAACTGGAACTAAACTCACCTTCCCTGGATGCATCGCCACCATCTCCCGTGTTTCTTCCAGGTTCTGTTCTCCAGGCCATCCTAATTGGCCAGGCCACAATGGTGTAACATAGGCGGGGAATCATTCACTCAACCCATGCAGAGGCCAGAGTACATTCAAATTGCAAACACGCAAGAAAGTTTGTTTATTTAAATTTAAAATTGCTGCTTGATTAAATTTTGTCACCCTACTCACCCCTGAATCCCAACGGTTGACTAGACAGTGAAGAAAAGACAACATATGTATTCCTACCTCCTGTAAGTTTACAGTGAGACACTCAAAAACTAGAGATGTTGCTTCTGACAACTAATCATGTTTCACGTTTGACTGGTTAAATGCTATGGACAACACCTCTGCACATTTTCTTTCAGTTTTATTAAACCAGCCCCATTGTATTTACAAGAAATCAATAACTAACACAATTACTATATGTATATGGGAAATTGTGGCCCCAATTTACAGCTAAGCATTAGGACTGTGGTACATTACCAAGGGGATGTGGCAGTCTTAGGCTGTTCTGGAGTAGTTTATATCGGCTGCATTAATGCCACTGAAGTGCATTCATGCATGTGTGCTAAAATGTTGTGTAAAGGCAGCCTATTCATTTGACTGACAGAGGTCATGGTATTCTTTGGTACTACATTTTGCAACAAAATGTCTTGAATCACATTTGTCATTATTACAGAAATTGTATTTTTTTTTATTCTCCCATGCGGTACATACGTTTGTAATACAATGTCACATTTATCTTATTGCTGCAATATCTATTATGATTTCATTACAAATTATACTTTTGATTAGGACTAGAATAAATGTAAACAATTTTAAAATAAGTATTTTGAACATCTTGGGCTTGAAATGCTACTATGTTTTAATCTTTTTACCATTAACCTTTAAATAATGTGCAAAGCAAACCTTCCAAGAAAAAGCTATTAGCAATTAAAGCCAATATATTAATTATTCCTTTATGAAAATGATCTGATGTATTTGATAAATCAACAGAATAAAAAGTAGAATGTATTTTCTTTGTATTTTCATATGGAGCCAGCAGGTGGGGCTCTCAAATCTTTTTCTCCTGCTTTCTTGCATATTCTTTAATTTGGAAATGCAAAAAGATCAATTATGTTTTTAGAGTTACTGCAGCTTCAATCTTTATTGTCCATTATGCAATAATATTTATGTACTGGCGTCAATGGAAATGCAGTAATGTGTAACATGGCTAAATATAAGAAAATGTGAGCTCATACAGGCTCAAAGTTTTCCTAAGCCATCTACCAGAGTTGCCAGACTGTTGATGCAGACATGTAGAAATGGACAATCAACTTTCTGCCAGCTCTTATGCTTCTTCCACTTTCCAACAAAGAAATGTGAGTAAAATGAGCTGGAATAACAGGTGTAATTATTTCTTCCTTTTGTGAACCTAGGCTGAAAGTTATTCACTGTTAGTTCTGACTTTTTAGTGTTTAACTACCCAGAGCTAATTTCTGGCGCATTTTAAAGGGCCGATTATTCTCTCAACACTTTGTCTCAGCAGGTCGCATCTTCGGTGAATATAAACTGAAGCCCAATCGTTCATGACACCACTTGGCGTCAGAAATTAAATGTTGTTCATCTGATTAAAATGGTAATGTGGCCGTACCTTCACCTTATATCGCTAAACCTCTTTTTCTGATATTTGAAGTTCTGCATACAATTAAAGCAGACACTTGTCGTTTCATGCAATTTTAAAAGGGATAACTCAAAATCTGCAGGGTAAAGATATTTCTATAATTAGAATTCTTGCCTTCTAGCTTTGGGCCCAGAGTTTAAATCCCACCTAGATCATCTGCATGGAGTTTGCATGTTCTCTACACTTTTATTAGGATCTTCACGCGGGGCTCTGGTTTCCCCACACAATCCAAACACATATTGCCAGTTAAAGTGGTGTCCGGCTAAAATAGCTTGTGTGTGCACCTATTAAACTGTGAACTCTTCAGGTGACATGGACAGATATAAATTGCTCTATGTACTTTATCATAGCAGAATATATGGTAAATAAATATATATACATATATTTTCTATTGAACATCAATAAATAACTATATAATGCTGTTTGTAGCAATGACAGACTTCCAGGCCGAACATTTCCAGTAAAATTCCCAATGAACACCCCAGAAAAAACATGCAGGCAAACAGCTATGTAGCCAGTCCGGTATTTTTGTATATGTACTGTTCCCTTACAATTATGTATTATTCATTTGAATTTAACCATTCTGATATACAGATATTATCATATGTCTTACATTATTTTTATGTCTATCAACCTGATTTACCACAAGGTTGAAAAAACTTTTCCCACACAAAAGTGAAATCAAGCAATAATACAGCTTGCGTGTAAAGTAGCAAATAATTCATAGTGAGCAAATCATTCCAAATAAAAAAAATGACAAAAGTTTTTTTTTGGAAACTTGCTAGCAGGTAGGCTAGATTTCTCTTCTGTGATAATAGCTTCTTCCCTTCCTAACATGTTATTCTGTGTATATACACAACTTAGTGTCTAAAACTAATGCTGCCAACACATCTAAGAATCTGTAAGTTGCAATATATGACACTTAGGTTTTTCCAGGTTTAAATATGCTTTAAATGAATGTTCAATTTACTATGTTTATAGCTGCTTGTTAAGCATTACAAGGATTTTTTTTCCTTTCATGATTGTCAAAGAGTAAATTATTTATTAATATATAATGTTAGCATTCATTTTGAGGTTTCTAATGCTCAGTTGAAACAATTTTTATTATCTGTCCTCCAGTTTTTGTCTATGATTATTCCCAGTATATTGCATGTTATACAGTTGGGCAGATTTACTATAGAAATTAGGGTGGTACAGAAGTTGAATTGTCTTTCTTCAAGTATTAGCTTAGCAAATGTGGTTAACAAATAATTTGGAAAAAATACCCAATCTTGTAAAGGAAATCTAAAAAAAAAAAACAAAAAAAAGAAAAACAGTTTTTCCTTGTATATGATTGGGTGGTTTAAGTCAGGCAAGCTTCCTAATATCTTTGGTATATGAACAACTAATGTTCCTTTAGTAAATCAACCCCCATTACGCTTTACAATTCTTGCTAACCTCTAGTGCAACCTTTATTTAATTTCAAGATTGACAAAATCTCAATAGGTTTTCAATCATAAATGCCATATTGATGAATTGTGCTTGTAAAGAGTACATTTTCATGACAGGTTGAAGGTAAAAAATAATGCTGGTAAAAAGGTAAACGTAACATGACAGAACCTTTCAGCAGCCTGAAGGCCTTTAGAACAATCTATGATCTGATTAAAGTTAATGGCTCCAGAGCCGACACATGGCACCATGTTGTTTCCACTATACTCTGATTTATGTACTATGTTTGTAATCATAATTCAGGTCCCTAAGCTGAATCATCTCAATTTGGACATTACCAAGGAAAAGAATTGGACCTGCTTTGAAGTAGAAACAAGCTGTGGAGAATCCATCCTGCCTTTGATTGCCTGTGAAATAAAGTTGATTGCTGATATTCTGAACAGACAGTGTGCGTTGTATCAACATGCAGTCATAAATAAAACATTATCTCATTGTCACCGATATTGAATTTTGGATTTGAAGAAGTGACAAATTGAATTCCCTTCTCACAGAGCTTGGCATACAAAAAAGACTTTACAAACCACAGAAACAACCCTGAAGTTTTCCCCCAATACTTGGTCAATGTCACCCACTGAAAACAGGATGAACTGCAGAATTCAAGTGTGTTGTTATACTACATCTGAACACAGAATTTGCCTTGACATTTTTACATATGCTTTAAAAATTGAAAGAGAGGAAAATAGCAGGGTTTGGAATTGTCACCAAAAAAAAGGAAAAGACGGTAAATATTCCAGGGACACTTGCAATGGTTACAGCTGTCCAAGGCTAGACTTCCTAAAACATTCATTATGCACTATGGTGACAATCATTCATAGGCAGGAATCCTTAAGATGCTGATCTGTTAGAGTTGCCTCCATCGCCTCCCTTCTTCCCTTGTTTTGATCTTCAGCCATCCTAATTGGCTGGGCCAGGCTGGCGCACAGGAGTTCATTCAGGTCCAGTAGCTGCAGAGGGGAACCTGTGATGCGCCAAATATCCTAGCTTCCCACATTGAGCTGAACTCTTCAGTTAAATTCGCTGTGCAGCTCAGTAAATTTTGACAGAAGAGGATAACAATCAAGTACTGTATTTTTTGCCGTATAAGACGCACTTTTTCTTCCCCAAAACTGGGGGGGAAAAGTTAGTGCGTCCTATACGACAAATGTGTTATAAAATAATTAAAATAATATACTCACCCGATGCCCGATCCTGCGTGTGTCTCTTCTCCTCGCTGGCTGCATGCAGCGTGTGTCTTTCTCTCCTCTGGCAGCGTGTCTTCTCCCGTCTGTAGTGCAGAGCGAAAGAAGCCGGCACAGCGCCACCTGCTGTTCCCTGTCCTAACTGCCGTACAGTGGAAAAAAAGCACAGAGTGATCAGAAGGGGAATTTGAATGACAGAGTGATCAGAAGAGGAATTTGAAAGGCACAGAGTGATCAGAAAGGGAATTTGAATGGCACATGAGTGATCAGAAGGGGAATACGGTATGAATGGCACATGAGTGATCAGAAGGGGAATAATCTTTCAGAATCTTTTTTTCTAGATTTTCCTCCTTTAAAATTGGGTGCGTCTTATATTCCGGAGCGTCTTATACGGCGAAAAATACGGTAGGTAGGACTGAATTTTGCAGAAAAGAATTGGCCTGGCCCTTTCTGCAATAAAGCCCTGCCTGATCCCAAGTATGACTACTGTCAGAAATTCAAAGTGTGGAATACCTTCAGTTTAAGTAAGGCATTTCTCTTACTTCTGTTATACTCACAGATTAATCTGCCTAATGGGATACAGACAGGCAAAAAGTATCTGACAGCAGTTTTATTCCTACTCTCCAAAATAAAACAAAAAGATTTTGGCTTCAGGAATAGTTCAAGTGCTTTTAGTAAATTTCTTGATATGTTTGTTTTAGAAAAGATGAGCAACAATCTAGGTAAAGAAAGCTGAATATTCACTTCTTCCTAAAATGTACATATAGCCAAAACCTTTACCTTTTAGCACTGAACAAAGTAGGAAAGCAATTTTAAACCCTTGTTGTGCTTTTATTGCTGGATGGGGCCCCACTGTGTAGATTCACCTCCCTGTATTTGTTTTGGTAACGATTGTCAATGAATAAGGATGCAAAAGTTTTCACTAACATCTTAAGGTCTGGCAGCTACCATGGTTAGAGGATGGATTAGCCACTTCCATAATTTTTTTTAAAAAAAGGTCAATCAGTCATTTTTTGCAATGCTGGTTTACTTCTCAGTTTGAAGAATCTGCAGTACATTTTGAAAATGCACTGGTTAGGTTGTATAGGGGCTTTAAAACATTTACCCCAGAGGTCTTGGCATACCACATGGCATGGCAGACAGTCCAGAAGTTGGAATCTGCTTCACAAAAGTCTCAGCCTACACCCCTCTATAGAGAAATTCTTCAATTTCCCATTTTCTTTTTCTGGGTAAATAGTGGCTCCAAAGAGGGTGAGGACTAGTATTGTGCATATAACAGATTGGCAATTTTGGACAAACTGAATGATACCTTTTTCAGTTACCAAAACAGATAATGGGTTGGTATTTCAAAATACATCATGCTTATCAATGCTCAGTTTGGGGATGAGAATGGGTCTATAGTTGGGATTGTGTTGCAATCCTCTCCTCTAAGTAATTCGTTATCCAAGTTATATAAGCTTTTCTGCTTTCTGACTAAACCTTCTTAAATTCGGGTAGATTGTCCGGGATAATTGATATACCAGAGATAGATGGTGACAACTGGGAATATATTTGGCTTTTTCTTTTTGCTCTTCTGGTGTCAGCTATAGTAAGCTATAGTATAGTATAGTAAGATTCATTTTTTACCAGCCATACTTGCTAGAATTTTTTTTTATCTAGCTCATCTTTGGCAGGTTTTCTCAACGTTTGTTGACTTGTCCTGTAATTCTGGCAAGTCTTTCTAGCAAGATTATACTACAAATAGAACAGGTAACAGGAAGGTAGAACTTAACCTCTTCCTCCCTCAAGGATTTAATCTTTTCCCTGCACTATCCAAAGCTAAAACAATAAGTTTTAACTCTACACTTTAATTATATTGATTTGTTTAATCTCCTACCTGTGACTGTTTTTTAACTTCCAACTATGCAGCCAATACATATATTTTTAAACGTTCCTATTTTATTATATTATGAAAAAAGCCTTGACAGTTCACTGGTACAACAGCCATCATTTTTATTTTTATTGCTTTATTTTTCATTTATTTAAGCAAAGCACAAGCCCAGATGGATATATTTACATTGCACTGATGCAAAGCAATAATTTTAATCTTCAGGACTGCGATAATGGTACCTTGTGGATTTATAAAACTATTGTTCCTCTAATTTATATGAGCCTATTTGCCGTACTCAGATAAATCTCACTGGGGTCTATAATACTATAAAAAAAAACATTCTGGTCTGGGTTATTAAACTGAGTCAAAACAATATATTTATTTTTAGGCTGCTGAGTAACAGAAACAATTATGGGAATAATTATAACAAGAGCCAATCTAAACACAGAATAAAGTAATGGTATTCTTTGCAGAAAATAGGTATTTTATGAGCAGTGTTCTCCCCAGCCCTTTTTAGCTGGGTGCACCACCCGGCACTTTTCAGTAACCATACAGCTGTTTTTGGGTAGTTACCGAAGAGTTGGGTCGCAATGCAGGGGCTGTCACCTGATTTGGGCACTGATGAGTAATATATGTTTTTGGAAAAATACAGACATTTGGAGCATAGTATGCATGCTATGTTGTTCCATGTTCCTTTGGTTTACAATGCTTGCTTCTGTCTACTTTTCCCGAGTTTCATATGTTCTTTGGAAGTAGAGGACATGTTCTGTAGATTCCTCATAAAGTATAACTGCAACTCTTGCACAGTACCCCCTTTCCTAAAGGCTAAAGACTGCAGAGCAACCATTGCAAACTCCAGTTTCTTATTTTGCACATGAGCGGAAAAATCTATTCATTCCTATGGAGAGGCTATCCAATTTATGTCCCAACATCAGACAGCCTCTCCCTAGGAAATAATCTCCTCATTTATGTGCAGAAAAAGCAGCTGCCTGCTTGGCAGGTGGCATTTTGCTCCTTGCATTCTCTTGGCTCCAAAGTTCTGCAATACATCCACAGTCAAAATAAATGTTGCTGACCCAAAGATTAAAGCTGTGATTTGTACTCAACCATATAACATTCCCCTGCACAATGTCTTTACAATGTTAGGGGGGAACCTTAACCTACATTACCTTGGACGTATCCTAGCTGTCATTTGTGAGACTCTACTTTTAGCGACATTGCTGGGTCTGACTGCAAATGGCAGGGTCAACTGAGAGCAGTCAATGGTAATGTAGGTCCCCATTACCATCAAGTTAGAGTGTTTCTGAACATGTATGATTCATCTATGATATAATGATCACACTCTGATTGGAGGTTTACTAAAAATGAGCCCTCGGTCTGAAAAAGATGGTCTACCCTTGTTTATTCAAACAATTGTGAAAATTGTAGCACTGTGATAAATATAACCCTAAGAGTGACAGCACACATACAGATACTACTACCAGGTCTTTAATGTCTTTAGTCATGAGGAGTTGATAGCTGCTTTACTTGGGCAGATCTGGGATCTGGAGAAGAGAAATCTAGCCATAAAAATCCTAAACATTTATGACAAACAGAAATGGGTTTGGTGCAATAGTTTTTTCTCGTAAGGCTCCTGCATAGCACTAAATGCATTGTTGGACTTGAATTTGGCTATTCATATCTCTTTTTTAAATTTGTATAGCCAAAGAAACATTGTAAATGCTTCTATTTTAACAATAGAAATTCAGTGCCATGTAAAGCTAAGCACGCTTTTGTGTAATGATAATTTACCATGTTTAATAAGGCGCGGCAAAGAGCAATGATGTGCTATGGGCCAAACAGCAAAACAAATTTCACCTTTCATCAGCCGAGAGCAGAACAATCGAATGGTATTTTTCATTGGTTTTCATGGGTTGCAGGACTTTTCTCCCTGCTTCCTTATATAAAAAGAAATTATTTTATTCAATAAACCAGAAAAAAAACAGCAAGTGTCAGCATTGTCTGTAACTGAATAATCTGATTCTCTACTGAATCTGAATTGTTTTAAAAGTACAGCCTTACTCAGGGATTTTTTGATGTGTTGCCATGCATTTTCTCTCTATCTTCCATCTTTTATCTTTCTTTTTGCACCCTTAGCTTTAAAGTATTCCTTGTTCAGTAACTTATAACTGGTGGTTACATCTCTACATCTACCTGGTCTTTCCCCACGGAAAAAAAAACAGACAAAACATAATTGCACCAGGGTCTATTTATGAATAATTTAATCTTACATTCACTGAAACATTCTCTGGTGGAGATAATTTACTGCCATTGAAACACATGAATCAGGAAGTGTCTCCACTAGGATTCACTGCTTTATAAATAGGCTCCCAGGTGTATTGGCATTTAAACAGTGTTTCACTTTTCCTGTGGACTGATCTCTCCACCAGCACTTGCATTGTTGTAACGCCATTGTCACTTGGCCGAATGTCATTCTTCTCCTCCTCCTCATTAAATAAGCTATTTTTTACCACTGTCCCCAATTTAGGAAACACTTCACTGCTGACCACAAAATAAGGAGAACATTACCATGGACCACCAGTGAAAAGAGCCAGTTATCCACAAATGTAAGAGGGCTTGTTTCCCACTGCCAACCAATATAAGAAAGGAAGTCTCAAACAAACTACCTGTGTAGGTAGGCACTTCTCACTAATCACCGGTGTGAGAGGGCACTTTTCTACAGAATAATAATATAAGCCACTTTTCTTTTAATTACCAGTGTACGGAGGCATAATACTGACCACCAAATAAATATATACATTTACACTATACCAATGTTTCAATGGTGCTTACACTTTTTTCCAATGTAATGGGTGCATTCTCTTTGCACAAGATCTTTTACACCGACCACCAATGTAAGTATAAAAATACCATTGACAACTTTATTTTACTTTTTTTTTTTGTTCTACTAAAAAAGGTTTTGTTAGACTAAACCTTTAAATGCTAAAATTACTGTACACCCATGTTACAAGCAACCTATCATATGGATCACTAATACTACTATTTAAGTCAGCAACAGCATTTATTTTACCAGAGCTTCGCTTCCCTTTTCACAAGCTTTTATATTTATAACTCACTTTCTCCATTCCAGTCCCTTGTGCTGCTATGTATTTGCCAGAAAAGCTTTGAGTAGAGTTTATTTCACTGCTATAGCACACAGACCATCTTTTTTTTACATTTTCTTTGCAGAGAGTTATGAATGATATTTGCTTTTTCATCAGAGGTAAAACATCTACAGTGAGCAAGGTCAGACCTATGGACTGCTTTCATAAAGCACATTTATGAGATAATAAGAGACAAAACTTGCTCCCCATAGCACAGCTGGCAGTATTTACTTTAAATCAACTGGTCATGAACACAAATATAATATAGATACATTAATAATAAGCCGGTGAATACTTACCTTCCCTGCTGCTTCTTTAAAATATTTTTACAATGTCCACAGGATACAGTATTTGACAATGTGCCAATCCCATGGGTCCCCCGCAGCTCTCACTTGTTTCTCCAGCTGATATCCATGTTACTACAGGGGACACCAGAGTAAATGTAAACCCAATCACTAAATTCTTTTTTACAATAGTTTTTATTACGTTTCAGGCATAAAGTAATACAGAAAACCTTAATACAGTACAATTCAGAAGGAGATTATAGTAAGATTAGGAGATAATGCAATTAGTATTATTACATTAACAAAGGAAGATTAAAAGGAACAGTATTTAATATATAGCTAATGCAAGCTAAAATACAAAATGTAAACTAACTAAGGAAAAGGAGAGGTAGGAAAAAGAAAGAAAGTGAGGAATAATAGCAGAAAGAGCGAAAGTAAAGTAGTCCCAAGGGGAGGGTCATAAAACCAAAATATCTGCTCTCACCTTATCCCCATGGATAATAATTTATCCAGGGGGTCCAGACAGTAAAAAACTTGGCATGTCTGTTTTCAGCAACATAGGTAAGTTTTCCATTGACAGTTGACCCTCTGTAGTACTGCCCTGAAGTTTAGAGGGGGTCTTCCAGGATTTTGCGATAGGTTTCATATTTTGTGCTACTAGATTGACTATCAATTTTTGATTTGTTCTGGATACTTTTGTAATGTGTTTATTTAATTATGCATAAGGGGGTTACATCTGAGATCTATGTGTAACATAGCACGAATGAAATTATAAAATCTGACCCACAGTTTTGTCGTTTTAGAGCAGGGCCACCAAATATAGGTCCATAGTACTCTTGTCAGCACAATTTCTGAAACATTGTGGGGAATATCTAGGAACAAGTTTGGTTATCCGAGATGGCGTAAGGTACCACCGATAGAGAACTTTATAGCAATCTAAAATGTCATAAACTTTAACATGTTAAAGTTATTGCAAAAATATTTGTCGATCTTGTTAAATGTGCTGCATTCAAATAATATTCTGCTGATCCCCAACTGATACTTGTGCTCCTGCACAGTTACATGTGCAGAAGCATAAAAGGCGTTGAAAACAAGTTAAAAACTACAACACAAATTAGGCAGGTATGGTCTACCGTTCTCATCTTTTGAAGCCCACCCAGAGAACTGACATTCTCAGTTTAGTTGCCACTGGAGCAAGTACATGAAGAAGACAGAAAAGTGCTCATCTACATCTATAAAACAACAACACCAAGAGGGAATAAAAGAAAGAGAATAATAAACTTAAAAAAAAAACCAAAAAGCAAAAAAGGTAATTGAATGTGAAACACCGTGCACAGAGCAAAATAAGTTTACATTAGCTTTATTGTTTTTTTCACCAAAAATTGAACTTTTGTGTCTCTATGAATAAAAGTTTCCTATGTTTTTTAAAGTTAAACTTTAATCTCAAATTGATGAAAACTCCTCATCCAACATCACATTAATCTCTGTCACCTTTTGAGCTTGTAAGGTTTCAGAAAGCTCATAACAGTATTTAATCAATCTGCTGTCGGCTAAGTGCAAGTATACAGGGAGTTCCTGGCCAGCACTAAACTGCTGTCAGCTATAATGCACTGACGTCTGGAAGAATCAATCCAATCACACAATACACATTTTAGGTGGGGGGGGGGGGGTTAGTGTACCTTTATTGAGCCAAATTTTCAGTTATTATTGCAGTACTTACACAATACTTTTTATTAAGACATTTTAAATGCCTGTCCCTCTATTTTGATTTTTTTTTATAAATCTAGAGATTTGCAGATTAGCCTATATGTAGAGCATTCAATAAAAAGTGCTTACAGTGCTTCTTTTCTAAAAACCGGAAAGACCTTATTTTATTTTTTCTTTTACAGTATTATAACCTAAAGGACATATACCGCATTACTGCATCATAAACCTAAAAAAATTCTGGGAAGAATACTGCAATGTATTATAAAAAAAAAAGGTAATGTGGTATTTTAAGCACATATATATTGATATCCCATTTCTTTTGAAAAGGATCACCTAATACAACACACCTTAACACAATGCAAGTATGTAAACTGACATTTTTGTAGAGGTCCCCTGCCACCCTTGCTACCACATTAACTTTATAGGTTTGAATTAAATTTTATAAATGTGTAGTCATTCTATTTTACACAGCCTGGAATTTACAGGACTGGTAGTGTTCTTTCATTACTAGAAGTCTGTGCAATGACAGAATATCCACCTATCCCGTTCTTTCATTACTAGAAGTCTGTGCAATGACAGAATATCCACCTATCCCGTTCATCTGACCTCCTATCCTCAGATAAGGGGTGAAATGTCGAAAAATAAATGGGGATAGGTGGGAGGAGATTTTGTCACACATCTTAATCCTGCACTCACAATGTGTTTTGAAATTACAGTAGATGCCTCATAGAGGGGGAGCTCTGCATCAGTCCCCACATATTTGGGTCCACACATTTCTAGAATGTTATTCTACTTACAAGTTGCTTAGTTTGGTGGGAGGAGGCATTTTAGGACATTGCATTTTGGCTCAATATGTTCTTTCTGCAAATGATATCAGAAAGCACTGGGAGGTAAGGCCTTATGTCTCTATATGAAGGGTGAGTTTGCATGTCAGAGCTGTTTGCTAAATTATAGGCTTTTGATGACCTTTATATATTTTCTTGTGAAGAGTAAGGCTGCTCACATCCCATAGTTTCATTTACCAGTATAAATAGCTGAATTATCATTTTTTTATGGGTATTTACCTTGGTCTCTGTATGGTACTTGGCACAGGCTTGAAGCTGAGTCCACCAGAACTGTAGCTCCTTAGAGTCAGCAGCTGGAAACATACAAAAACATAATTTATTAAGAATAAATAACACCATTAAGTTCCAAGATCCGACCAACCAATTGCTGTAAATCCTGAGGTGTAAATCCAATATTATTAGGCTGCCTCTGTTAAAGTCATCTATTTAAAATGTAATTTGTTTGACTGTTGTGCTGATACAAAGGCTTCAGTGCTTTCTGAGTCACTGACTAATAAAAAGAATGCAGATCACAAGCTCTAACTACTCTTACTTTGCTTAATGATTGCTTGTTCTTGGTCAGCCATTCAGAAAGTGATATCATTAAAGACCAGCAATTAGTTCCCAATATTGTCATGAAGACGGAGAGAGGAAGAACTCTTGGAAGTCTAAGGAGAGCAGCATGGATAATGGCCATGTCTTCTGCCATAGATGCAGTGAAGAAGAGAGACAATTTAGGACAGGTAGACACAGGTTATTTGCAGAATTACAGAACAAGTGAAATGAAGACAGAAAGTCCAAGAAAATAAAATTAACATAGGCACTAAATCTAAGACCTGGTATGTTTATATATATTTTTAATAAATTTTTTGGGTGGTTGGATACAAATTGAACTGTATCATGGAGGAGATTGGGAAACAGATATGGATGAAAAAAATTTTGAAATAAATTACAGGTAGTCACAAAGTTAAGAACATCCAACATACGAACGACTCCATATGAACGGGCTTCCCTGCTCACTTGTGTGCAGGATGAAGGCTTTTCATGGGGGAAGGGGGGGCAGTTTGCATGACTTGTAGAATAAGTCTTTTGGTTGTAACTCTTAAATGACCTAGACAAACTCTGCAGTTGTTTAACCACCCTAGCGGTTCCATTCTTTCTGGATTTATATGTCAAAAAAGCGGTACATTTTTTTCATGGAAATTTTTTTTTCATTGTAGGCCTGTAATTCTTAGGCATAACTCACCAGAATATGTCCAAACAAGAATCTGAGTAAAATAAAGTTTGAAACACAAAATCATGTCATAAATAATAATAATTTAATTTTATTAATAAATTTTAAATAAAAAACACAAAAATCTGAGGTTTTTATGATTTTTCTCATAAACTAATAAACAACTAATAAACATCCGGGGTGTGATATATTTTGAAACAAGGGAAATGGTCAAAAGATGGTCAGTAATCAAATGCAGAAGGTCAGAAATGAAATGTATTGGCAGGTAGGCAGTGCACTGTAACAGTGTATCTCTCACTCCAACCATCAGAAAGATACTGGCTACTTTGTATTGGATTCAATACAGTTATTTGTATTGAATCCAAAACAAAAAATTTGAATTTCCCGCTGGCCACGCCCCTCGGCACATGGACAGACGTCTCCAGTAAACTCCTCCGATGACTTATCAAGACACAGACACAGAGATGCTGTTGCAGGGGGAGACAGGAAGAGAGAGCCTGCAGGAGGATGCGATCGCTGAAGCAGAACAGAGGAGGCCCCTGGCAGATAAGGTAAGTCTTCATCATTTATTTATCGTTGCTTTACCTACCCCGAGTGTGACTCGGGGTTACCACTTTTAGCAAGTTTTTTCGACCCCGAGTCACACTCGGGGTTACCGCTAGGGAGGTTAATGAATGTCTTGGCGTTATATGTGAATAATCCACAGTGAGGATTTTATACAGTGACTGACGCCACGCTGACTAATAATATGCTGAGACAAACATCTGTCCTAATTTCATTTATTAAAATAATGTACCTTACATACTAATTCAACTTAAGAACCTACAGTCCCTATGTTGTATGTAACCCGGGGACTACCTGTAATACAAAAGTGTTTATTAGTAAACAACAAATTTTTAGCTCAAAGGTTTGGCCAGTATCCTCTGCTTAGCTGCATGTATCCCAAGGATATGTGCAGACATTCATAACTGCATTTTTAACTATTCATGTTTTCCCAAACCTTAATAGATATAAAATAGAAACCTTATTCACATTTAACTTCACTCAGAAGACAATGGCATCCAACAATTAAAAATTAATTTATAAAATTAGATTGCACTGTGACCTAGATAATAAGTTTGATAATGAAATCTAGTCACATGGCTCCACAGTCCATATTGTATCATAGTAACTGTAAATGGTGAGTAGGCTTAATACAAAGAAGTCACATTCTTTCACAAAAGTCAATTCAGTCCTTTTGTACCTCAAGACAACAGCACATTAGCTGGTGATCTTGCTATCATTCTGTCTACCAAAGTTGTTATTAGTAAACGCAAAAATTATTGTGGTAAAGGCTTTCGGGGGACAAGCATTGCTGTCAATGCTGAATACCCCACAATAAACCTACTTAGAAAGCGGTGATTATCACTGGATTAGCAAATAAAATTCAAGACTTTATTATATATCTTTAACAACAGCATGCTGATTTCAAGATACTGTGTTCTAAACACAACATCATGAAACCAAGAATACTTAATTTATGAGATGAAATGACGACTTGTATGATAATCACTTCTATCGAAACAGCAGAAGGTGTATAATAATAATAATAATAATGCCCTGAAAATTATGGAGTAAATATTTTATCCATGACTGCATAGCGTGCATTATTGACACAATAACACATGTTCTACATCTGATTACATAAACAAGCAATTGCCACTCATTTACGATTGCTTATGTGGTTTAATAATGTCAGTGCCTGATCACTGGCCATCATGGCTCCTCTTATTGACAAGAATAGGTTGTGGTGGGGTCTTCCCAATTCTTAGAATGGGAGTTCTTTAAAAAAAAAAAAAACAAATCAAACTGGAAGGAAAAAAACTTGATAAAAGCTGAGAGAAAGTAAGGATAGAGTAAATATCTGTTTTGGCTCGAGACGTAAATTCAAAGCTTTTCACAACATAAACGAGTGGAAGCAAAACAGCTTGCAGATTAATTGCAACTCAACAAGTGTTTCCTTTTTGTGAGAGAATAAAGAAAGTGACCACAATTGCACTAAGAAGGCATTCTAGCTGCAACATTCACCGTAACATTATGATGCTAAAATAGAATTACGCTGTCAATTACCAACCTCTTATGGTTTTCAAGCTTAAAGCTGATAAAAAGGCAGCGTGAGCTCTCAGGGGAAGCTGGTTCTGCAGCACTTCTGTAGGCCATTTTCTAAATGAGTTAATATGCTACATGTTAAGTAGAGACTTTATGAGAGAATTCAACCAGAAGTATATATTCCCCACTAATTCTCATTACAGGACCTTGTTTTTCTTCTTATAGGCTGAGCATACAGTCTATTTTACAATACAAGAAAAGAAGACAAATAAAGAAGCAATAGTCACCAGCTCCTAAGGCCTAAAGCCATTCTGTTAGATCGAAGGAAAATAAGGCTGCGGTTTGCTAACAGGCACCAGAGAGTAGCTGATCTTACCATACCAGTTATTCCCCCATTGTCAATCCATCACTGCACCCATTATAAGAATTCTATAACATGTTGTCTCAAAAAGATGTAAAATAAATCACTGCTGCCTTTTAGGTACAAACAGCATTTAGGTATAAAGGAATATGGGACTCTCTACACTCCCTGTACAAGTAGTCCTCGGGTTACATACAAGATAGGAACTGTAGGTTTGTTCCTAGGTTGAATTTGTATGTAAGTCAGAACAGGTATTTTATTTTAACAAATGTAATTAGCACAGATGTTTGTCTCAACATTCTATTAGGCAGCATGGTGTCAGTTACTGTATAAAATCTCCACTGTGAGTTAATCACAAACAAAGCAAAGAAAAAAAAAACAAAAAGAGCAAAAAAACTTGACATTCATTTACTTCTGGAGCAAGCTGTGCTTTGATATGCAAAAAGAAACAACTGCAGAGTTTGTCTAGGTCATTAAGGAGTTACATGAGGCTGGTGAAAAAGCTCACCCCTCCCCCTCTAAGATCACCCACAACCTCAGCTGTGTTTAGCAAATGAAATTCTTCTGCAAGTCATGCAAACCGCCTCCTCCCCACTCCAGCCTTCGTCCTGCACATAGCGAGCAGGGAGGCGTCCGTATGTCCTTAACCTGGGGACTACCTGTATTTATCGCTATTTGGATCTATTTAGTAGGGACAGAGGTGTCTTGAGTTGTAGGGACAGAGGTGTCTTGAGTTGTAGGGACAGAGGTGTCTTGAGTTGTAGGGACAGAGGTTTCTTGAGTTTTAGGTTATCACCTTGACAAAACAATCAACAATTTTTTTTTTGATACAGTGGGGAAATAGGAAAATATTAAACGTTTTATATACTTATACCACAAGCAATGTATAAAAATGAATTAACAACTAAATTAGCTTACCAATGTATTTTACCTTTAAATTTACAGTTACAAGTACAAAGGGACATATTTTAGAGCAGTTAATCTGACACTCACTGCAGTGGAATCTTTCTTGTAAATGTTTTAAAGTCTTTGTCAAAAGGAAAGTATGGAAGCTGCCACTGCTGGCCCCTAGAAGAGTGATGCCCAACCTTTTTAATATGGGGGCCGCTGTTGAGATAAAACCCCAAATGCAAGTAAACATTAAAGATGTATATTAAAACTAGAATAGTTTTAATTTAAAATAAAATTAAATGGAAAGGTTTTTAGTTAACGTAGCATACATGCACTAAACAAAGGAAAAGACAAATCATGTCAATTTCTGCACTCAGCATTTGATGCTCATTTATTAATGCAACCTTTTTGTTAAAGAAAGATACAAAACTAAAGCTATCATGCAGTGCTGGCCGGTCATATATTGCTCCCTGCTCACCATTCCTGTACAAAAATGCAGAAGCTACACCATGCAATGTGTCCTGACAGTTGTAGGGGGCCACTAACCATCTTTGTACCCCAAAATCTCTGCAATGGATTCTTCCAGAAAAATGCAATTCATGTGACAGATAGCAAGGGGGGTCTTAATACCACATCTTCAGGTGCCTACATCTCCCTGTTCCTGAAAAAATAGGGTTCACAGAAGGTAAATGGTCAGCTATGTGTGACGGGTAGCACAGTATGACGGGTATAGTTTTTCGTATCTTGTGATGGTGTCGAAGTAATGAATTTTAGGGGGAGTAAGACATAGGAGTCCCCCCACTTGCAGTTACATTTCCCTTTTCTTACAGAGAAATTGAGGTTCATAAAGAGTAAGGGGTTAGCTATGTGTGACAAGGTAGCATGATATGATGGGTATAAAATATTATTTAGTGGAGGTGGAAAAAAAGGCGCATTTCCTACTGGCTCCCACATTTTCAGTTGCCAAATTCCCTCTGTTCCGGAGAAATTAGGGAGCACAGCGGATAAGTGGCCAGGAATATGTAACAGGCACCCCACCAGCCCCTCAGTCCCTCACACCACAGCGTCTGCAGATTTGACTCCAGGCAGCAGTGAGCAGTACTGAGTGTCTCCCCCTAGGCAGCGTTCTACGGCATGAGGAAGAGGGAACAGCATAGCAACCTCACCGCCAGTCTGAACACTGTCTTGAAGTTTTGTGAACAAGCAAGTACCGTATTTTTCGGACCATAAGACGCACTTTTTTCCCCCCCGTCCCTGCGTCTTATGGTCCAAATGTAGCCTCTGTGCCCGGGCCGTCTCTCCGGTATCCTCCCCAGCCGCTGTCCCGTCCCCCCTGTGTAGCCCCCGCAGGCTTTTCTCCTGTCCAGCGCGGCCAGAGTGACTGTGACTCCTGTCACTCTGGTATCTTGCGTCCTCCCACTCTCAGCATGATTGGCTGACAAAGTCATGCTGGGAGCAGGAAAGCACACACATACACAACACACGTACACAACACAAAGTAAACAAATGTTATATTGCAATCCGATTGTCATACATAGTATGACAATCGGATTACAACTGAAAGGAAATACTCACCCAGGTGTCCGCAGCTCTGCTTGCTGCTGGCATCTTGCAGAGAGATGTATAGCACAATGCAGAAATCCTGCATTATGCTAAGTATCTCTCCACACATGCCAGCAGCTTCCAGCCTCCGTATCTGTCTCAGTCTGTGTGAGCACGCAGGGAAATCCCCCCCCTCACATCACTCGGAGGATGAGTCATCTTCCAGTGATGTGATTGGTGATGTATGGGGGTGTGTCAGGGAGGGAAATTTAAAGGCAGAGTACAATGTAATCTGCTTTTAAATGGTTTTTACAGTACAAAAACACCACACAACATAAAAATAAAAGTACCGTACATTTTGATTTTATTTTTAGATTACATTGTTGTCTATTATTTCATTATTGTTTTAAATTATTATTTATATTTATGTATTATATTATAATTTATGATTTCAATATAATAAATAAATATAAATAATGTTAATAATGGTTCTAAATGCTGCTGTTTACAGGGTTGATTACATGTGTTTATGACTGTGCTGTTTAATGCACATAAAATATTTTAGGACACTATTTGTTTCAGAATATTTTTTTCTTCATTTCCCTTCTCTAAAAACTGGTGCGTCTTATGGTCCAGTGCGTCTTATGGTCCGAAAAATACGGTATATATTTGGGGCACCACAGCGCAGAGCAAATTGACAGTACTCTAATGCCTATTCCCATGGAAGTGGCCCCCGGGGGTCCCTAACATGCAAACTCAATTTGGGGACCCTGGTCTTGAAATAGCCTCCCTTAATGTGAAAATATCCCTGAATGTTATTAGGATTTTATGCTTGTGACCCCGTATCGAGCAACTTGTTATATTTAATATGCTGAAACAGGATCAATCAGTTTATGACTTTTACCATTGCAGAAATATTTAAGCTAGCTTTCTACTACCTTTCTGAATTTGAGATAATATGGCAGACCATATACATTGATGTAAAAAAGAAAGTACACCCACAGCAGAAAGGCTTAGGTTTACAAAATGTATTTGAATAAACCACAAGACTTCTGGAACAATGTCCTTTGGAGAGACAAAAGTCTCCCATGTACTGTGTAATATCTATGGATATTTTGGTTGCTGGAACTAGATTGGTTGACTTCTTTGGTGTCCTTGTCCTGCTCCAGTGATCTCCTGGTACTGTGTCAGTCTTTGTTCCCCATCACCATCCCTTGCACAAAGATGTCTTGGGGGCAACTATGTGATAGGACTAATGGAGGCTTGCTATAGGTGGGAGTGCAGAGTTGGATTGGGGAATTGGGGCCTGGTAAACACTGGCATTGGACCAGACACTCAGTGTGTTGCTATGGATATTTTAATGATTTTACAGCTAATGTGAAAATTATTATGTTACAATCTTAAAATGTAGTTGAATTCCAGTGTTCAGCTCCCACCCTTAAAATGGGAATTGACTGGTCTGCCCAAGTATACAGAAAGGTGTGTTTTACAGAATATGGAGGCAGATTGAAGAGACAAGCATGTGGTGAGACAAAAGAGAACAACAGAGAATACACACAGACATGAAGAGGGAAAACAGAGGAAGAAGAGGAGTGTAAATGGCTGTCTTGATCAAGCAAACATTTGGAACTGAGGTCCCTCATTTAAAGCCAAGTAACAATTAACTGTACAGAGTATTGTAATTTGCTTAAAGTTGGGTAACATTTCAGGGTTGTTTGCTTATGTATGTTTGTATATTGACGTTCTCATCAGTGCTTGCTAACCTGTTTATCTTCTCAGTAGTTATTGCTGCATCTCAGTAAATATATAAATATATATATATATATATATATATATATACATACATATATATTTAAACATGTGGTTGGCATGTGCTCCTAGTGCAGCAGAGGGAGAGTTATCTATTCAGCAGAAATACATTTCATTTTCGGGTGATTTTTTAACCCCCCAAACATGGCAGTACAAATGATGGGTTCTTTAACTTCAAAGGCATTTTCCCATTCCACACCTTTGCAGACCTCCTCTGGTTAAATAGGCTACTGCTAGAACATGGAATGCACGCTGCTTTTCAGTGCACAAATATCTCCAGTATGAGACTATACTTTCCCCCATTTTTATCTGATTCTATCTGCTCTCTCACTGGGTGTTCCTCCAGCTCCTCAGCCTTTACCCTTCTGCATCCAATATCAACCCCCCACTTCTGTGACATCCCCACTCTACCTCTTTTCCAGTATGTTTTTAATGATGTCACTGAATCATCAATGCTACATCTACAGAAGACAAAAAAAAGCATTTATATTGCTCTATTTAACTGTTAAACATCATACATCTTTCAATGCCAATATTCAGTCATAACTGTCAGTCTATTGGGTGTCCCACATATCATGTAAGTTGTAAATTTCTTATCGCATTCAGGTTAAATTATTTATAGAAATATTTGTTATTTCTTTCAGGACTGGACAAATACAAAATCAGATGATGAAAGATGGCACCCTTTTTTACCTAGGAAAATGAATTACATTACAGGTGAACCTATAAACTACTAGGTACTCACAGTGATCAGAATTGGAGAGAATAAAACCTCAGGGGGAAAACAGCAGTCAAAAGCAGAAAACAGAAAACACAGGTAAATCTAGAACGTAATAATAAATAATTGGAGCCAACAACTAATAAAAAATTGATGTAATTTTACTTGGGAGCCTATTTGTGTACTGAAGTCTTTCTTTATGAACTAACTGTTCACTGCATTATATTTGCAATACAGTCATGTAGAAGTATGTTGCTTTTTGGTTGAATCTTGAGTGTTAATTTTTTTAAGGCATATTTCAAGTGCTCTTCTTTTCCTGCTTACAAGCTATTGCAACCAAAGGTTTAAAAACATTTGATTACAGGTGCTCAAGGTGGCCAAGTATAGTAAATGTGTGCAAACATAACTCCCAAAAATCATAGGTTCTTCTTTTTATAATATAGCTAAACAAGAAAAGGAAAACACTGTACCCACTGCTTACAACAACCACAATGAAAAATATTATCTACTTTAATAAATCAATAACAAATTATGCGCTTATGTATACAAAAAGAAAATTCCCAAATGGAAAATCCTGGCAGAATTGTATAGGATTCTCATAAATAAACTGTGAAGAGGCTTTTCCAGAGTTACTTAATAACTCTCTGTCACTGTGACAGTGGGATCACTTCCAAAAGGTAATGGGGAAGAGATAACGACAGCTCTTTCTACCATGAACAGATGATAGTTTGGGCCATGCTAGAGTAAATAATCTCTCCCAGGGGAGCCAAGAGACACACAGGGGCTGTTCATCTTAGACTAAACTTTGCGGAATCCTACGACTGGAAATAAAAACACAGCATCTTTCATGCCAAAACACAGAGACAAAAGATTTAGACTATAAAAGCAGGTCAAGCGAAGAGCAATGAAACAAACATCCTAAATATGGATTTTTAAAATTTACAATACATAGAAAAAAAAGTAGTATATACAAGACTCCTAAAAATGCTATAAAAGTCAACTTTTCTTCTTACAATATATTACAGGAAGCCAGTGAAACCAGGGCTCACACAAGAAAAGTATATTGTTATGTCTACTGCTTTCAATTAGCTATGTCCTTAGGAGGACATAACAGAGTTAAACAGAGACAAGTTTTAGGAAATAAGTAAACTAATACAGGGTTCTGTTAAATGATACCTTTATTCACTAAATGGCTTTGTTACATTACTGTTTTGCACACCTAAAAACTATAGGGCCAGTTGATAGGGTAGTATTTGTAGACATTACATGACCTCTAAGTTTTAAAACTTAGGGGTCTATTTAACAATGAGTAATCTAGGATTCATTCAAACATGCCTACCTGAATAAAAGTTTTTAAATATACTCCCCTGTCCTCATTCTGTCACAGATGCCACCATCTTCTTCTTTTTCTCTACCTGGTTTCCTGATTTTGTCCACCTTGATTGGCCAGGCCAGTATGTAATTCCCAGGCATACTGAATGCTTAATGAATGTTCGTTCAGTCCAGGCAGCCCTGGTGGATGCCGGAATACCTGAGATATCCCAGCACTGTTTTTTTTAAAGAACATAGTAAACAGCTAACAAATATTGCAATCAAAACTATAGTTCTGTCTTTACACGTTTACACATTTTCAGACAAGACTGAGTTAGAAAAACAGGCTAATTTTGGGTAAAAATTGTATGAATCACAGATGAAAACAACAACCCCTGAAACATTGAACTTAAAATTAAGCCTGCATGGTTATATTAATATAGGTCTGAACAATCAGATTCCTTCATAACCATAGCCACTTGTTACTGGATTTCTATAGGCCACAGGTAAAAAAAACTACTTAAAGGTTTATGGAAAATCTTAACTACCATAGTAACACCAAGCACATGTCAACAAAAAGGACTTAAATTGAATAGAGTTGAAACTAATTTATATAATGCATAAATCTTACTCCGCTCAATCAAATCTTAAATAGTGGAATTTAATTTAATTAACTTACCTTTCAGTTTATAGACTTCTCCACTGGCGGAATATACAACAATCATGAAGGGAGCCTCATCACTCAGGGAAACCAGAGATCCAGCTAGAGACAAGGACCCTCTGGGTTTCTGGTTTTTGTTTGCCTCTGTAACAAAATACTGCAGGATCCCAGATTCAAAGTCCAGTAAAAAATATCTGTAAATGATAAAAAAAAAATGCATTACATATATTTTTGCATTGTTTGTGATTAATGCACGTTTAAATAAAAAACAAGCAAAGATGTCATTTTGTGGCCTCAGGTGAAACCGCTGAAGTATACGCTTTTCAGTACACTTATTTACAATTCGACAGCTCCATTATTCACATATTGATGGTATGCAAAATACATTTATACAATCATGATCATTATATTTGTTATCTCCCTAAGGCTACATACACACGTCAGATGATTCTTGGCCGATAATCGGCTCAGGGATGATATCAGAAGAGAATCTGGTGTGTGCACAGTGCTCGTCATCCATCGTTCCAACGACCATCCTGGCAGATGCACAGACGACGAACTATCATAATGAAAGTGAAGGGCAGAGAGCAGCATCTTTTGTCGCTAGAAAGTATTGTGAAAGATCTTTTCCAATGACAATTATTGCACGTGTGTACCCAGCCTAAAAAAATATTTCTGTATAAGCCACCATCTATCCCGATTCCAACTTGTCCTCCTATATGGTTTGAAATACGTTCATCCACTAGTTGGCTTCAGAGAGGTTTATTGTTCACGTGAACCTGTATATGCCTATGCTAGAAAATTTACCAGGAATCTGCAGGTTCTAAAACTATAGTGAGCTTGTTATGTGTTCAAAGTTCATCATAATACAAGAAGTATAATCATTTTTATTATATTGCTTTCCTTATTAACACATTCTAAAGCAAGTACACCCTCTCCCTGCAGTCAATCAGATTTATGCCAACACATCAAATATAACTCTTTCCAGGGCCCAGCAAGCTGTGCAGTATCCTCTGCCCATATTTAAACCTTCAATATTTATAGTTCACAACTTGGTATCTCTTCAGAAGAATCTCAGTGTGCAAGTGTTTTAAAGAATAACATGTTATCACATGCAAATGTAATTGCTAAAACTGTTAAAATTCTCATGGCAATGTGAAAAAATGTTTTAAACATAAAATAAATAATTTAGATCATCAGTATCCCTTACTGTTACAAGCCCATAGACTACAAGAAAGCAGAGAAAGTAATATCAGTAATGCTCACAAGATCTCAATATGGAAAAATCCCAGTCAATTATTTAAAACGTATAGTTATATGCTTTGAATTTAATTTATATGGCAAGGAGTTCAACCTGCAACATTTTTATTTTATTGCCTTTTTGAGATAATAATTCTCATCATAATTTAGCTAAATGCAGACAAAGGTGTCCAAAAAGCTATCAAACACAAATGTCATAAAGGTGAGGATACAAGAAAGTTAAACACCTTGTTCTACAGGACTGCTAACATTTCTGTTTGTAGAATGAAGCAACTGCAGAGTTTATTAAGGACATAATTTTTTTTTTAATCTTTTTTTATTGAAGCTTTTGCACAATTCAAACAAAAACCAATAAACATAACGACATCCTCCTCAATCATACTATGTCTTCCATCATCATGGAATCCAAAAATAAAATTATTATAAAATAATACAATCAAAACAAGACAAAATATACTAAATGATAACATAAGACACTGGGGGGAGGCAAAATATAATGTTTGCCCAAAAGTCTTATTGTTCAATAATTTGTTTAACAACTGTTGCCTATTATAACCTTACAAATATTCTTATGAATGTGATTTTCACCATTGGAAGGACTTCATGAATCTGATCGGAGTTACATTATTTCAGCCTGGCCATTTAAGAGGGCCGAAGTTCTTAAAGAAGGAAGAAGATGGTGGCACCCTGCGAGGAAATGTGGACAGGTGAGTATAGTGGTTTTATAGCGGTTTAGTTCCGCTTTGAAATTTGAAGATTTATTTTCAAAGCTTTAAGGAGACTATTTATAAACATTTCATCCAATATTTAAAAACACGCTGTTCACATTCAACAATTCAATTAGAAAATGTGTAAATCGATTTTTTTGAGAAACATCCAAGGGTGATACTTGGGGACAAGGGATGCCTTATTGGCAAGATCACTAAATAAAAATAAAGGAAGAGCCATCAAACATACAACCATCATATTTGAGAACTAGAAAGCTGCAATAGATTGCATTTTTGAGTACACTTTTAAATGACAAGTAGGTTTGAATGCACACTGTATAAAAAAATCACAAATATTCCAAATGCTTTTATAAATCATCACACTGTATTCAAAACTACTAAGAGATTAAAAGCGCAGACTGGATATGTCGATGATTCCAATACTGGTCACGTAGGAGTAGTTGTGTCATGCTTCTTTCCCATCTTAGAACTATTACTGCTACCAACCATTACACCATTACATATATTGTTCAAAGGATGAACTAGAAATGTGTCAGTGTGTTTCACTGACCAAAAAAATGACTTTTATTTTCTATTGTAGGGAAGAAATTTTAGAAGATATACAATAATTGTAAAAATGATCTTGACAAGCCTCTTGCTTTCATGATCCCTGACACAATTGCAGTGTGAAAGCATATCATGAGCATTACCCTGTCATGGTTAGTTGAACAAGCGCAGCTAATGTGCCTTCACAATATCGATTGTACCGCCAAGAGAAAAGGCAGGCAATCACAAAGGAGGGTCCTGGCTGTAATGTTAATGCTGTTTCTGTGCAGGTAATCAAACATGTATTCAGGATGAACAAAAGGAGAACATGGAGGAATGAAAACCTTCTGAGATTCCACAGGATAGTTTTATTGTTACATTCCAGTGCTTCTGTGAACTGGTTCATATGCTTCTGAACCTTCAGCAAAGAACAGCTGTCACTCAGACCCCCTAAGGACAGGTTTGCTTTCCAGCAGTCCAATTGAGAAATGTGAGATGCAATTACTTCGTACAAAAATAAAAATCTGAATGAGTTTATCTTAAAACACTGCAGAGTGCTTTGAAATACCAGCAACATCAATAATATTACAAATAAAAACTGTAATATTAGAAACAAAATATTTCACCTATTTGTTTTCCACATAGGTTCAAGTAAATCTGTAGCTATGGTATCTCAAGCTTACAACAGAAAAGTAACCTACCTTTCAGTCATAAGACCTGAGTCTTGGAGAGTCTTGGAACATATTGTCCTTCAAAGGATAAGGGCACATTAACAACAAAGTACATCCATCCCTTAGCCTCCCTTCCCTGACCTTACCTAATCTTCCTCTGATACATACAGTAGGGGGTCTGAAGAAAGACCGATGCACACGGAAAGCAAGGGTCCTTCTTTGAATTATGCAGCAGGGAACATATTTTTCTACTCTGTTGTGGCTGCTTGCTAAGGAATATAAACTGTTTGATTTTGCACATCTTCTGTATTGATGCATTTGTAAAATATTTTGCTTATTTTAACATTTATCTGAGCTTTCGAAGGAGGACTCTGAGTTAGCTAATTTAGTTTGTCCTTCATACTCAGGGAATGAATAGAACATAAAGAATATACAGGGTTATTTTAGATGAGATGAAACAGAATAATAAATGTAAATGTTGTTATTACAATATATATCCAATAGCATAAAGTACTTTTGTAAACAGTTATAGTTAATAATTAGGCTGTTTAGTACTTTATAACATTTGGCATTCGCTTTCATGTGAGGAATTAGCTGTAGTATGTGTATACAAACTGGAAATAAAAAATGATTTATTGTTGCAAGCTCAAGGGGATTATTTTTTCTTTTAAATAAATTATTACTAGTTCAAATACATATATGCGGTTTAACAGCTTAGGTGAATTAGGTGCTGAGACGAGCACAACCGTTTATCTTGGGTGAGAATCATGTGACGTGTGCACATATCTTTGGATGGAACATCAGTTCTTAGTTGGTCTGTAATCATGGGGAAAAAAACATTAACTCAAAATCAAGAAAGTCTTTAGATACATGCAGAGCAGACAAATAAAAACAAAGACATTTCCACTTAACTATTTTTAGCACATTTGACATCATAATATTTTATTGGGGCAGCACACTGACTCAGAGGTTAGAACTCTGGCCTCTGCAGCGCTAGGTCCCAGGTTTGAATCTCTATCTGCCTGGAGTTTGCCGGTTCTCCCTGTGTTTGCATGGGTTTCCTCCGGGTACTCTGGTTTCCACTCACATTCCAAAAACATGCAGTTGGGTCCCGCCCAAACCCCAAATTGACCTTAGACTGTATTAACCCCTGAGTGTGGCTCGGTGTAAATTATCTATACCAGAAGCAGTAACCCCTAGCCACACTCGGGGTGGCATTGCCAGGGAGTTTAAAAGTCCTACCTGGTTCCCACATTCGAGCGGCGTCCTCCGACATCTGCGTTCCCGGCTTTTAAACATTGGGGACGCGAGGCCAGGGGAAGCATTGGGCATCTGCTCGCAAGTAGGAGGCTGGGAGGCAGAAAATTTAACATATAACAGTAACATAAAATAAACATAAAACTTAGTATTTATACCGGCAGGGAGGTGAAAGACACATGACTGAGGTAGGGACATTGGATTGTGAGCCCCTTTGAGGGGCAGTTAGTGACATGACTATAGATTTTGTAAAGTGCTGAGTAATATGTTGACGCTATATAAATAAAAATTTGTCTCAATAATTTACTTCCAATCTAATAATTTATCTAACCGCAGCACACGTTTTCATTTCCACAAGGGAAAGAGACCTTATTTACAAAAGTTTACAAGAAGAATGGCAACACATATGGTCTGCAAAGTGTGGCTCTTTACTGCACTTTCCTTCAACTCATTATCCCCCTACAGATTTCAATCTGTACATTGTTATCCCCTCCCCCATACATATTAAAAGTAAGCGATTCTCTGTAAATCTAGACAATTCAAATTATTAATTTACCCTAACCTGGCCCTTTTCCTCCTAACTCTTTCTACCAAGGTAACCATCTCTTCTATCACAATAGCCTTACAAATATCTTATTTGTTAATTTGTGCTGTGTTGAGACATTGGGCCTGATTTATCAAAGCTCCCGAAGACTAGAGAAGACGAACTACCAAAATAACACCAGAGTGATCCAGCAAATCTGGAATGGATCTGGTCCAGGATTGAAAACATTTGCCACATAATGGCAAAGAATTTTAGGAAAGGCATTCCAGGTTTTCTAGATCAACCAGGTTCATCCACAATAGTCCATCTTCTCCAATCTTGGAAAGCCTAAATAAATCAAGCACATTATATTTAAAGCACTGTGTTGAATCTTTGTCTCTGTGATTTTATGCCTAGTCATAGGCCTGATTTATTAAAGTTCTCCAAGGCTGGAGAGGATACACTTTTATTTGTGAACCTGGGTGAGTCAGCAAAACCTGGAATGGATCTTGTTCACTTTCAAGAAATCCATTACAGGTTTGCTGGATCACCCAGGATGAAGTGTATCTTCTCCAGCCTTGGAAAGCTTTAACAAATCAGGCCCATAATCTTTACAACTCCCAATTCCGAACTTTCCCTTTCACCCAGTTTCAACTGTAGGCATAATCTATTTCCAGTCTCTCACTCCATTTAAACACACTACAGGCCTAAAGTTAAGCTGCCATCTTCAAGTATAACATTTTGACTGTGGAATTAGTTCTTGCATTTCTCGATTATGATCTATACTGAAGTATTATCCTCAGAGATTAAAACGAAGTTGATATTCAAAACAACTTTTCAATGCATAAACTCCTGTAGGAGCTTCAACAGTTACCACTTTAATGTTCTGTCTCTCTAAATTATACTTTGTAATTTAATACAGATATTAAAACCAAAAAGTATATTTTCCCTGTGTGCAACTACCAGGTTTTTTCAAATGAAACCTAGATATTGAAATAGAACGCTGCACAAAGAATTAACCCTATGATAAATGATCGGCTTGGGAAACTTTTAGATACCCATATTTAGTAGAGTAAGTGCGCTAACCTTGTCTTTTTCAAACATCATTTGTATGTAATAACCATGATTGGTATTCCCAGTTATTATCGGATTGAACCCATACGGATTGTTCTCAATTGTTTGAAAAAAACTTTCACCTTGAATGCAAAATAATGTCTTTCTACATGCCTAACTCAATCTAAAATGCAAAGTAACCTTTAATCTGGTCATATCCTATCTGGGCATACATATACCAGAAGCGTAGGAACTCAAACACAAAGCTAAAGCATTTAAGTAAGTAAGGGTTAGAAGGAAAGAATTTCTATCACTGTCTGTGTATCAATTGGGGAGATATAACCATTTAGAAGAATATTGGTAACATGGTATCCTTGTGACACCAGGACAAGATGAGAAAATAGTGATTGCCAGAATAGAACAGATTGCAATAACAATCTCACAAGTTCTAACCTTTAACTACCCCACTCAGGAAAGTGCTTTAGACGGTTTGGCCCTTTTTAAAGAGTTTTTTCCATTACTTCTTGCCCCGCTGAACCGGTGTTGCTGCCATAGGAAGTGAGCAGAAATGTCTTCAATGCGGGCACAAACAGCAAACAGATCCTGACAGATTCTAATTTATCCNCCCCCCCCCCCATTTAAAACTTTAAAAATAGCTGGAATTAGAGAAAACGTATACCAGTTTACAGGTCTACAGTCTAGATTCAGAAATGATTTGCAATTTTATAATGCTATTCACAGTGCTGCAGGATGTCTTCATTCTCTTTGTAAGATGTTCAAGTGCCTGCACCATTGCTTTCTGCATATTTAGGATAATTCATAGAAATGAAATGAAATAGCTACTGCAAATGCAGAAAGGAAATAGCAGGAAATGTCTTTGTCAATCAATGTAGCTCAGCTGAGATGTTCTAGTATGAATACATTGCTTCAATATTAAGCAATAAATATATACACTATAGGACTGCTTATTACAAAGCCTAATGCTTGTGGCTCTAAAAAAAAATCAATACACTTCAGCAACAGAAATTTAAATATCTCTCTTACATAAGAAACTATGTAAAATCTGTAAAATATTTTAAAAAGTTGGACATATACCTGTGTATACAGCTTAAATAGATATGATCCCCTGGTTTTTGGTCGTGCTACACCCCTAAAGGAAATGGAAAGAAGGGCAAAAAGAAGGGCAGAATTTCTTATCTGCAAAATGCGTTAAGACAATTTGATCTAAAAAAAAAAAACTTGGGACTCCCCGTATCCTTTTGTGGACATATGACATAATAAAAGTCAACTTTGATTGGTATTTCTGAATTATACAATATGCTCATTTATAGTGTTTTCATGTTCGCCTATCAAGAATAAAGATTTGCTGTTTTAAATTATATATTTGCTGCTATAAACCCCTTCTTTCTAATACTTACTAATATTTGCATGTACTTGTGTACACATTAACAATAATAGTGATTAAAGATGTATTTACCCTGAGGCAGAAGGGTAACAGCACGCAGTAAAAAATCAGCAACTGGCTTTTACACTTTTGCAAATCATTCTGATGGTAGGATTGTAACTCTAATAATTTCAGGGGCTCAAAACAGTCCCCATTTACCAGGGTGACAAAATATACATATAAAATATAATCAGTATACTGTATCAACTGGTATGTAGGTAGTATAGGATAAATAATATTTGTAGACATGAAGAGAAATACTATACAATACAATGAAGTCAAGTACACATGAAAAGTAGATAAAAGTTGAAAACAAAAACTTTAAAATTCTATTCTTTAAAATGTAATATAAAATATACGAATACATATAAAGTGAATCTAAAATGTAACAGCTTTTCTTTCCTGAACACCCAGTCCCTACTTGAGCAAAGAGTCAACCTTTGGCAACTACTCCGGGGGAAGCTATTTAAAGAGAATCTACCCTGTTTAAGACCTGACTGAGAACATTAACTGCATTAAGACATTCAGTGCCCCGCACCTTTCTCCAACTTCCCACACAATGTAAATTCTTCATAGATCACCATTATAAGGGGAAACTACGTTCATAGTCTGTTTCTGGTCAGTATTTTTATGATTTGTTATATAATAAAGTTTTTTTGTCCTTAGGTGATATTGTAAAATGATCCACTCTTGGTGACATATATATTACATACATTATTCTTTTATACTTAACATTTTCTACAAAAATGTATTATGATCATGTACTGGAAGCTGAATAAACATTCATTTTTAGAATGGGCTCCATAAACCTAAAAATGCTTTCAATGGTTCCTACAGGGTTTTTTAAATGCTGCTGTATAGATTGAAATTATGTATGTACATCAGGGCAGCCTATCTGACCCTCATACTTCATTTAGGATTAAAATGATCTCTCTGCAGAAATGTTTACAAGCAAGAATGTGATCCTGGTTGCCTAGGTCAAGAGAAAGAAAGGTACTCTTATACAAAAAATATTAAAGTGATGTAATAAAGGTAAAATGGGCATCTTTGATACATTTAGGAGCATTTTTATTCAAGATTGTGTTAAGATTTTGCCCACTATGAACCTTTATCAGTCGTTTTATAACATAAAATAAACAAAAAAGTAAAGTATTTGTGTTGGGTTTCTACACAGGCTAGAATCACATTTGTGGTGGAGTTGTGTTTACCGCTTCCTTGTGCCTGGAACTGCCAACTCTCTGGAGATGCTAAATGGTAGCGTCTCCCTGCAGCAGGTCCATAGAAAACGAATAGGGGAGACAGTGAGTTGTTGAGTACTGCAAACAGCCACGCGCTGTCAAATGTGTGACGCTGCCGTGTTTGAGCAGCTGGTCCCTGCATCACTACAATATTCTGTAGTAACATACGAGGCATTTTGTCTAACTTTCATCCCACATAAAACAATTGGGGCTTGATTACTAATTTGGATATCGGATAAAGCCAAGCAAATCATTCCTTGTATCCAAATGTACATCAGGACACCAAAAACTCTATGGTTGTACTGTCTTTTGATGAAGACATCCTGCAATAGAAAGCCAAAAGGCTGTGATAAAGGATCCTTACCTTACAGGTGTCTTGGTATGGCCCTGGTCTTGGTGAAGCATGGTAAAATGCCACCACCACCCCCCCTTTACAAAAACCTAATCATGAAATGTGCGTTTCTACCTTAGTATTTGGAATCCAGGTGCACATTGCAAATGCAACTACTTTCTATATTAGTGCTTAATCACAACCACACTTGATTGAATGTTCTAAAGCTACCCGGGCTCAAGAGTCCTACTGTGCCTACTGTGCAAGCCCAGAATTTGGTTGGAGGTGACTGTGGTTTAGCAACATTGTTTAAAAACTTTTCAGAATGAAGACAGGTTCCCTTTACATAATCAGAAAATCTGAAATGGAGTTGTATTTTTAAAATGTAATGCTGCTGCTGTATGCTTATAACCATGTTGCCATTTCAAAAGTTATATAATGCAATAAAACCAACAGCAAGATGAAAAATATGAAATGCATTCTTTACTCAACTGGAAAGGGTGCGTCAGCCTATTTCACAGCCCATTTAATAGAAGCATAGTCTTTACTATTGTTTCAGGTAGTAATAAGGAATAATAGATTCAGAATAGGATGGAACTGTAAAAACCAAACTGATTGCTTGAATGTATGGAGAACGACCTGGAACAAACACCAACATACACATGTAAATAGAATAAAATATATTTAGGCACTGCACAGGTGTAGGCAATCAAATGTAATTTCACTCTCTTATTTTTGGTTGTTGACGGTTTAAACAACTGTCTATCTTAAATCTGCAATTTACATACAGAGAAAAAAATGATTTTAATAAGCCTGTCAATTTAAATATTTAAATGAAGCTGAAATGCTCCACATCATTACAGGAAACACCTGGGGAAAGCAGATGGTCATATAAAACTAATCACCCATATAAAATCACAATACCCGCTGCATTCACTTGAAAAATCACATTTCATTTTGTAGCAGTTTTTAGAATTGTAATTTATTTTTAAAAAATACTTTAGATGCATCCCAAACCTCTACTTCTTACACTATGTCAGGTGGGCTCACTAAAACTAATGATACACTCATTAAACCACCTGGATATCTGGATATTCTACCTAGGGCACGACAGTGATTTATTATTATCCTTAGGACTGAACTACAAGGATGATTTTAATCTTATGATACTTAAAGATTTAACACAAAGCTCTACTGAAGATAAATGCACTAACTTTTCAAGTGATATAGTAGCAGGCACTTCCAGGTACATGCACATGGCACACGTTTTGCAGCCTCCTTAAGTGTTCTGGGAGCCTTTTAATCCAGGCATTCAAATCTGCATCTATGAAATTTGAATTTCGTCTCACCTATTGCCTCTACCTATTGGACTAATAATTGCAGCATAACTGATTAACAGTGAGATGTTGGAAGATGGAAAGACTAAACACAAAATTCTAAGATGAAGTGAATATGCTGCAAATTAGATTGGCAACAATTGGTTGAATTGCCCATGCGTGTCTTATGTTAAAATTTAGTTACATATTGATTGAAGTAATTGTTTTGTTTTTTATTCTTTTGCTTTTTTGTAGTAATTGCTGCATGGGCATTCCTTAAATATAGATAAACTGCACATGTGCTAGTAGGGAGAATATAAAATTTCAGCAATGCTGAAAACAGCATTTGAGGGTTTGATTAAGGATTTGACTATGAAACATAAAACTTTTGCAAGTGCTGACATTTTTGCAAAATTGGGAAAATTTTAACCATACTAAATGCATCAGAGGAGTGATGAAATAAGCTTCCCTAACAGTTTGAGCTAATATCAATACTATACTATGATAATGTATGCTATACAATACTATATAATGCTGCAGCACTCAATACAGTACAAATTATAACATCTTTGCTTTTTCTTAAACAACCATAAATGCAATTTTGATAAAAAATAAATTCCTCAAAAGGCAAAAGGCTTTGGACCTAGAAAGAAGGCAAGACCTTTGCTCACCTTCTCTCACATTATTGAAATATCTTTGACATTGCATTTGGTCTATAGTAACCCCAATATATTATGTACAGTTATGTCATCCCGGTCCATCCAATGAGGATGACAGAAGAGTGTATCTAAGAAGAGAAAGAAGACAGAGATATAATAAGATGACAGAGAGATGTATTAAATATTATCAATACCTAGACAAGTCCATCATAGATTTGATACATGTTCATTTATTTCATGCTTTAGTTTCAGAGCACATTGAAACATTAAAGCAGACATTTAATCTGCTTATTTTATCTGCTTATATTTTACAAGCAGAGTGTATTTCTAGGTATTTCCTACATGTAATGCTGAGCTTAGCGATTAAAAGAATTGAAATATAATGACTGAAAGAGACAGGCCAGGGACAGTATGGTAAGAGCTAGATTATGTTGAACCTTCTCCAGGCAATAAATGACTTTTTGCAACTTCTAATGCACAACTGTAAGATGCTGACAGTGCACTGTGGAGTAAACAATTTCAGTAGAGAAAAGAAACCAGCACAACTGTGCAATAATAAAAGTAGGACTGCAGCTCAGCTTTGAAATGAGGATATTCCAGATCTCTTGGCTAGTAAGAAGGTAGAAAATGTATAAACAGGAAAAACTGAACTTTTCCATTTTTCCTCTAGGTAACTAAAAATGTTGTACTTACATACATACAATATACATAACTAACTACAGGTCAGTTTTAAAACCGATCTACTGTCTTCTGTATGCTTCATACACCACTCCTTGAGACTGAGGGTACCTCTTACCCCAGAAGAGGCGATCCCACAGGTTGAATAGCGCATATGGTGGAGGATGCGCTCACCTCTCTAAAGAGACTGTAAAATGGAGGATGTAATAAAACCGTTGATTCAGGCCTCCACAGCCCAACCAGTTCAACAAGACATCAATCGCCAACAGGGTGAAATGATGAAGCTGTTGTCTGCCCAGATTGTTGCAATATCAGAGACCTAGCAATTGGATTGCAGTGTCCTTAAGAGGTAGTTCTACCCTTGGCAAAGTTAGGTGGGGACTCAGCTGTACCAGTACAAACTGTAAGTAAAACTATTGGTGCAACACACGTTCTGCAGAAAATGACAGTGGCTGATGATGTAGAGGCTTACCTTGCTACTTTTGAGAGGACTGTAGTGCATGAAGGTTGGCCAAAGAACAGTGGGCCTGGTTGATTGCGCCATTTTTGACTGGCAAACCCCAAAAGGCCTATTTTGATCTGGAGCCTGAGACTGCCCTGGACTATGAAAGACTTAGAGCGGAGATCCTTGCATGTTTGGTAACGCTAGCTGTCTGAGCTCAGCGAGTGCACCACTAGGTGTTCAAGCCTGGAAAACCGCCACGTTCACAGATGTATGATCTTATACACCTTACAAGGAAATGGTTACAACCAGAGTGCTTATCGGCTCCAGAGATAGTCGAGCATGTCATTATGGATCATTATCTACGAGCACTGCCTGCCCCTCTGAGGAGCTGGGTAACCCATGGAGACCCCAAATCAGTGGACCCGCTTGTGGAAACGGTACAGTGCAACTGAGGAGTGGTTAACTATTCCAACGGCAGAGCGGACTGTCTCCCATCGAGAGAGATCGCCAGGAACCCATGGCAAGGCTGTTCCAGGGGTTATGGGTCCTGGGAAAAGTAATAAGCCTGTGTCAGACTTTGAAGAGACTGTAGGTGCAAGGCCTAGGGAGGGGCCAAAGAGGGCAGTAAGGTCCAAGTGGCCTTTGAGAGGACTGAGTTGAGAAAATGTAAAATGTTTTCGTGGCCAAGGATTAGGACATACTGCTGCTAGTTGTCCAATAACCAATGAGCCAATGCAATGGGATTTTCGGAAAAACATATGTCTTTGTTTGTGCAGGTTGTGTGTACTGCAGCTAGCCAAAGCAGTCAAGAGAAACAAATGTGTGTTATGTCATTTGATGAAAAACCTGTCACTGCTATGCTGGACTCAGGAAGAGTTGTAATAGCTGAGTTTGTTTGTCCCTCAAAACTCCAACCTAACACTATAGGGGTCATTTGTACACATGGGGATACCCGTGACTACCAGACTGCTGTGGTCAAACTGGCTACACCTTGGGGCTCGGCCGCACATATGGTAGGTGTTTTTCCCACATTGTTTCATGACGACATACTGGGGAGGGATTTTCCATACTTTTGGAAGTTGTGGAAAATAGGATTCAGGAGTATAGGTCTCCTGAAGGTCAGCCTGTTGGAATCAGCCCTGTCCCAGTTGACAGTAATCCAGAAGGAGAAACTGTAGGTGTGACAAATGAAGGTGATATCTCTGTAAGGGCTGGAAGCCAAGAGAAGACGGAGTCCGATGCAGAGGTCACAGACAGTGTTCACAATGCATTGCCTAGTTCTGATGCTGCAGATGCACATGATCGTATGCCGGATTTGGAAGTGAAAAGAGATGAATTTCTTTCTGAGCAACTGAGAGATCTCATGCTGAGTAGAGCGCGGGAAGATGTTAAAGTAATTTAAGGTAAACCTGTTGATGATGCTGACACGAGACTGTCCTTCCCTGACATTGCACTGAGGAAGGAATTGTTGTATCAAGTGATGAAACAAGGTTATGATGTCATTGAGCAACTAATTGTTTCTAAGCCTTATTGAAGGACAGTATTGGATCTTGCCCATGGGCATATAATGAGTGGACACTTGGGGGATGAAGAAAACTAGAGAACGGATAATCCAAAGGTTCTATTGGCCTGGGGTACACAAAGATGTCCGGGATTACTGTGAGTCATGTCCTCTTACCCCAGAAGAGGTAATCCCACAAGGGTGGAATACTGCACTATATTATATATATATATTTGTAGTTACATTTTATAAATACATACATTTATGGTTTTTACAATATCACAAGTCAAAGTGTCAAGTTTGGAAGAGCAATAAAACATCTTATGGTTTCTGCCGTGTAGAATGCTGGTTACTTTGCCTAGTAACAGGAATCCATAGATATACTTTAAATAAGCCCACATTGCTCTTTTCCATTCTATAAAGACTGATAACCCGGAGCCTGTAGAATTATTGTTGTTGGAGTACACAAGATGAATTGTATAAAATCAGCACTTATGCATATTCCATTTCAAATGATGGGTTCAATATAACTGTAACCGAGCCGTAATGGGAGTTGCCTTTGAAATGTCAAGGCGGAGAAATCTAGCAAGATGACTCCAGCTGGGGTTTTGATCTAAAGGAACTGCAAGGAAAGATAACACCTCCTTGAACAGGAAGATCACACCATACCAGGTGTGAGGTATGGGGGTTGTGCATGGAAGCATCTACTTCAAAGATTTCTCCAATCATCCTGCCTGGTGTAGAAACATATCTGCTATGTGATGACCCCCAAAGGAGCCAGAGGACTTGCCCCTAATGCAACAGTGACATCTATTGGAGAATATCAGGGAGTACCTGTGAGCAGTGTATTTCCAGAAGTAGGAGGACACCCAAGTAAGGGGTGGATGCATGGGTGTGGCTGGATGTAGCCAGGGGTCCTGGAGATGTAAAAGAAGGGACAACAGCCACAAATCGCCCTCTTAGCTTATTATTCCCCTATATCTCTTATCTTATCCTCTTATATACATCGTATGCCTCAAAGACCTCTCTTTTTCTCTTACTTACTCCCATTCTCTCTCGAGCTAAGGTGGAGGGTACAGAGGATGGACTCTGCATAACATATCATTTTACTTTGTCTATGTGATTATTATTTAGCTTAATTGGAGTAATTGTTGATTACTTGTTAATTCTTTTCTCTGTTAATAAATATCTTGTTATTTAGGATCTATGTGATTATTAAGCTAATAGGGACTTAGTGAAGATACTGTCTTTCAAGAAAAGGGATAAGGGAAACAGAAAATTTTCCTTCATTATTGTCACTCCATAAGAATTTCCTTCATTATTGGCACCCCAGATGGGACCAGAGGAAAATTTTCTTTCAATCTTACTTTGCCATAATTAGCCTGATTTTTATTGGATGGCACAGCAAACAAATCTGATGTTCTCTCTTTAACTACCTAATGATTTTTTTTAAAGCACAGTATTTTATTTTAAGGTTACTTACTGTGACACATGCAGCGCTTGCAGATCAATAAAAACCTACACGGACTAATTAGTAAATACAAAACCACTGACATATGCTAATCCAGCAACGTTTGTGCTTATTTTTAGAAGAGGTTTTCAGTAAACACTTAAAAATGGCAAATAAATCAGAGCAAAGGCTTCAAGTCAGGAAAGTGCTTTTGCTTATAGCACATTGCCAGAGACAAGCTGGCCAGACACATGGCCATTTCATTGCAAAGGATAATAATAGTAGTTCTTTTATAGTGATTTTTCCCTGGAGAATCAATCTATTGTACAGAACATGGTTTTTGGTCAAGACGGTATAAAACGGTCTTTATTAAATACTCAATTCCTGAAAGTCAACATCATTTTCTGCAAAGAGTCCCCAAAATCCTGATTGTAGCTGTACTAGGTAAAAAATCAATGAAATCCCTTGTCTACCCACTGAAAACTGTGATA
Organism: Pyxicephalus adspersus; assembly: GCF_032062135.1. Taxonomy (NCBI): domain Eukaryota; kingdom Metazoa; phylum Chordata; class Amphibia; order Anura; family Pyxicephalidae; genus Pyxicephalus; species Pyxicephalus adspersus. The sequence goes on along the minus strand of NC_092862.1, from coordinate 105,318,274 downwards.
GGCATCCTTACTGACATTTCAAATCAGGAGAGCAGGAAGGGCAGAATTACAGAGCGAATGCTACTTTAACAAGGCCTATACTGAGTGAAATAGGAAGCCAAATTTACCTTAAAAAAATTAATTTTCTTTCAGTTTCTTGTTTTAAATCCTTTTGATTCACTGACCTAGTGTAACCTGGTTTGAACTCCTAAATGAAGTGCTAAGTTTATGTCAGTTTTGAAGCCACTGGCTCAGCCTGATGTGAAATGGAAAAACATTAGGGGTGCGAACGGCCTCACTTTCTGAAACTGACAGCTATTCAGACACTTTTTCTTTATCACCTAATTTCCATACCTGTAAAAAATAATAATGGATACATTTTGCAAAGGAAAAAAGTGACAAACAAAAAGTTTTAGTGCTACAGTCATCTGACCATTAAACAGTAGTCTTAGCCGGGCAACATACACACAACAGAGAGACTGTGTACATTGCATCCACGCCCAAGAAAATCCATTTTCATTTCCTCTGAACACAATTGCCCTTTTAATGCAGAATTTATTGTGCCTTCTTTTTAAAAAGCTTATGTTCTGCTACATGCTTCATGGAAGCATAGTGCAGCACCGCCCCCTTAATTCTCGATCGCTTAGACCAGGGGTGTCCAAACTTCCAGGTTTGGTGAGGTGAAAGTGTGTGGGGGCCAACCATTCAGCATGTACTCAGGGTTAGTGTGGGTGTGATCTGCCCGGGTCCCACACAGCACACGCCCACCAGGGTGACATGAGGTATTCCCTGTGCACAGAGTCCGGTGTCAGTGTGGGCTCCGTGCAGAGCACACTCTTGGAATCCAAGTGGGGCTGGTCCGTACGGGTCCCGCACAGCACACGCCCACTATAATGACGTAGGGGATTCCCTGTGCACACATGGGGACTCCTGTCCTGCCAGTTATGCCCGAGTAGGGATCCGATAATTGCAAGGCAATTGATTTACCCTAATGAAATATAAAATAGCTTTTTTGTACATGTGTATTTTATACTGTGGTCAACAGTGCTGGCGGGCCGCATATTATTGGTTTTATGACGGAGGGTGCGGGCCAGTGAAAATAGGAACACTCATTATTCTATATTCAGTACTCCATAATGATAAGGTAAAATAAGAATTTTAGGCAAGTTAGTACATTTAATAAAAAGAAAAAACAGATATATCACATTTACGTAAGTATTCAGATCTTTTTCAACAACACTTAAAAATTTAACCCAGGTGCTTCCCATTTCTCTTGATTGCTGCAGAGATCTTTCTTCACCTTGATTGGACAGGATTTGGAAAGGCTCACACCTCTCAATAGAAGGCCTCATAGCTGACGTAGCGGACAATGCACATCCAAGCAAATAACAAATGCAGGTCAAAGGAACTGCCTGTAGAGCTGCAAGGCTGCAAAATAAGTCTGCTGCACCGAACGTTCCCAAGAGCACCGTGACCTCCAAGAATCTCAAATTTAAAAAGTTTGGCACAACAGGACTCTTCCGAGAGCTGTTTGCCCAGCAAATCTGAGCAATTAAGCTAGAAGGGCCTTAGTGAGGGAGGTGACCAAGAACATGATGGTCACTCTCAGCTCCAGAGATCTTGTGTGGAGATGGCACTAAGTTTCAGAACAACCACAACTACAGCTCTCCACTGATCTGGAGCTTTATGACAGAATGGCTAGATGGAAGCAAAACACATAAAAGACTACTTGGGAGTTTGCAAAAAGCACCAGAACCTTTCTTATTATTGAGGAATAGGATTCTGGTCTGATAAAACAGAGATTTTTTGGCCTCAATTCTAACCAATATATGGAAGAAATAAAGCATTGCTCATCACTTTACCAATACCATCACAACTGTGGGACTGGGAGACTGGTCAGGCTTGATGGAAAGCTAAATGGAGCAAATTACAGAGATATTCTGAAAGAAAACTTGTTCCACAGTGCTCAGGACCTCAGGCTAGGCTTAAGGTTCTTCTCCCAACACGACAATGACCCAAAGAACAACACAGGAGTGGTTCACCTTCCTAAGCGGTAAACCCGAGTGCGACTCAGGGTGGATTTTAGTTGCAAAAAGCAGTAATCCCAAGTCACACTCAGGGTTACTTTCACCAAAAAAAAAAAAAAAAGCACTCTTACCTTTCTCCGTCGCTGTCCTCCGGCGTCCTGCTGGTCCCCGCAGGTCCCAGGGACACATCTGCCTCTTCTGATCTCTGGCCACAAAATACAGAGCCTGGATCAGGATTTCCCATGACATCGGTGCAGCCAGGACCTAGCGGCGGGAAATTCAAAATCGTTTTGTATTGGATTTAATACAAAATAGCTGTATTGAGTCCAATACAAAGAAATATTCATATAACTACATAATATATGCTGCTGTACAGTTATATTACATGTTTAACAATTTTTTTTAAAAGTTTCTTATTAAATGTATTAGATTTATTAACTACTGGACAGATTTTGGGGAGTTTTGCCTACAATGTAAAATACATTTCCATGCAAAAAAATTGTAAGACTTTTTGCATGGAAATTTGGACAGAATCAGACTGCTAGGGGGGTTAAGGACAACTCTCTGAATGTCCTAGAGTGGCCCTGACTTGAACATCTCTGAAGAAACCTGAAAATGACTGTCCACTGATGGCTTGTGAGGCTTTGCAAAGAATAGCAAAAAAACTCCCAATACAGGTGTGCAAAGCTTGCTCTATCATACCCAAAAAGATTTAAGATGGTAATTGCTGTCAAAGGTGCTGCAACTAAGTAAAGGATCGGAATACTTGATCTGAATATGTAAAAGTAATATTTACATTTTTTAACTTTTTAAACTTACCTTACTTTGTTGTCTAAAATTCTGTTTTCACTTTGTCATTATGGTATATGGAATGTAGACTAATAAGGGGGGAGGAATTAAATAATTGTTGCATCAAGCAGCAAAACAACAAAATTGAAAAAGTGAAGGAAGTGAAGGAGGTTTGAATACTTTCTGAAGGCATTGTATATTCTACTGATATTAGGACCAAAAATATAAAAAGTCAGCTCTTTGACTATCATTTACAAATTTGTTTGTCATAATAGGCATGATGAATATGCCCAGTAAAAGGGTGAAATGGAAGTAAATACTGAGAGTTAGGTATAATTATGTTTACAACCTAGTATTTTCAGGTGTAACTATACATTTGAAGATATCTCATCACATCCTGTTGTGTCTACAAATTAGAAAATGAAAATATTTTGACACATCTGTTTCTAACTTCACATAAATAATAAAAACTGAATGGCCTTTGCTATATCTATGTAGCTATCAACTTTTCCATTTCTGATACTCTTTAGGTATTAATTCATGTGAATTTTTTTTTTGTCACACATAAATACATTTTCTGGAATTTTATTGTGCATGTATAACAGAAGATAGCAAGTAATTTTACAATGATTATGCCCACATCCTAAATTACAGTACTGCAAAAAGGAACATGAAATTGGCCTTGATGACATTAAAATTATAAATAAAGAAAACAACAATTCAACAACACTAAAAACTGTTTCATAACATTTGACAAGTAAAACACTTCCAGCATGTACAGTACGGTGCTGCCAATATTGTGGATTTAATGATGAACAGATTAAAACAGAATAAAATGGTAACCAACAGAAATGCCACAAATGATGTGTAATATTAATGTGAATAAATAACTTCAAGGTGTGTAATTTTTAAAACATTTACTTTAAGAAGAAAAACATTAAACTACTTAGGCTCATTCTATTTATCTTTTCATATAAAGCTTTATCTTTTTTTACAAGTGAAAGTATTTTGTATTTTTGAGTTGGTTATGATGGGTCATTCACTTGCTCTTAAATGATCTTTTGTGAAACATTGTTGGCCATCGGTGGATGGCGCTGTGTTCCCCTGTAAAGTGTGTAACAAAATCTGTCTCAGATGGGATGAGTTTGTTAAACACTTTACATATACAGTGACATCAAGTGGCCCAAGTATAATTCAAAACTCTTTTCTAATGGAATTTTACATCAAAATATTTCAGTTTATACATGATAAGTACAGCCTTGCACACAGAGGTGTGACCATCTCTATTAAAATAGAAGTTTTGGCAGTTTGCTGGTCTGAAGCTTCCAGATATAGATAATCAATTGTTGCTGCCTGTCAATCTAAGAAGGTTTATAAGACAATTTCCAAATTGATTTCCAAAAATGTCCCAGCAAATATTCCCCAAGGTTAGAATGTGAAATGCTCGGAGAAACTGCAAAACAACCAAAAGCTACATCTCAGTTAGCATAATAAAATTATGGCTTGTTTGAAATGGTTGCCAGGAAAAAGTGACTTCTCACTAAAAAGAACATGGTAGCGCAGCTAAATTTGCAAAGTTGCATCTGAACAAACCACAAAACTTCTGAAACAATGTCCTTTGGACAGACAGAGATGGCACATTTGGTGAAAACCTCATAAAAAAAAAAAAAAAAACAAATGAAATACCTCACAACAATTGGAGGACTAATGATTTGGGATTGTTATGCAGCCACTGGATCATCTGGACACTATGCAATCATTGGTCCTGATTTATTAAATCTCTCCAACATTTGTTAGCAAATGTTTTCAATCCTGGACCAGATCCATTCCAGATTTGCTGGATTACCCAGCTTCACTGATGAAAATGTTTCTTCTCCAGCTTTGGAGAGCTTTAATAAATCAGGTCCATTGAGTCAACAATGAATACTATATACTTAAGTATTCTAGAGCCAAATGCTAAAATGTTTGCTTAAAAGGGGTCATGCAACAGGACAATGATCACCAGCACACCAGCAAATCTACAACAAAATAACTGAAAAGAATCAATATGTTGCAACGTTATAAACCTGGCTGTGTGGCCACACTTTATCGCAAATGATTCGTTCCAGACATGTATATCTCAATCAGTTATGAGACACAGAACATTGTACTGTAATATACACAAAGCCAGCATTGTTTCTACTATAAGGAAAAATGTTTATTTCACCTCAGGCGCTTGGCACTGGAAGGTAATACCGTATTTTTCGGACTATAAGACGCTCCGGCCTATAAGACGCACCCAATTTTAAAGGAGAAAAACCTAGAAAAAAAAGATTCTGAACAAAATACTAAAAAATCACTCTGTGTCAATGTATCCCCTTCTAATCACTCTGACACAGAGACAGCATCGCGGGATCGGGTGAGTATGATTTTTTTTAATTACCGGTATATTTAACGTGTATTCGGTGTATAAGACGCACCCACTTTTCCCCCCCAGTTTTGGGGAAGAAAAAGTGCGTCTTATAGTCCGAAAAATACGGTAATTAAATTTTACATCTTCACCCATTTAAACCTAATGCTGACTTACTCATCTGTTGCAGTGAATGGTAATTTCAACTTTTTCAACATATTGATAACAAAGGGAATATCTCATGTCAAATACATGATTCATCCCGTTACTGAATTCGCCAGTGCCAGGAGTACAACATGCAGTACATTAGGAAGCCGTAAACTAAAATTTTAGATTTTCCAAGAGAGACTACTTTCTCCAGTCCACTCATGATTAGCTATGTTTTGTAGATGGTTTTGTAGATTCTCTAGGATAACCTAGAATAGGTATCTGCTTGAGTAACCCTTGTTCTCAGGTTGAAGAAAAGGCTTTGTAAAAGAGCCCAGGAATGTGATCGAGGCCTTAACTGCTCAGCCTACATACCCCTCCCCCTTATCTTATCAGTATCAGAAGATTTCCAAATACTTTGCCAAAATTGTCCCTATATTTTGACTTGCAAATTAAAGATAAAAAAATGGTGTTGGTGACAAGGATTTGTAATTTTCAGCTTATGAATGGATTAGTATTTATAAACAAATCCATTTATAAAACTCTGCTGTCAAGTAAGCGCAACGAATAATCATCACTGTATTCCCTTGATCTGCTCACCTTCAAATAAATGACTCACCTTTACACCCATTGAAAGGTTCTAAATAAAACCATTCTAATTCATAGCAGTCTTACCAGGCTGTCAGGTCAATGGTGAGTCACCAAAATACTTTCTTCACAACTTATTACTATGAATAATGTCTTGCAATTATTTTTGTGCATTTCAAGTTTAAAGTGCAAAAGTTGCTCTTTTCAACCCATCTCAACCCGGCACACAAAACTTCTATCAACAATGTACTAAAAACACACTTTTTACAGAACACAAAACTTCTTTTTTAAAGTGTCTACTATTGTTTTATAGATTTATTATTATGCACAAATAATAAGCACCGAGTGCTTAGTGTAAATAGTAATATCATGTTCACAAAAATGAATATTGGCGATGTTAACTCTTAATAAATACAGCATCTGTGAGCGATAAGGAGAGGGGATGATGGGGAATAGGGGGGAGGGAGGGAGAGAGGGAGAGAGGGAGAGAGGGAGAGAGATGAAAAAAGGTAAAAAAAAAAGAAGAAATTAATGTTGAGTTGGGTGAAAGGGGGGATAGATGGATCTATCTGAAGGTTTGGTTTTTAGACTTCCATATTGACAAGAATATGCGGTCAACATAAAGTAGCAAAGGTGGGTAATCCAAAAATAACTATAGAGCATATTTGCTGCAGAGAATAGGAAGCAGGAACAAAATAGATTGTCATGGTTTGTGAAGGACAGACCTGTGTGTAATTCACTAATATAAAAAAGTTCTCTAATCAAACGGTGGTAACATTATTTAATTTTTTTATTTTAGATAAAACACTGACAATACATCCAGACAGAAAATGGGCAACTGTTACAATTTTCTGCAACAGATATTTAGTTGTGGTAAATATCCATGCATTTGACAAATTGTTACAGTATTTTTGGCAACAAATGGGCACTTACTACAATATATAAGCAACAACATTACCAGTTACATTTTCTGGAATATACAGGTAGTTCCTGGGTTACATACAATATAGGGACTGTAGGTTTGTTCTTAGGTAAATTATTTTAATAAATGCAATTAGGACAGATGTTTGTCTAAGCATAGGCAGCATGGTGTCAGTTACTGTATAAAATCCTTACGGTGAGCTAATCACAAACAAAAAAAAATCTTTATGGAGCCTAGACATTCATTAGATTGTGGGGAAAGCTGTGCTGCGTTTGTCTTGGTCATTGAAGAGTTACAAGATGCTACAGATCAGCTCAGCTCTTACGATCACCCACAACCTCAGTTGTGTTTAGCAAAAGATTTCTTCTGCAAGTCAGGCAAACTGCCCCCTCCAGACCTCTGTCCTGCACAGTAGGGAGCAGGGAAACCCTGTTCATATCTAGGAGTCGTCTGAATATCAGATGTCCTTAACCTGGGGACTACCTGTACTTGCCTTACCTTTGATACAAACCTCCAGCAATAGGCTGGAGTTTCAACCTCCCACTAACCAGAAGAATCCCAAATGGTAAAAGGAAGAAAATGGATTAGGGGGGAAGAGAAAAGACCCAATATATCATCTGCTAACAAACCATGTGACCTAGGAAGACCCATAGTAACCCCCGCCGCCAAAGCACAAATACAATGAAGCATGAAAAAGAGTACACAACATATGATATATATATATATATATATATATATATTCTGAGAAAGCAATATAAAAAAAAAAAAAAAAAAAGAGAGAAGAGAAAGTACTAGGTTGAAGCAAGGGCAAAGTTTTGTCAGTGGGTCTCTAGGAGGCATTCTAGTATCAGATCATCATCAGCTTTTTCGGCTTTACTATTCTCACTGGGTGGCTGTTCAAAAGGAAAGAGTGTCTGCAAAATGTTGCTGTGGGTCTAGGACAAGAGAATGGCCATTAAAAGTCCAACAGGGAAACATAGCTCTGTGTGCACTTGATCACTAATAAATCCCAACAAAAATAAGCAAACAAACAAACATGTCCGATAAGAGAATGATCCAAGTAGAGAAGGCTAGAAGCAATAATCTACAATATACCAGTCCTGAACAAACCCAAAGTTAATAATGTTGTAAACAAACAGCATTCAGCAATATGTAAATATTCGGTTGATAAGGAGCTTCCAAAACACACAGTCACCAGAATTCTGTAGAAGTAGGGGGGAGTACTTGAAAAATCTAAAAGTAAAGGAGTGCAGGCACAGTATATGTTGTCTGCTTACAACATGTACCCTAAAAGCACCCCTTTACTATAATCTTTCCAGCTGACCTAATACCTAGAGGCCTAAGAAATTATCTAAAATCTAATGTGGCGAGAAAGCCTGGATGTAAGCTTTTCTTAAGGTTTTAAAAAATATTCACTGGGTGGAGAAGTTAAAGTTGTTGCTCTGATATAAAGGGTCACAAAACCATCCCATGGTAATGATACAGCAGAAGTTGGATGAAAGTCAGGAAAAATGGAACGGATAACACAGAGCTGAAATGCACTTTGAACTCTTCCTGCTGTGATGTAGATGAGGAAAAATGTAATGGTCACATTTCACTGACACTGAATTGTACAACAGTGATAACAGTAACAGGAAGGGAATGTAGATTATCTTATCAGAGGTTCATTAGGAAAACAAACCAATCCCAGTTTTGTTCATATATTCACCTTAATAATAAATCAACAATAAACAGATGCCAATGAATGCAGTTACATATTTATCAAAGCATAGTTACGGTTATTTAAAGGATTTTTGTAAATTTAATGTTACTAGATTAAGAAACTGAATTTAACTTTTCATCAACCACTTCTACAGCTCAACTAAAAATGGGAGAAAAAAAAGGGGGAAAATACACAACAACAAATCTGATTCAAATTTCTGTCACAACACTATCTGCATGGAGTTTGCAGGTTCTCCCCGTGTTTGTGTGGGTTTCCTCCTATGGTAGGGACAGCTTTGAAGGAAAGCTAGTGACATAACAATGGACTTTGCACAGCTCTGCATAATATGATAGCGCTATATAAATACAGTATAATATTAATAATAATGTTTCTTATGTGAAGATCCTGCCAATAACGGCACACACGGTTTTTGACCTAAAATGCTAAGACACTGCCTCATAGTGATCACAATTGTTGCACTACTTTAATTGGCCTTTGGCTGACTGCCAATAGCCAACTAAAGGCTGTGACTTAGGAAGTGCAGAATTTTCAGACAGGAAACCAACAAAATTACAAAAAAACAATTTGCTTTGCAAAACTGGATACAGTCAAGCATGATGGGAAACATCCAAAAATAGATTCAGGGTTATATAAAAAAAATAAACCCCAAAATAATGTGGGTTATATAAAAATAAATAAATAAGTATTGAAAGATTTTTATTAATAACCTCTCCATTGGGAGTGAAGTAAAAATCTTATTTGAAGGGGACACTGCATTTACTATTTTTATATTCACAACAGTGTCTCTTTAACTGTAGAAAAGTAAGGCCAGCAGCCAGAGAGTTAAGAGAGCTGTATAAATCTCAGTAATTCATGAAAAAAAAAAAAAACCCTTGGCAGGGAAAAAACTTCTATAAGCACAGTATCTATTTAGCTGTTTGTTTGGATTAAAAGCAGACCTTGCAGTAAACTGAAGGTCTGCTAAAATCACTTGGGCCCTATCCTTCTGTATGAACCTGTATAAAATAAAAGTTGTGAATCATTGGAAATGACATTACCATCCTCCTGGGAAGAATCCATGGGAGAAGACGCTCCGGACTGTTGCAAGAATGTCTTCTTGTGAGATGTTGGCTGCTTTAGATTCCCTAGCTAGAAGAAGTGTAATCTCACCCTTGCCTTGGTGACAAAGGCATGACACAAGGGCCAGGAAAGTATAAACCCTAATTTAAGCAGGATGAGGGGGTCCAGACAGCGTAATAGAATTTATTTCAATTGCAAAGTCTGCTTTAAGCTTTGAAAAAAAATGTAAAATATCCAATAGCCTCTCAAGCAGAAATTCCCTGAGGCTAATGAATGTCTATGCCACTGGAGCCTGGTAGCCCTCTGCACTAATGTATTTTTTCCTCATATGGCTAAAGTCAGTTTTATACCACAGCAAGAGAAATGTGAACAAAAGTAAAATAAAAAACAGTTCCTGAGTTTCTACCCCCCTACAATTGCTAAAATTATTTTGTATTGTGTTGTAAAAGCAGAATAGATTTCTAAATGTGTAATAGCAAAGACCTGATAGCTTGCAAGAATTTATGAATGAGTAAATGTATGATGTGACCAAAGCAGGTAGAGTATATTAAAGCACAACTCTAGAACTAGTGGAAGATGTACCCAACAGTGGGCCCTGGTGCTTCCCTGCCCTTCATGCTCATGCCAGCCCTTATGTCTTGCCCACCTTGCAAGTAGGAAATATGAACAGGTGACAACACTTATACATTAGCAACTGAATTTCCACCAGTGTTTTACAACCATTTGCCAGGCTGTGTGGATAATACAAGCAGCATTGGCACATAATTGGCTTTTTATTGTCTAATCAGTTCCTGTGTTTCTCTTGGCATTCATCTCCCCATCCATACCAGTAAAGCTGAGGTGCCAATACCTTCTAGGTCATGCTTCCACTACTATCAGAAAACATTAGGAATCATGAGATGAGTATTTCAGGAAAGTGATGTAGGAACTGCACCCATACCAACTACACAGAAAGCAATCTGTAAAATAAACAAGCTTTCCCATGTTCATGATTTTTATTAATACAGCACTTTTTCTATGTGCATAAACACAATGGTCAGATTGTTACAAAGAAGAAAATGGTCTGTGATACCCTGTACCATCCTCAGAGGATTTATTTAGACACCAGCAAGTAACAACAGGTATCAGCTACAGCCTTGAAATACTTAATAATATAAAACGCATGATCAAACATTCTGCATTAGAGGGTATCTAACCTTCATGAAGTCTTTCTGTTTTGAACAGGCCACTGCTGTACAAGAGACTGAATATCAAAGGAAGGAGTATCTGGATAGCGACATATATTTCTTTGCATTTGCAATGGGGCGCTTTTTAAAATTGTTTAATATAGCAACAGATTTGCTTTAAGATGGCCTACCACTCTACAAAACAAGAAAGCAATGATGTACAGGAGCATATTTGTCCTATTAACAGAGCGTCTTAATGAAATCTGAAAGCTTGCTGTGCCACCAACGGTGTAACAGTAAAGATAAAGAACACTTTGCAATTGTTAGAATTTTGGGAAAAAGAAAACCCCGACCAAATGGCAACCACTAATCATCTGGGAGTGGTAATAGGTAGTAACCACCATGCGTTCAGCCATTTTCAAATGCTTGTGCAGGGTTTCAAACAGCTACAAAGCCCAGCAAAGTAATACATTTTGTTTTTGGAAAGTACATTGTGTTTTTGGAAAGACCTGAAAAGAAAAAATCCTTGAAATTCTTGATAACTGTACTTATATATTTGTATGGATATTTTTTTTGACATTCTGCATGGAAATTTGTACATACAAATGACTGACAATGAACACAATCAATTAATACATGACCTCTGATGTAACAGAAATATTTTCCTTCACTGCAACAAATATTTGGTAGAAAGCACAATTTTATATTAGAAAACATTAAAAAAAAAACAAAAAAACAAAACACAAAAGGATATTTGGAAAACAACAAATACAGTAAAATACAAATACAGACTGTACATTTACATAACTATATAATTTGTAAATGTATAGTCAATAATTCTATCACTAGCTATTAAAACTTACAAGTAATAACATCAGAGGCAAAGAGAAAATGTTGCAAGCCACCAGAAACCTGGAAGCTCTTCCAGAACTCTACTACTACATTTCTGAGTATGCGGATCTATCCCAAGTGACAATTCAAGCTAGACTCCAGTTTGCTCCAGTCACCAAAATGCTCAGGCTACACAATATTCCTTATCGCTGGGGGTTTCCGGTAAAGCTTTTGATATTCAAATCTGGATCTCGACATGTGATCTCCCAGCCAGAGGCAGGTATGAAACTTTTGAGTGAGTGGGGCCTTTACGTGAGTTACCAGTAACCTCCCTTTATTCGCATCCCACGGCCCGAGTACTGACATCTGCTGTAATATCACAATCTTTTAAGGTAACTAATGGCACTAGACAAGGTTCCCCATTGTCTTCTATTATTTTTGACTTAGCAATGGAACCTTTAGCAGAAGTTATCTGGTGTCATGCAGAGATAAAGGGCATCATTTTAGATTCAGTACAGCAGAAGATAGGTTTATATGCAGATGATGTAGTTTTGACCATGGCAGAACCGGATCTTTCCCTTCCTGTGGCATATTAGGCGTTACAAAAGTTTGGTAACCTTTCATACTATAAATTTAATGACACTAAGACCCAGGTTTTGCCAATGGAAATGCCATCACCCCAAATTCAAATGTTGCATACGAATTTTAATTTTCAATGGGCCACAAATGAGATTCCCTACTTGGGAATAACGTTAACATACCCTACTGATTTGACTTTTCAAAGGAATTATATGTCACTTAGTACTCAGTTAGGAGAAGATCTATTGAACTTGTTCAAGCAGGAAGTGTCCTGGGTAGGCAGAGTGGCAGTCTTTAAAATGTTACTTTTGCCAAAAATGTTGTACTTTTTTAGGACATTGTCGGTGGAGATACCCAAAAGTTTTTTCAGATCTCCACAGGGACTGTTGAGGAGATATATTTGGTCCTATGGCAAAGCTAGAGTTGGAGTGGTGGCCATGACAAAACACAAAAATATTGGAGGTCTTGGCCTTCCAGATCTATACGATTACTACAAGGCATCAACATTAACGGTGGTGCAATATTTTTTCCCTAACTCACCAGATAAAATCTGGAACACTATAGAAAACCTTTTTTGCGAGAAGAAAAAATTGGCAGGTTTATTTTTGGCTAAATTATTAGACTCTTTGGTTGCTCTAACAGATACGTCCACAATTAAAGCAGATTTTCTGTCTGGGCTACAGTAATTTCTAAGTCTCAAACGGATACAGCTTCTTCCGAATTACAGATCCCGATAGATGTATATACACATCCTATTCCTGATCTAGCCATTGAACATTGGAAACAAGTAAATCTCTTTACACTCCAAGATTTACACTCCTGCCCACCTAATCTATCATTTCAACAAAGACTCGCCTACTTAGGTTTAGAGAACACAGATGCATATGCTTTATATAGGATACTCCATTAATATAAGAAATGTCCATATACATCGTTGTATACCCATTCCCAGATAGGGTTTTTGGGTCCCCCCCCGATTCCCATCGTATTGTGCAAGGTATCCCAATTATTTATCAAGCTCTTCAGGATAAACAAGTTTTTGTTAAAGCGTCTCATATTATAAGATGGGAGACTGAATTAAATAAAATTTTTACAGAAGAGCAATAGCAACGTGCGATTCAGTCTGCTTTTAAATATTCAAGATGCAATACATCTTGGGAATCTTACCTTAAGATGCTACTTCAATGGTACTGAACACCATATATTGTGGCAAAATTTGATATAGGTGTCTCTCCTCTTTGCTGGCAACTATGTGGTCAAGTAGGCTCTCTGAGCCACATTTTTTGGTACTGCAAAAGTATCCAAGGAGTTTGGAAAGGGATCTTCCGACTATTGTCAGAAGTGACTGGTATATTAATCAAGCCGAACCCATAAAATATAGTCACGCCGAACCCGAAAAATATGAATAAGACACTGAAGTTCCATGCATATACCGGTAGGTCTCCCTGGTTCGTGCACCCAAAATGCACAGTGCAAGTTTAACTCAAAGTATTTTTTTTTTTTTAAATAGGATCTACTGACCTAGAATCCATATATTTCTCTATGTTGGTTACTATTTTATAGTAGATTTGTTATCCTGTCACTATGTTTGTTTTTCTGTTTGTTTTGTTGTAATGTCCGTATTGTTTGTACTTATACTGAAAAACTTTCAATAAAAATTATTTTTAAAATTATATTGACTCCGTCTGTAGATATTTAAAAAAAAAAATAACATAGCATGGATATTTAGAAATGACAATAAAATAAATATGTAATATTATTTTGAATGTTACCAGTGACCGGTATATTTTGTGCCCTAGGTAAAAATACATAACTCAGTTTTTAGTTAGATCAGTTTATATCTGAGTATTACATTACAGATAGCACAGTAAATATGTGAATGATCTGTTCATAATGGTACTGTGTGTATATATATATATATATATATATATATATATATATATACACATACATACATACACACACACAGCAGGAACGTGATGAGAGATCGATAAGAAATAGGTGACGGTGTAGGTCATCCGAAACCCAAGAACAATGAAAGCTGTTGGGAAGGAAGTACACCCTAAATAATGACAGTCTGCATATCCACTGATGGCAGTCCTGATCTATAAGACGTGAAGATGTGATAATGATGGGTTTGGCATCTGTGTTTAACAGTGGATGGTGGGAATGAGTGAATGGTGGATTGAAATAAGTGTAGAGGTGTAAAGGATGCATGGTAAGGTATGTGGAGTGTGTCAGGGCAAATAGTGGGGTGTTCTCTCTGTACAGTGTGCTGTATGTGGCATACTCTAGACTTCCTCATTATGTATACTGTTCAGTACATTACCTATGTCACACCGTGCATCTATGAATGCAGTGGTTAATGTTACATACTGTTATAAAAGGCATTCATACCAGTGACATTCCTGTTAAACAAGCATGCCTTTGCCAGTAGATGGGCTTTTAATTCTGACCTGTTTAGAACACATCAAATATGGTTGGGTAAAAGAAAATATCAAACCACAAAAAGATAAGAGGTCAAACTCAGGCACTTTGGTTCTTTATTTATTATTTAGACTTATCCAACTAGCCCGTTTCTTTGCAGAATTTTGGAATGAGGCCTCTGAAAAGCTGTTAGGATTGGTACCATTGGCTGACTTCTTCCAGTCTTATTGGATTAATAAATTCCTATAGACTTTAATGTACTACATCTAATCACATAATGTGCATGTTCCAGGAGCAGTTGTTTAATTATACTACTGTTTTTCTGAGAACTGTAACTTGGAAAAGACTGCAGAAACAAGTGTAATGAGGATATTACACTTTGCACAGCTAATTTTTGTAGTTCTTCTATAAATCAAACAGTTTACTGAATTATTCCCTGCACATCTTCATTTTGCTGCCTGTTTAAATGCTCGACTATGACACTAAAGAAGATTCTTGTTTATTACGTCAAGACGGAGTACTGAACAGGGCATCTGGTGATCCTTGAAGGCAAAAGCAGGCCCCTGTTACCAGTACATTTGTAGTCTTTAAGTTTCATAGTGATGCAACAAACACAGAAACACAGCATGGTGGCTCAGTGGTTAGCACTCTGTTTTGTACTGTTTGAATCTCAACCAGGACTTTATCAGCATGGAGTTTACAGGTTCTTCCTGGGTTTGTGTGGGTTTCTTCCAGGTACTCCGGTTTCCTCCCACATTCAAAATACATGCAGTTATATTCATTGGCTTCACCCCAAAATTGACCTTAGACTGTAATAATGATATATGACTATGGTATGGACATCAGGTTCTGAGATCATATGGGGACAGTTAGTCACATGACTATGGACTTTGTACACCTCTGCATTTTATGTTGGGGCTATAGAACTACTGTATAATAATAATAATAACCTCTCTGTATACACTGCCACTCATAGGCTTGTCCACAAAGACTTTTGTGCATGTTAGGATTTAATACACTATAATTAAGAATGCAAACAAAGCTTGATGCAGCTTAGACAGAAATCAAATGCAAGTCATTACCTTTTATCTAAATAGCCCCAAGTATTATAATATACACAGTGATGTACAAGTATTAGGCACTGCAGATGACAAACCTACATGCATAAATGTAGTGACATAAAAGAGCCCCAATTAGGTTCATAATATATGAGATCAGAAGTAATCTTGGAGAATCTCAAACTGATCACAAATTAAAGCAGAATTCACCTAATAAAATTTATTTCTTCAATACAAGCTCTTAAATGTCCAGCAACCAGTGAACACTGAAAATGGGCTTCTGCTACATGTTTGAGATAAAATTGGCATTATTTGTGCTCCACTGTGTACTTTTTTGTCAGTTGCTATATTGGAATATGTATGCACAAACCATGTTTTCTTTGTCTGTTTTATTATGTTTTCTAAAAACTCAATAAGCGTTTTTTAAAGGAAACTGCATTTTTTATATGGTAGTATGTTGGATAACACAACACTTCCTGCAGCAAAGAGCAGGCAGGCACACAGTAGGAACAGAGTTTATGCAAGGCAGTATGACGGAGCCAAAAGGCATTAGAACCTGGAAATGACACCTTCATTTCAGAGCTAAAAAAAAAACACCAAGTGCATCCGGTAAATTATAATAGTAAGGCTCATATACAGTTTTTTTTCCCAAAAAAGAAAAAAAAAGCTATACTCATCTCTAATCAGAAGAGAAAATAATAAGTTTCTTGAGGATTGCAAACATCAAAGCAAGTTGTTTAGAGCACATCATTTTGCAGACATCTAATTACACCACTGGTTGCTACAAAAATACCAAGAAATAAATTAGGTGGCAGGAGACTTATAGTTTAACACAGAAAAGTGGAAATGATTTCTCACCTGATGAACAGAATAGGTTTTTCTACTTCAATTAGCACTGAATTACTTGAAGTAGGTAGGACAATGAAAAAATCATACTGTACAAAGGTGTTATCAACAAGAGCAAGTTAAAATGGCATCAAAATGATTGAGTGTTTTATTCAATGGATGAGAATCAAAGAAAAAAGGTAGTATAAAAATAGTTTTATCCCTTGCTTGGTTAAAAAAAAAAAACACAGAGCAACAAACACAAGTAAAACAAAATAAATGTATACACACACACACACTTAATCATGTAATGTATAGAATTGCTGCTCTTTCTGTCTACATGAAATAGAACAGCCTCTGCTACACATCACTATTCTGTACCAGCTTCAGGACAGTACCAACAGAGGGCAATGCTTAAATTATGTGCGTCTACGACGCGACAACCATTTTTAGTCTCTTATGAGGGAGAATTTAACGAAGGAGCTAAGTTGCAAGACAGTTATCATTTTAAAACAGGTAGCACATAAAGTACCTTGATTCCGATCACTAAGTAATGTTTTAATGAAAGCTGCATGTCAAGGATTATATGGTGGGCAGAAGCTGTAGCTGGGTGGTCAAGAAATGGGTGACAAATTTAGTGTTCCCAGTTGTTGCCATTGGAATCCGGTAGCCCCTATTAATCTGTTAGCTTTCTACCTTACCGTTATACTTTGGTCCAATTTTTCAATGGTCACCCTAACCTATTAACGTGTTTCACTTTTCTATTGTCTTTGTATTATGCCCCAACTGTACAGTGCCCCTGTATTGAGAGCAAACTTTTCAGTAACTACCAAAAAACAGCTGGCTAAAGGGAGTTGGGTTTAGAGCCACGTTAGGAATTTCAACAATTCAGTGGTCATATCAAGATACCAATATTTCTTTTGGTCACATCCTAGAAAGCACGTAATGATCCCCTTTGCCATCACTGGGCAGACATGGAAAAGTAGCATTATCAAAAATTAACATTATATTAATAATATTAATAAAATTATTATTTTTATTAATAAACAGTATTTATATAGCACCAACATATATCGCAGCTCTGTACGTTAAATCAGGCTTTCTTTGCTAAAAAGCCGTGTGAGAACTATGAATAAAATGCAGCCCAATAATGGTCACAGGTTAGTGTAAGCCACTATAGAAATGGGTGCTTACATTAGACATGCCAGATCATATTGTTTAAGATCAGCAGTCTGCAGTCTAGAATAACAATTACACAATGGTATAGTCTATTTATATTCATTACAACTCCATCAAATCCTAAAGTGGGTTTTTTTTTTTAT
This sequence comes from Pyxicephalus adspersus, assembly GCF_032062135.1. NCBI lineage: Eukaryota > Metazoa > Chordata > Amphibia > Anura > Pyxicephalidae > Pyxicephalus > Pyxicephalus adspersus. The sequence goes on along the minus strand of NC_092862.1, from coordinate 105,300,443 downwards.
AAGAACAAATACCATTGTACAATATTTATACTGCCTCAGTGCACGTTATTACACTGATATATTATTCAGACATTTTTTGGCTCAGTGTTGGCAGCTCAGTTTCCCACTCCATAAAAACACATATTGATTTATGGCTGCACACTCAGATCTCCAATAATACCATCACAACTGAGACAAATTCTATGGTAGCATAACAGTTAGGCTTACATATTGCTGAAAGCCGAGCCATAATATAATACCGAAGTGTTGTAGAGGCATAGGAAACATACATGAATGGTATATTCCAGTACATCTAGATCATGCTTGTATTAAGCCAATCAATAATTGTTCTACAAATGAAAGGTTTACTCAAATTCCTGGAAAAAAAAAATTGTTTCACTTCTCAATACATACAAAAGACAGAAGAAGTTTCACATTTATATATGCATATATAATTTCCCAAAATCATCTATCAAGCTCTCAAAAATACAGAATAGAGTCACAATACATAGTTAAGAAAGATACCAATATTGTGCTAACAAGCCTGCTTTTGGTATTATCTAGAAATAGGTGGAAGACCTCCATAAGCAACCCTAAAATGTATCACACTGTAATGTCTGTAGAGGTCAGAAACATCTTACTGATTTAGAATATTAAATCTATTCAACTAGTTTTGGTCAGATCAAATAATGAACTCAATAATGACACAATAATGAAGCAATGGCTAGTGGCAGGAACCACAGAATGCAATGGTGAACATAATCATTTTACACTACTAGAAAAATGTCAGGTTTGAAGGGCCTTGTGGAGACTTTCTAAGCAATGGGGTGCGGATTCTACAAATGAGTACCAGAAGAGATCAGTATGAAAAACTGATACTTTAATTTTTCCAGATTTAAATTGAATCCATTCTGGCTTTTCAAGTTGATTTAAATACTAATTGTTAATTAGGCACCACAGGACTTGGATACTGGAGTCCAAGATAAGTTCCAATCTAAAGTAAAGCAAATTATTAGCTTTTTTTTTCTTTTTGAAATTCAGGTTGGTAAATAGCTTTGGGACTGCACAAGAACATGAATACATTTAAAAAGAAATTCTAAAGTTGCAAGGGCTTAGCATACTCTAGTTATGATGTCTGGGGTTATGTGTGGCATTGCTGGGTGCTCCAGTTTTTCCTCTAGAAAGTTTAGAATGCTTTTAAAGTGGCAAATGTTATGTGAGAGAAAATTGTGTGTCCTACAACTAAACAGAAAGCTTTAGATAGCATGCAGAGAAAGCCGACCTGCTTCACTGACAATCAATCATGACATTACGGTATTCACAGCGTAAGCACAACAATCTATGATTCCTGAAGGGAAGTCAATACATAGTGGAACAAAAAAAGGCTTGCTGACATAGGAACCATGCAGATGAAAATAATTATGGGTTTCCTATGTTAGATACATTGGAAGCCATTGTATGACATGCATTTTGTAGTCATGTGTTAACTATAAATCAATAGCAAAGCTCTAACCCACTTTAAAATAAGCAATATTGTTAAGTTCCAAAGACAAAGAATAGAAAATCCTAAGTAAGTTCTATTTTCTCAAAGGGTTAGAAAGTCAGGCATTTGGTACTTTGAGATTTTCCCTTACCATTTTTATCATTATCATATAGCGTGAGCTCCATAAACCAAAATTTATATATACCTGTAAAAAAGTAATAGGTAAGAACTCTATTCCCTTATTATAGTTTCAAATTCCAATCAACAATTCCTCCACAGCATTGTGAGTAAAATTTACAAGATTGCCATTATACCAAACAAGACCACTACACTGCCATACAGTACACTAAAGGTGCGTACACACTTCCAATTTTTATCGTTCCAATCGAACGACGAACGATCGATTGGGCAAAAAATCGTTCGTAAAAAAGTAACCAACGACGCCGACGAACGAGGAAAATTGTTGGAAACGAACGACCGGACCGGCGGATCGGATTGGGCGACGATCGTTGAACATCGTTCGTGTGTACGGTCGTTCGTTGATCGTCCATGTTCAGAGCATGCGTGATGAACGAACGTCCGTTCACTTTCCTGTCGTGCACATAGTTCCTCTATCGCTTAAACGATCGTATCTATTGTGTGTACAATATCTACGAACGATCGTGTCGTTACCTCTATGTGCAGGATTGGTGCTATACGATCGTTCATATATATCGTGCAGGAACGTTCGTCGTTCGTTTTCCGACGATAATAATTGGAAGTGTGTACGTAGCTTAAGGCTATCAAATAACAAATCGAGAATGACTCCTATACAAGAAAAGAAAGCACAGTGGGGTGCCGCTCGCTCACCCTCCATCATAGAACAGAAAAGCACTGTGTGGGTAGCTGTAGGAATAGGACTGGTCTAGGTTATGATCCTGCAACAGGAATATGAATTCTATAATTGATATGGTTCCGATTTGTGTCAAATGTTTGTATAAGCTGTGATTTATTCATAGAATAATTGTCCCACAAATTTGTACCTAAAGCCTAAAAGATTATATAGAATTCAGTGACAGCAACAAGAGATCAGAACTTCAACAATGTTTATGATTTTATGCTTTACATTTCCCAATCGTTGAAGAAAGCATTAGAAAAAAAAAAGAAATCTTTCTAATGACACAGACCGAAAAACAAAACATTCCCTACTCTAGCCAAAAACAGGTATTTACATTTATCCTAAACTAAACTAACTTTGAGGATAGAACGGCAAGGAAGAATCAAACTTTAAAACTTCCAGCCTTTTCCCTATCACATCCAGTTCATTTACCCCGAAAAGTTAGAAGGCCATCTACTCGAAGTATCCTTGATCTGTGCTCTTTTGAGATCATTGGACAGTAAACAGCTAAAACCATGGGATTTCATGAAACCTATAAAAAGAGATCAGTGGGCATTTTCACTGCACTGAACACAGTACAATTGGCAATTTGCATTGGTCAAAATTAATTATTTAACTAGAAGTACTACTGACAAAAAAAGGGCTCTAAAAATGATAACGATGATACTACTACTCAGGCTATAAGTGAGAGGAGTACCAGCTGCACTTTGTAACACATGATAGTCTTAACCTTCACCGAGCCAAAATTTTGAGAATCTCCTTACAGTGAAGATAGTAATTGATTTGTGCAGGGTTATATATGTTTTTTGTATAATGACACATTCAATCCTGTTTTTTCTTATTTATTTTGTTACTTAAGAGAGCAAGTTGCACATACACACATTCCGTAAAGTGTAGCAGGCTTCAAAATCCTGGAAACTGTCTACTGAATGCATGCAACTCTAAAAGCCTATTTGTTCACTGATTCCAAGCACACATGTCAAAGTTCCTCAATACTAAACTGCAAGAACTATATATATTCTGCTGGGAAAAAAGCAGCAACCAGCCTGGCTGACACTTCCAAAGATAGTACTGTGGAAAAACTACTAGGTTCTTTGTTGGGGTTATTTGGGCCAAAAGACATCCCGTTAGATTGATAGTAGATGGATTGTTAGGCAAAAGTTATAAAATGTATGGCTGTAGATTATCAGTGTAACCATAAAATCTGAAAGATGCAATGGGCTTAGTTCACAAAGAAGGAGTTATTAAATGTTTGTTGTTTATGCACTGTAGGTATTTTATCACAAGACAAAGAAGTTCATACGTCAATTTACAAATATTTCTACATTATTCAGTATTTTAGGATGGATTCTGTTACTCATGTGGTTTTTAGGATTACTGCAGTATTTTAAGGTTTCACGAAGTATTGGATTCATTACTGAAGTGCATGAGAAATGGAAGCCAGTTGTGATATAATTAGCATTTTTATTTATACCCACACGTGAAGTAAAAATATGTGTATAGAGAAGATAAGAGATTGAGTTTTCCCCAAAAAAACCTACATATAAAATCCTTTGCTGGTTACCATCAAACCTTCCCAGTGGCAATCTGAATCAAGTTTTACTGTATTCCCGTGTTTTTTTGTCATACAGTGTAAGCAAACTTTGAAATTATGTTCCATTTAACATTCTTCTCTTCTCTTGCCTTCTCGCTCCTTCCTAACCCTTCTCTTTACCTATACAAATGGCTGTTTGTTATCATATTGACAGTTCAAGGCTGGAAATACCGGATACCAAATGCTTTATGCTTTCTGAATGAACATTTATGTAGTATTTACTGTAAAAGTCATTTGTGAATATACATTTGAAAAAATATTGAATGCCATCAGTAAATTTTAGATATTTTCTGCTTTGACACAGTTTTTGAATTGTGGCCACTATATTGGGAAAGCAGGGCCGTTTTAAAACTTACCTGAAGTTTAACCATAAATGAAAAGTCAGAAAACAGGAACATATGAAAGATGGAGATGAGATTATAAATTTTTCTTCAAATGATGATGTTTATAGCGTACGCCAGAAATATAATTTCTAAACTAAATCACAGTGGCAATTGTATACCTCTAATCCTGATATAATAATAATTATAATAAATAACTTCACCTACTTACCTTTCCAGCAGGAAGTTTCTTCTAAAGCTGCTCTTTCACTTCTCTTCAGCCACCACAAGTATTTCCCTGTTGGGTTGTAGTTGGATGGCTCAACTTCCTACTTCCCACCTCACTCCCTGTGGTTCCTCAGCAAATGATGGGAGAAGTAGTTTCAGCAAGTTCTATAGATAGCTTTAAGAAAAATCTGGATGCTTTTCTATAAGCATATACTTTAACTGGGTATTAGAGCTTTCAAGCAAAGATAACAGAGACTGTTGATACAGGAACACCGATTGCCACAGGTAATCAGGAAGGAATTTATTTCCTGTTGGAGAAAATTGAATAAGGATTTTTTTTTGCCTTATTCTGGATCAACTATGTCTATAAGGTTTTTATCTGGAATAGGTTTATTTCCCTAGTGCTTAAACTTGATGGACTTATGTCTGTTTTCAACCTGACTAAATATGTAACTATGAGATCAAAAATAATATCTATGTTTTTAATCATTACATTTTTATAAATATTTAAAAAGATAATACTGGAGATTCAACATAATAGTGTTACAATTAAATATTTCATGTCAACCCTAAAATAGGTATATAAAGATACAAAGGGGTCTTTTTTGACAAACAATAGTAAGATTTACTTAAAGGTAATATGAAAACAATTACTCGAAGTAAGGTCCTGAAGGCCAGTGATAGAACTAGACAAAGTCAGTTTAAACCAAAATAATTAACATGGATAAAGTTGTCAGAAAAAAAGTGGTTATCTCTGTAGCCGAAGCGTTTCACCTTGTGGCTTCCTCAGGGGAGGTCCAAACTTAACACACAACATTACATAGCAAAAAAGAATAGAAGTCAAAATTAGGTAACAGAGTATTAACATAAGGAAAGAGAAATAAATTAGCTACAAGTGTCTACAAGTGTCTACAAGTTGAATAAAGTGCTATGGAGTGATGGCTTATCCATGTTAAATTCTCTTATCTTAACTTTGACTTCTATTTTGCTATGCTATGTTGTACTACCAGTTTAAGTCTCAACCTCCCCTGAGGAAGCCACATGGCAAAACGTGTCAGGTACAGAGACTACCACGCTTTCTTTGACAACTATATCTATGTTGCCATATAATTTTGTTTCGTCTGAATTTGTCTAGTGCTATCACTGACCTTCAGAACATTACTTTGACTAGTTATTCTCCTGTTACCCTTAAGTAAATCTTACTATTGTTTGCCTAAAAGCCCCTCTTTGTCTTCTCTTTATATTGTATAATATTAATGATTTTATTTTTTCTTAAATGTAATCAAACTTTAATATTGCATTATAAAATAAATATAAAATAACATTAATGTTAAAATGCCACTTTATATAAACAGAAAAAGAGGCACTTGTTACATTAGGAAACATTAGGAAAATAATATTTCATTACATTTTGAATGCACATCTATATTTTATGAAGTGAACAGTAAAAGTTGCTTAAGGCATCATGTAAGTTGAAATTGGGACCTTCTGATAATGTGATCATTACAGCTGAACTCCGGGCAAACCGCTAAATATTCAGTTGACATATATATCATCTGTCTTACCTACTGCAGTATTTGTAATTCTTTTCAGCTATTCTTGTAAAGAAACACATAGCCAGATTGGACAGCAGCCAAAGCTTGCGGATTGGACAATTAATGGAAACATGACATCGATGATGTCTTCCTTCTGATATCCACTAAGCATGCTCAAAAAGAGGGAGTGACAACAGTGTACAACAATGGATCAGCATGCTAATTAATCCCTACCACAGGGGGCTTATATCAAGAAAGATGTGTAAAAATAATAAATACATAACTGGACAAATTTGTGTTGCTTACATTAGCACTAAATTAAGCAATAATAATGAGAATGAGAATGAGGCACAAACATAGAGATTATAATATGACACAGCATTGGGGTAGCAAAATCTTTACTGGTTATCTCCAAAATACAGATATCCCTTTTGACAAGCCAGGTAATATTCTTTAAAAGGAAGACACCACGTAATTTATCAAGTCTAACATTTCAGAGATCAGTTAATTATATGGATTAATGGAAGTTTCCATTCCTTGCTTAGCTCTGGTAATTTGAAACAATCTGGAAACGGATGGGGGATAGCACAGGCAGTTCTTTTTTAAGCCAGGTCAGTGGAAAAATGAAATCAATTCCTGACGTTTTTGAAAACAAATCCTGTAAAAAAAACAGTGACAGGCTGTAAACATTTGAGCAAACTATAAAGAAACAAGGTTGAGTTTCAGTAGGTTTTCACAACTGTCCTGATGAAAGTTTGCATGTAACAAGAAATCAACCAGGTCTCCAGACATTTCGCTATTATTTCTGGATGACATTAAAACCCTCTTTTAGGTGGAACTCTATTAGCTCTAAGGATACAAAAAAAAATACAAGCTGTTTAATTGGTAGTTTAAACAGAGTTATGGAGCCCCTGCAGTGTACAGGTGCTTTGTGATCCCTTTAGTGCTGTCACATGGAGCAAGTTACATGCACTGCCATACGGGGAAGTACCAGTTATTTTCTACATATTAAGCAGCTGAATAGAAAGACTATATGTGCTGCTGGGGGGGAAATTAAAAAATACCTGAATTGTAAAAACTGTGCCAAAAAAGGCACCCATACACCCCAAGATCTACATCCTATTACTGGTGGAGTAATGAAGAAGAAGCAGTGAATGTTTAAAATGAATGGACCCATAAAGTGTACGAAGCAGAAGCAAGTTAATCCCTGCCTTACAGGTACAGCTTTCTCCACAGCAAGGCAATCTCACTCACCCAATTTTCCAGAAACTAGCAGACAGAGGCAAAAGTCCTTTCTACGGATCTATAGCTATTGGGCCTAGGCACCTTTATATAACAGGTACTACATAAACTAAAAGGTGCTACATATAACAGGTGCACTACCTTTTACCTAATAAAAGGTATATACCTAATAAAATATGCACGTATGTATTTGTGTGTGTGTGTATATATATATATATATATATATATATATATATATATATATATATATATATATATATATATATATATATATATATATATATATATATATATACACACACACACATACATACACACACACACACACACACACACACACAAATACATACGTGCATATTTTTACATGCTATTTAAACTGAAAGTTCTGATTTCACTGTACACTGTAAGCTTCCCTGTTTTCAGAAAGCTATGTACCCCGTTTTTTAAAGCACCCTATCCCCCCACGCCCACCTCTCTCACCAGCCATATTCTTGAAATTTTCCTACTGGATGTAAAATAATCTATATAATGAAAAGAGAAAGTTTTTATTTGAAATGTAAAATTTATTCAGGAAAACCGAAAGAAATACAATAAAATACAATCAAGTGCACAGAGGCAATCACAGACAAACATATTTATAGAAACACGTGCTTGGAAGAAATGAGATCTATACTAAACAGCATATGCCAAAAACTTCTGTAAACCATGAACAAATAATTAGAAAACAGATGGGCATGTACAGAGACCAGTATGAAATAAACAAACATTATCGACCACCCACGTAGGACATCTCGTGTTCTCTGACATTTCCCAATTTTTTTAAATAGAATACACAACAAGAAGAGAAAAGGCATGGAAAAAGGCTAACTAAAGAAAGGAACTTCAAGAGAAAAAAAATGGGGGGGTGAAAGTAAAATGAGGGTAAAGCCAGACAGCCCCAACCTCATTGCTTTAACCACATACCCAAGCAGTTAGGCAGCATTAGAAGACAAGATATATGAATATATTTCACGAATAATAAGAAAAAAAGACAAACAGAACCATCACTTGCTGTAAGCCACACCTCCACGAAGTAGAAATCACTAATGCAAGAAAAACATTGGGCCTGATTTATGTAAGCTCTCCAAGGGTGGAGAAGGTACTTTCATCAGGGAAGCTGGGTGATCCAGCAAACCTGGAATGAATCTCATCTGGGATTCAAAACATTTGCTAGCAAATAACTTTGAAGAAATACATTCCAGGTTTTCTGGATCACCCAGCTTCCCTGATGAAATGTTTTCTCTTGTCTTGAAGAGCTTTCATAAATCAGGCCCATTGAGTCCCTGTGGGAGGCGGACACCACAGCACCAACACTCAAGCCTCTACTGCATCCAGTAATCGAGGTAGAAAATATTTACATAGGCTCCACAGTGTTGTGGTGCAGGGAAGAAACTGGGAGTAAAAGGAACTTGAACAACAGTAAATTTTTGGCCACCTGGCAGACCAAAAAGGGTTTATTTTATTAGAATGCTGATGGGGAAAATGTGGGAGAGGTTAAAGGAGGAACCAGGAACTGAAAAATATAAGTAGAATAAAACTTCAGCTATAAAAAAGTTAAAGTAACACCACTGATCTCTTTTTGCCATCTGTAAGTGTGGGCTATTCCTAATGGTCAGTGATGTAAGATGCATTCTTCCCACTGGGCACCATGCAAATGTACTGTGGGCTGTGGATCCTGTTAATATTGTCAGGGGAGCCCTGAAATCCAGAAACTTTTTCAACAGTTTACCCATGTTAAAAATGTTGTAAAAGGCTGCTCTATAGCCATCTGACAGATTCTGTGGATTAATATACAGCCAAACAACACAGAAAATACATATGTGACAAATATACAATTTTGGTAGACATAAGTGGCAGGGACGTAGTAGTGATGTATCAACTAGGGAATAAAACCAAAAGAAAATCTGACCTTCAAAAAGTGGTTAGAAGTTTTTATCTGGAGAATATTATTTTTTTATTATTTTTGAAATAGGAACTTTAAATGTTAATAAAAAATAAAAAAAAGTACGTACAGTTTAAAAAAGAAATCTTTTGCTGAATTTATCTTTGAAAACATTTTAATAAATGGAGCTTTTATCAAAAACCTTGAACACATAACCAGACAATTGTTGCAGATCTTCTAATTAAAGAATACCAACACGTTTACACCATAAAATATAAAGTTTTGTCTTTATGGAAGCTGCTACATACACTAAAACCTTGACCTTAATGAAAACAGAACTAGCTTTCAATTGTACTATCATTACTAGTTTTGTCTATTGTCCTTTATTTAATAAACCAAACAATGCAATAAAAATATATATCATTTAAAATGCTACATGAGTATTTTGTTGTTTTCCCCTGAACCCAGGATGTTTTGCTCCCATCTTTCTTTTAAATGTTTACCAGTTTTTTCCAAAAATTGTTGTAAACAGTTTGTTATTTACAGAACTCAATAGGTCAGGCTGAAACAATTACAATTTACTAGTCCCTTATTTCTCTATCTCCCCTCACATCTGTCAACTCAACCATACAGGGAACAAATTATTTCTATGTGTTTTGCAGATTTATAGAAACTGTATGCAGCCAGAAAATGGAGCAAACTAAGTTGGCAAAACCTTTCACAGAGACAGCTTTGACACTATGGAGCTAATGGTTAACGTTGGCAATAAAATTATTGTTCTCACACCAGCATGCATGGCAATACCTAACGCGTAGAGAACCAGAACAATGTATTTGCATTTGTATGGAAGTGGGGGAAATGGCCATTCATTTTTGATTTTTAGTCAAGTTTTGGCGACTTTAGCCAAAACTGAGTAGTGCAAAAGGAGACAGGTGGGTTTGTCTGGAAAAGTAAGTGGTTGCACACACACGGGTCATGTCCAGGGAATTGTTGCTAAAACAGTGTGTGAGAAGGACACAAACGATCCAATAGCACATAGAGGGACAGGACCTTTTTATGAAAGTATCAGTCAGTGTGAAATGTGTACAGGGGAGTTCTAAATGGGTACAGGGGGTTCCAGCACTACTGGCAGGATTCAACTTCAAACTAAAGAGCTCTAAACTAAATTCTCAAAGATGAAAAGATTGGTGAACAGAAGTTTATCAAACTCCTCATGTTCTCCAGCCTGAGCCCTCTGTAGCAGTCCTGGGCATCCTGATTAGCAAAACTAAGCAAGCAGGCTCTGTAGTTCAGTTGTTTTGGTGTAATACATTATAACATATCTATTACATTACATTATGTCTATTTGTACATAAGCTTTCAAGGAAATAAAAAAGGTATTTAAACAAAAAACATGCAGAGTGCTAAATGCACATACAAATTTCAAATTGAACTAGAAACATCAATTTAATGGAGGCATCTAACAGGTGTCTATGAAGAAACAGACTGTATATGTGTAGTAGAATACAGGGGTTTTGGGGGTTTTTGGAGTGTAGTTAAGATAGCTAGAGACAGTTTTTCAATCCCAAACTTAGAGTTGAATTAAACCTGGATTACTCACCAGTAAACTTTCTCTTCCAGGTTGCCGCCCTCTTGTTTTTTCTTCTCTTCTGGTAGACGATCTTCACCCTTCTTGACTAGCCAGGCCGGGATGATGTAACTCCTGTGCAGAGGAAATCAGGATTGCCAGATATTCTGGCAACCAAAACTGATCCTGCACAGCTCAGCTTTTGGCCAGAAACCCAGAGTGATCAGGCAGCTAGCAGGGATTATGGCAGAAGAGACATCGCTGGTCCCTTTCTGAAATAATGACCTGTCTGACTGTAGATTCAAAAAAATAGAACTTTAGTTCCATTTTAAGTGCAAACACATTTCATTTTTCAGCTCATTACTCAGAAATTTTAAAGGGCATGACAATGTTCTACTTGTCTTAGAAAGTCTACAAAGGATATAAATGGATATTTCTTTATGTTTAGCAGCTTTATTCACACTTCTTCAGAAACCCCAAACCCCTGTCCTCACAGCAATGTTTTCATCCAACTCTCAAGTAGCTGAAATATTTATTTTCAACATGCTCATCCAAATTACAGATAACACCTATCACAGTTTCTAAATAACTGACATCTTTGCCATTCAGCAATATTTAACACTGCGTTTTATCATTCAGTGGGTTTAGACAAAATGCCAATAATCAAGTGGAAACTCAGTTATCTTGGACAGTGATAAACAAGGATGGAAAGATCAACATTTGCATAAAAACATACAGGAATAAAAGAATAATATCGGAGTAGTCATACTGACCGATAGCCGTGACAAGCTGAAGCTAAATGGTATGACTGTAAATGTGCCAGCACAATCATTAAGTTATTATTTACCATTCCGGATTCCAATATTTACTGACAAAGTTTTTTGTTTGTTTTTGAAGAAAATAAAACCTAAGCACAAAAGGTTTTACAGAAACTGGTATAGTTGAAGTTTTCTGTATTTTTTTTTTCATATCATAAGATTTTTTCTTTAAATAAGTTTTAATAACTTAGCAACAAGAACACTAAAAAAATAAAAATAAAATATAGATACATGTAGTCCCTGGGTAAGGACATCTGACATATGGACACCTCCTAGATATGAATGGGGCTTCCCTGCTTGCTGTGTGCAGAATGGAGGCTTGGAGGGGGGGTTGCATGACTTGCAGAAGAAATCTTTTGCTAAACACAGCTGAGGTTGTGGGTGATCTTAGGGGGGTGAGCTCTGACTGCAGCCTCTTGTAACTCTTTAATGACCAAGACAAACTCTGCTGTTTCTTTTTGAATATCAAAGCACAGCTTGCTCCAGAAGTTAATGTATGTCCAGGCTCCATAAAGATTCTTTTTTGTTTTGTTTGCGATTAACTCACAATGAGGATTTTATACAGTAACTGACCCAATGCTGCCTAATAACCATCTGTCCTAAATGCATTTATTAAAAAAAAAGTACCTGTTCCAACTTACATACAAATTCAACTTAAGAACAAACCTACAGTCTCAATCTTGTATGTAACCCAGGGACTACCTTTATATAAAATAAGGATTATACACATGATTTCACACATTATCATTGCAAAAACAATGGTATGGTAATTACCGTCACTAGAAAACCACCAAACAATACTAACAGATGCCAAGGACATCTCAAGAGTGATAAAAGGGAAGGATAATAAAATAAAGAGTTATACAATAATACAGATACCTCTTAGTATTTCTTACAGTCAAGGTAAAGATTTCAAAGCTGTAATGAACTTGACATAATCTCTGTTGTATCAGTATTTAAAGTGCAGTCGAGTTCAACATGATGTTTGATTACCCTACTTCAGTCTGAGGAGAGAGTAAATAGAAATCATAATACCACGTTGTTTCACCTCCCTATCCTATCACTGCAAAAAAATTACTTCTCTTACTCCTTTACTCAACCACGCTAAATGCAGCTGACCTGGGCGGCCCACATCAGAAGCCACACAGTGTTGCTTTACAAAACCCATTCTGCAGGACTGCTGGAAGACACCATAAGTAAGATTCCTAAAGGCAAGGAATAGCGCTGCACTGTTCACAAGCAGGGTGACCAAAGGGGAATAAAGACGGATATTTCTGGTCAAGGCTGTGTGGCCCCTGATGACTTGAGGAAAAAGAGTAAGGTCAAGGGGGTTTCTGCATTCCTTTAAGTCCAATTTCCAGCAAAGTTAAAGATACCCTTTAATATTTTAATAAATATACATACAACATAATTCAAACCAAATCATCTGATTTTTACAGAGATCTTTGCTTGTGTATCTATCATACATACAACTTCATAAAATGTATAGTAAATGCTGGCTAAGATTTATCTTAGGATTTATATTTTTTTTCTACAGGGAGTAGGAAATGCACAGAATGCGGGGTAAGAAGTAATATTAGGCTAATGCACATGGTTCATTCTTTGCTGGACTGGTTTGATGCAAACCTTTACAGTTAACATCAGGACTGTGCATACTTGACTCCTGACTGGTTGAATGAGGTTTAAATTCACCTGAACTTGTGCTCCCTGTGAACTCTAGGGACTACTTATAAAACAGGGAATCTGACATTCCCTGGTGAAAATAAATTACTGCCATTGAAATACATGGACCTGGAAGTTTACCACCAAAGAATGCTTTAAGGAATGTCAAATTGCCTGTTTAAAAAAGGGCCCCTAGGTGTTCAAAATTTCCAAATTTTGTACATTTGAAAACCCTAAACTTCAAAGTGGTTGCCATGATGCCCTAACAACCACCAGTCAATGGGAATGTTGCTCACTATGTACATGTAGTCCCCGGGTTACATACATAGGGACTGTAGGTTTGTTCTTAAGTTGAATTTGTATGTAAGTTGGAACATGTACATTATTTTAATAAATGCAATTGGGACAGATGTTTGTCTCAACATATTTTTAGGCAGCATGGTGTCAGTTACTTTAAATAATCCTAACTGTGAGTTAATCACAAACAAAGCAAAAAAAAAATCTTTATGGAGCGTAGAAATTCAATAACTTCTGGAGCAAGCTGTGCTTTGATGCAAAACATCTGCAGTGGTGCAGAGGAAGGTACATATTACAAGGTACAAGGTTTTTACATATATGGTGGAACTGTTCTAGTATTCAAAAAATGTGGAAAGATGTCCAGGACCTCATTCCGGTCATCACGGGCGAAACACACCAGTTGACTCCTGCACAGATTCTTCTGCATCATGACTCTCAGCCACACAAATACAAAAAGACATTACTATTCCACCTCCTGAATGCAGCCAAGTTATTGATCCCACTACGATGGAAATCGAACCAAATACCTACAATTAAAAAATGGTTTGCTAAGATAAATAGGATAGCGGAAATGGAGGAACTTATCCATTCTTCCAGAGATAGCATGACACATATTTACATGAGCGTGCTGGCTACATTTACGTAGCACAAATGCATTCCAAACTTACCTCACTGAAACTCCAACTGCATAAACTTACAGCTACTTATGTTCAGGTTCTCTACTCGAAGTCCCTTTATCCCGATTCCCGTTCTTCGTCCCATCCCAACCCCCCCCCATCATCAACAAACAATACCCTGGTTTTAAATGTTTTGTTGTTTATCAATAATTCTCTGCAGCCTAAGGCTGGGTCTACATGGACGTTTTGTAAAAAGGCATGTAAACGTTCCTACTGCGTTTATAAGCGTTTTTATGCACTTATTCTAACGTTTTAAAACTTTTTTAAATGCTGGAAAAAGCTGAAAAACGTCTATGCCGCGTTTATCCGCGTTTTACTGCGATTCTACAAGCGTTTTAGCACTTGGTAGAAATGCAAACTGTGACCCTGGGCAGAGTGATTAGAAGGGGATACATTGACACAGAGTGATTTTTTAGTATTTTGTTCAGAATCTTTTTTTTCTAGGTTTTTCTCCTTTAAAATTGGGTGCGTCTTATAGGCCGGAGCGTCTTATAGTCCGAAAAATACGGTAATCTATATACTCACACACACAAGCATGCCTACATACATATATGAAGTTTTTAAGCTGTTGTGTGTTGCAACAAACGTTCATTTAGCACACATGCGCAGAACCCTAACGAATCTGCCAGGCGAGCCGTTCGTAACAGCAACATTCCTCATCTTTTTTTTTAACGATTATCGAACAATTGAGTGTTAAAATGTTAGTTTCCAACAACAATTATTGCAAGTGTGTACGTAGCCTTAGAACCATTGATAAAGTGTGAATATCTGCTAATTTTACTATAATAATGACCAAAACAGCTCAAACAAATCTCTCTCTGTTCATCGACCAATAAGGTTAATTTTATTCTGACCATAGCAAGATGTTATTTTATGCGAAGTGCCTCCAATATCTTTATATATAAACCTTCCTTGTACTTTAACTCCTTTGATGAACTGCACAGTGGTATCTGCTAGTTCATTCTAGTCCATTATTTATACTGGGGAACACTGAAGACCATGAAAGGAAATCTGAAGTGTACCTATGGCATACTGGAGTGCTCTATGGACTCTGGGACTTTCTAGAGGTCTGTACCCGCAGTGTCCACCTGGGCTCGACAGTCAGCAGAGTGGACTTTAGTTTATTGGCTAATAAGATTTCTGTCAGGATCAGGAAGTATTTTTTATTGTACTTTAGATGTGGCTGAGTTTGGTTGATTGCTTCAGGTTGATCAAAAAATGCATAATTTTGCAAAAAACAATCATATTGGTTTGATGTTTAAATTTTTAACTAATAGGATGTTTTTTGAATCTTTATTTTCAGTTATATGTAAAAGACAGAAACATAGAGAGATCACTTGCTTGCAGTCTTGCATATCTAAATTGATCAAAACCGCTACATGAATGGACAACTTTGTCACCTTACTAGTCAGTCTCAGCCAATGAAATAGCTTAGGCTTCGTGCACAAGTTTAATAACTGTTAGTAGGAAACTATCATGCTAATGAAGTAGGAATGAACAAACGCAGGTAGGTGTCCACAAGTATTCTCCCCAGTAGTAAACAGAACCAGTTGTTAGCATCTGTCATTTATCAATCCAGCATGGTAACTTCAGCCCTAGGAAGAAGACACTGATCAGACAGGTATGTTTTAATGCAGAAGGGACATTGCCTGTCCGTTTTTGTAATAAAGTCCTATTTAACAGCATGGTTGCACCAAGGTATGTGCTCTGGCCTTTGCAGCACTGGGTCCCAGGTTTGAATCTCAGCCAGGACACCACTATCTGCATGGAGTTTGAAGGTTCTCCCTGTGTTTTCGCGGGTTTCCTCCCACATGGCAAAACATGCAGTTATGTTATTTGGCTTTCCCTCAAAATTGACCTTAGACTGTATTAAAGACTTATGACCAAGGTAGGGACATTAGATTGCGAGATCATTTGAGGGACAGCTAGTGACATGAGATGTGATCATCCACAAATGAACACCCCAGGTGACTAAAATCTAATGTCGATTTGATTCAGGTTTTACATCAGACACTGCACAACATATCCCAGCTGTCACACAATAGGAAGCCTAGTCTATTGTTAGGACTGATGTATACAAGTCTATAAGGAGATAAAAATATTGAAGAAATAAGAGAAGATATTGAACAAATCTTCCATGATGACCTTCCATACTGGAACAAAATATTACACGTTATCTTGATTCCTATGAATGAGGCATACTGATGTGCCCATAGTGAATAAAAAAAATTGCTGCCAGATCAAGCACTTAGGTCATCCATAGAGCAGGATAGAAACTAACATGTACACATGCCAGTAGGCTGATAAGTTTTGAATGAGGTTTAACTCTATTTCCCAAAAAAAGTTACACTACAGCTATAAAAAATACAGTGACCTTTGATTACAGGTAGTCCTTGGGTAAAGGACATGCAACATACGGACGACTCCTAAATACAAACGGGGCTTTGCATGACTTGCAGAAGAAATATTTTACTAAACACAGCTGAGGTTGTGGGTGATCCTAAGGACTGAGCTCTTTCTGCAACCTCATGTAACTCCTTAATGACCAAGACAAACTCTGCAGTTGTTTCTTTATGCATATCAAAGCACAGCTTGCTTCAGAAGTAAATGGATGTATAGGCTCCCAAAAGTTTTTTTTTGCTTTCTTTGTGATTAACTCACAGTGCGGAGTGTATACAGTAACTCACACCACACTGCCTAATATTATTTTGAGACAAAGGTCTGTCCTAATTGCATTTTTTAAGATAATGTACCTGTGCCATTATTTATTAAAATAATGTACCTGTTCCAAATTACATACAAATTCAACATAAGAACAAACCTACAGTCCCTATCTTGTATTTAACCCAGAGACTACCTGTACTATTGTTACACTGCAGCTTAATTATAAGAATTCCTAAGATTGCACAAACAAATTATCCCATTAGTTTTTACATATTCTATATCTGCAAACCTTTTCAGGTCAACTAGAAAGCACTTACCAATACATATTTTATTTACCTTGCTTGCAGCAGATATAATAATGACTGCAGTATCCTGATATATTATTCATGGTTAAATGCACGCTTTGATTTTCTTAATATATGCCATAAATAATGGCCTGATCTATTGCTTTCAGCTGATCAACTCAAAAAGAGTCAGCTGGTTTATATGGAGGATAATGTTATTGTTTTTCTTTCCAACTTTTGGATCTCATTTAGTTGTTTGCATTGTGATAATGTGCAGTAACGCACACATTTGTTGCAGAAAAATTTGCTTGTGGCAATGCAAGTCAATGAAAATGTGTTGTGCAATGCATTTCAATGTACCTTAGTAATCGACATTCAAAAGAAAAATGCGCTTCTGCATATTAGGGCGCCTGGCCAGCTTATTAATACAATAAAATGATAGCATGTGCATTAAAGCACCATATAGATCCAAAGACTTATTTAGATGTAGGCTGGCGCCATCCAAGCGCTTGAAGCACAATAACCAAAAAGCACTAATGCATCACAGAGATCTAAATGGGCCCAGTATGGGACCTTAACAAAAAACACAAACTGATATCTTAATATTGGACTCACAAAGTTCACTGCAAACTGATGGAATAAAACATACCCAATTCAGCAATAAGGATCTTTCTTTTGTCATGTGACTGTCATTCTCCAATCTGATTGGACGTGGATGAAAACAACTCTGACTTTTTTGACAATGGTGATGTGTCAGCCCAATAATGATTACATAGACACTGATATCTGCATGGCACCACATGGTAAAGCATCAATACACAGGGCACAATGGTCTGCAGGGCAGATAATGCACAGAGATGTATAGAAAAGGAAGGTGTGTTACCTGTTCTGCCATCCCTGGATCAGGTTGGTGTACTTGCTCAGCTGCCCTTCTATGACTTGTTTCTGCTGCTGCTCCCTGCCGGTCTGTGCGGCTGCCCCAGCCTGCTGCTGAATGACCCTCCCGGCCCCTGAGAGGAGCCCCCGGCCGGAGGATGAGGGAGAGGAGCCGGCTGAGGTGGCTCTGCTACTGCTCCGGCTGCTGCTATTACTGCTGCCTCCTGCACTGTGCTGAGCCGCCTTCTCCATGGCCCTGCTGGATACACCAGGCTCCGTGCCCTCAGCGCCACCAACTGCTGGGCCCGCCCTCTTTAACCCTACTTTACTCTCTAAGTTTTCCCCAATGCAGTCTCCTATTTCATGCAGCTTCCTGCTCGGCTCTTCTCTCCCAGCACTGCCTCCATGATAGTACAACACACATAGCTGGGAGTCAGCTGCTGCTCTGTGCTCTGAGGTATATGTGTGCCTGTTCCTAAATGTGAATGAGCACTGACACCCCACACTGTCACTGACACCTCACACTGTCACTGACACTGTCACTCATACTGACACAGCCTCCACCCGCTCCTCTCCGGTCTATGGCAGCGCCACCTCCTCTCACACACCTTCTTCCCGGACAGCTGTGATCTGCTTTCTGCTTCCCAGAAATCTAATAGTTTCTTCTCAGGGAAAGGCTCAGTGTTGTGCAATGTAACCTGGTCAGGTACCAGCACTGACTTCTCATACAGGATACAGACTTCCACACTCATGTATACCAATATATATTTACACCCCTGGTTATTGCCAGGTATTTGTGGTATCAAAAATGAGACAACTATTAACCTCCCTGGCCAATAATGAGGGTGTAAATGTAAAAGCGGTACATTTAAAAATCCTCATTATTTTAAATTTTCCCGCCCAGTCCCACCTACCTGCCCCACTGTTCCGCCCTCCAGCCTAAGACTCACATGCAGCCTGGCCGGCATCTGCTTCCCCTGGCTTCACGTCCCCAATGTTCACACGCCGGGGATGCATATGCCAGCCGGCATCGCCAGGGAAGCAGATGGCAGGCATCGCTGGAACATGGAAACCAGGTAGGACTTGGTAAACTCCCTGACAATTCTACTCTGATGGTGGCTCTGGGTTAACGCTTTTGGTTTGAAAAATCCACCCCGAGCCACACTTGAGAATACCGCCAGGGAGTTTAAAAAGGAACTAAACTAAAAAATGGCCAAAACAAAAAATATAAACCCACCTTCTATCCCGCAGCGCATTTGATCGGTCCAGAGGTTTCTCCCATCAGGTCCCGCGTCGTCCCGGTATTCATCTTCAGGCTGGCGCTCCAGGCGCTGCCATCTTATCCTTTTCTTCCGGGTTCTTCTTACTATGTCACCCGACCCAGGTACAAGATCGGGTGCTGTAGTTGGGGAAAAAAACTTGCCGATCTTACTCGCATGCTCCTTTTTCCCCTTTCAACAAAAGAGCTCCTTCTGCCCATTACCGAGGTGCTCGGGCATGTGCAGAAGAGCACCTAAGAGCCTCCCAGGATGTGTGACATAGGTATCCCAGGAGGCTGCGCTCCCATTCATTCTCGGTCGCCTAGGCCAGGGGTCAGCAAACTTTCATGGCCAATAGGCCATTTCAGGGGTGGGCAGGAGCACACTAGGCCGGACTCTGAGTCCCCGCCTAATGGCTCCACCCATCACCTGGGAACACCCCCTGAAGTGAAATCCCTCTCCTCCGTATGCATTGCGGTGTTGCATTTAAAAAAAAAAATAAACTGAATTTTTACCTTACATAAAAGGGTTGTGTACCCTTTTATGTAAAATGAAATTTCTGAGTTTAGGTACGCTTTCATAATTTCCAAACTTTTCCCACCTTTATTGTGACCTATAAGCTGTACAACTCAACTGGAAAACAAATCTGTAAGGGGAAACATATAAACCATAAAAAATGTACAAGCTGTTGCTGCATTAATTGAGAAGAGTGTGCGATCCCCTGGGCACTAGAGGTTAATTAACCTCTAGTGCCCCAGGGATCGCAAACAGGAGGATTCCGAGGGCTGAATGCAGCTCTCAGAATCCCCCTGTTTTAATTTCCTTTTCCAGTGGTTTCGCGAAATTGGTTCGCTGAAATTTCGCTGAACCATTGGAACCTCGAGTAAATTTTTGCGAGAATGCCAGAGGCATTCTCGCTCATCCCTAACCATAAATCCCTTGGCAATCTTAGTCCAGAACCGTCTTGTCTTCCCTCTCGGTGCCACCATTTCTTCCGGGTTCTCCTTCTTCACAGTGCGAAGGTGTGATATCAGGTGATGCCCCTTCCAGAAATGTGCCATTCTTACTGATCTCATACATGAGATCTGCAAAAAAACAAACACATTTTTCTCTTTTATAAAAGGGTTAGCCAACCTTTTATATACAGTAAAAATGTGATGATAGGTCCTCTTTAAACTAATACTTTGTTTAAGCACTTTTTGATTTTATTACAGCATTCAGTTTCCTTTTTTTTTTAGGTAGGAGCCTATCAGCATGGGGAATCTATGGGCTTGGCAATATGCCCACTCTTCCTTGCAAAAGCATTCTGAATCCATCGGATTGAGAGGGCATCTCTTCAGGTCACCGCACAGATTTTCTATTGAATTTAGGACTGAGCTCTGGCTGGGCTATTCCAAAACTTTAACTTTCTTCTGGTGAAGCCATTCTTTTATTGATTCTGATGTATGTTTGGGATGGAATCCCTCCTAATCCTCCACTTAAGGTTTTGGGCCAAAAGTGAATAAAATTCTGAACTTTTATTACTTCCCTCCACCTTGAATAAAACCCCAGTTCCAACTGAAAAAAAGCAATCCCAAACCAGGACCCTGCCACCACCATATTTCACCATGGGGATGGTGTTCTTTTGGTGATGCAAAGGGTGCAAGGAGGAAGCCTTTTCTTGCAAAAAAAAAAAACATCCATGTCCGGCCAAAATTTGCAAATAAATAACATCAGGTATCCCAAAGGCACATAAATGTGTTATGGTCTGATGCGACCAAGGTTGAACTTTTTTACCATAGTTCTAAAAGGTGCAAAAACAACTCTTCACCAAAAGGATACCTTTCCCACAATGTGCACTGTATGGTGGTATCCACTGTATGTATATTCAATGCCTGGCTGCAAAAAACCCCCAATCCTGTGGGGATTATCATACCATGTTATGATATGGTGTTGCTTAAATTGGTCAGTTCTAGGTTCAGCGATGTTCTGTGCCCCAAAAATGAGGTCACCTGACCCCCTGAATGACCAGGTTTTTCTAAGGGCATTGGCATATTCCAAGATGACTATGCCAGGAATAACAGGGTTTAGATTGTGAAAGAATGGTGGAAATAAAGTTCCTCTTTTGAGTTTGTATGATCAGAGGGGTCATTATTGCCAAAAGGGACAGGCAGTGTAAATTCTGCAATATTGTGTCTTACCTGCCTGACTGTTCTAGGGTTCTAAAATCAAACTGTAGCTGCACATGCGTACAGTTAGTTTTGGTTGCCAGGAAAACCCAGCAAACCCCTAACACGCACACAGAAATCCTGCGCACAGAGGTTACACCATCCCTCCACGACAAATCAAGATGGCCAAATCATCCGGAAGAGGAAGAAGAGAAGGAAGATGGGAGCCTGGCACTGGATCGCAGAAAGGTTTCAGTTCTGCTTTAACTTCACTGAGAATCTTTGGGACACAGAAGTCCAACTTTCTTATCATCAGTACTAGATCCTGGATGGAAATAAATGCTGTGATATTGCAAAAGCTGATAAATTAAATAATCTGTTATTGTCCATTCTGGTGTGTTGGCAGCCCCTTCATTTGAATAGGTTTCCTTAATGTCTTTTCCTTGTCTTCCCTAGCCTGTGGGTAGAGTATGATCGGCATGGGCCAATGGGTACCCCCAAAACACAAGCACCCAGCCCGTTTATTTTAGCCTAAATGACAAAATGTTTTTTTGTTTTTTTAATTGTGTTCAATAGTGTCAAGCAGAGCCAGATTTTTAACCAAAATAAAAAAAATAGTAGTATCATGTACTGTCCTTACATTCACATTAAGAACATATACTGGCAATATAGTTTTGAAATACAGGCTTGTTAGAACATCTCCAGAGAAGATACTCAGCCCCTAGTGATGTCCATGATTCACAGACTCCAAGCAGTCATTGCATGCAACGGATGTGCAACAAAGTTCTAAACATGACTGGTTTACTATATCTACTATTACATTGTCCCAAATATAATTGGGCCCTGAAATGAGGGAGACTATATAAAGGAGGGAGACTGTATAAAAAGTCTTCTAATATCTACATTTTGTATCTCTCATTACATGCACTGTGTTACTGATCATGGCAAAGTGATACAGATAATCCTTTTTATGAACCTGGCAATATACTGGTTCCTCTTTTAGCTAATGATTGATTCCTGTTTTTTTTTTCTATAGTTGATCTCGCACTTTCTTTAAGAAATCCACTGGTACCAGTTTTCTAGATGGTTTAGTTGCGTTCAAGGGAGCAGGTAGCCCTCTATAGGCTGTATAGTTACACCTACGGAACTTTGAAACATTTTTTTTTCTTTCTATTCCAGATAAAGCCTTATCACTGGAGCATTGGAGCATCTGAGGGATCCCTTTTACTTTAATTCATCAATTATTTTTACTATATATTCACAAATTGTCCTACAATCCTTGATAAATCTTTTTTGGATCAACCAGTTTAAGTCTCAAGCTGTGCATTCACAATTTGATTTTCCTGTTCAATCCAATGGTTCATTAAAAAATTTCAATAAATAGACCATAAATCCAGATTTATGAATTTGATTATAAATGATCAATATCGAACATAGAATAGTTAGAGAACCCTATTTAGTCAGGTGAGATAATTTATATAGACTTTACAAGTATCTGACCAGATTTTGGGACTTCTCAGCAAAGTTGCATAGGTTTGTTACCACAGAACTGCATATCCCAGGATATGTACATGCTAGCATATTGCTAAAACCTCAGGAGTATAGGGAACGCCAATCACCGCCTGGCGGTATGATTATTGAAGGTTTTTAAATGCAAAAGCGGTGCATTTAAAAATCTTAATTATTTTAAATTTCCTGCCCGGTCCCACCTACCTGCATGACGGTCCCGTTCTCCAGCCTAAGACTCGCGAGCAGATGCCCGGCTGGCATCTGCTTCCTCTTGCCTTGCGTCCCCAATGTTCACACCCTGGTAACACAGATCCCGGCTGGCATCGGCAGGGAAAGAAGATCGCTGGAGGACCCTGCGGACATCACTGGAGGGTGCCACGGGCACTGCTAGAAAACGCCGCTGGAACGTGGGAACCAGGTAGGAGTTTTAACCTCCCTGAAAATTCAACCCTGAGTGTGGTACACTCGGGGTTACCGCTTTTGTATGGAAAACCCACCCCGAGGTACACTCGGGAATTCCTCCAGGGAGGTCATAATGCCAGTACTACAGGACAGAAAGGGGCACCACCTTTAGCTATGACTTCTCAAGGAAAATGTTCCCAATAATCTCCAAAATTATAAACTTTTGACACTATATAGGTCCTATATAAGACAACTGTCCCCTGACATCATTTTCTGCCACTCCAGGTCACTAAAGCGGTAAATTTTGGTTGGTGAAAATGATCTTTTCTTGATTGTTTCCAGTGACAGTAAAAAGAATAAGTTCTGTACACTATTCAGTTCTATGGAAAAGAAGGCGGGGGGTACAAGCTCTGATGAAGGAAAATTTTACTGACCCCTAAAATGTGTTGATTTTTTTTTTGGACAAAAAAAAATATGCGGACTCCTCTATCAAATGCTGTAGCATTGTCTTCCACATTTGTTTTTTTTTTATTTTTGACCCCTAGTTGTGATAGCTGGTCATGAGAGTGGCTTTACCAAAATCTATTTGCTTTGAAGATACTGTACATTTCTTTTGATATTGACACCTACATGTCTAGCACATCCAGAAATGTGCATTTTTCTAAACCAGTGTTTCTCACCCAAGGTTCTGTGGAACCCCAAGGTTCCACTAGAGCTTGCTAGGGTTTCCTGTGCCTCAGGTCAGTTTAAATGACACCAATGATCTTTTTGGTTGTCTGTAAAGCTGACATTCTTTCCACTGGCCAGCAGAGTAAGAGACTTTCTTCCCACTGATTGCCACATACCTGCCAGTTTACAATGTTTTCTTTAGTTTGTGTACAATCCCCACATAGCTAGTTAATATTAATATTACAAAGTGTTTATAAACTGCCAACATTTTATGCAGCACATTACAAAGTCCATAGTCATGTAACTACCGGTAGCTGTCCCTCAAAGGGGCTCACAATCTAATGTACCTACCATTGTCATATGTCATTAAAGCACATTAAAGTCAATTTGGGGGGAAGCCATTTAACCCTTTTTGTTTTTAGGAATAATACTTTGTATATAGAGCATGAGAAGTGCTACAGTGCAGTACCTATACATACAAAATAAGAACAGTTACTAAGAATTAGACCTAACATACCAAGGAGAAGTAGTATTTTTAACATATAAAAGGAAGTACTACCCTGAAGCATCCATACATGCAGAATAGAAACAGGTGTTTAAGGAAATGCTTCCTGTATTCTGCAAAATGACTCAGTGACGCAGTGCTGATATGCTAAGGACAGTTAATAAATGTAATCAATACATTGAACCTAACTACAAGTTTTTAGAATGAGGGAGGAAACCCATGCAAACACAGTTAGAACATGCAAACTTCTTGCAGATAGTGTCCTTGTCCAGATTCAAACCAGAGACCTAGCACTGCAAATGTGAGAGTGCTAACCTCTGAGCCACAATGCTGCCCAAGTTGCTAAGAAAGAATGAATGAACTTCCATGTGCTTGAGTTACATCATTCCAGCCTGGCCAACCAAGGTGGTTGAAGATCCCATCCCAGAAGTGGAAACCAGTGAAGTTGTTGGTGCTGGAGTGAATTAAGATAAAAGATTGCTAACAGGCAGGTACGTTTGTTGTATTGCAAAAGAGACATATCCTGTCCCTTCTGTAAGAAAGAACTGGCATTCATCTTTTCTATCACTTATCCTCCATTGTCCCGGGAGAATCTTTGCTTTACCATGGAACTCAGGTTACCCCCTTTTATTTAGGACAGTGGTTTATGGTAACCTTTATTCTTTTGGAAGTTTTTGATGATCAAAATGTCTCTCTGGATGGATGTTTCTGCAAAAAAACATTTCTTTTACTTGTCTCCCAGTGCTCTTTTTTGCCCTTTTAAATCTTTTTTATTGGTGTTTATTGTTTTGTATTAGCAATTTTTTTTTTTGGAATATGCAATGTTAAATTCTTCTTCAATATTGTTAAATGAAATAATGTTCCAGAAAACGTGCAAAGGAAAAAGCCCGAGAGGTGACGGATGTCCTACAGTTGCCTAACCAGCCAGACTAGATTAATATGTAAAATTTGCAGTAGAACAAGACAGACAAACACTTCTAATGGTAGAAGTTATTGCTTTGACAAGGAAACTGTAGCTAATTATGTAGCACTAACAGTTTATACTTTTGGTTTCATAGTCATTTATTTAGTTATATCTCTCTCCAGTGACAGGGCAAGTACTGAATCTTTTAACAAACAGGAAAACAGATAGAATTATATCTCTTTCATCACAATCTCGTGACTGAGCTTTTACTGCACTTTCACCGGAAAGTTGAGAGTCAGCAGGGTTCTATTGTTTTATTCTTGACATAACAAGATGTAATAATTAAAGCTCAAAATTTAGATCTAGTACATGAACATGGTATGCTATTAGTAGTATTAAATTATGTTTTTGCTTTAAGGCCTGAATTGTCTCCCTTCCAAAACTTTGCTTCACCACTCCTAATTGAACAGTAAAAATCACCATTGCTCTTCATGTTTTTTTCTCTTAACATTATTAATTTACCATTGTTCTATAGCATGATGTCAATACCTCTGTAACTAAGAAGTTTACAGTAGATCGGGTCCTACTTTTGGCAGATCTGACTGTCAGTCATGGAAGTATAATTATGGTACACTACTAGACACTTGTGGTGATATATAATACAATTAAAAATATATAGTTGGACCCTTAATGCATGAAAAGGGCTTACTTCCACACAGCACAATGCACATGTGGTGAACAAGTTAAAATTACACCACAAATGGCACCACAATGCATTAATGCATGTATGATCTGGTTTGAGTGGCCTATGGTCACATAGCAAGGTGCAGATTTGTAAAAAGTGGCAAAAGAAATAGTGAGAACTACTTCCAAAAAGTGTATTTATACCTAAAGACTCAAGTGGCAAATTAATTTGATTTTGTGGTTTCCCTCTTTTTCTGCCAGAACTAGGTGATAGTTAAGGTAATATGTTATGTTGGCTGGTATAACCATTATAATATTTGTTCCTCCTCCGTTTAAAATTCACACATACAGTATACACTACTTCAGTGCATATGTGTGCCCACATGTTCATAATGTGCACTAGTTTTTATTTGAATGTGCTGCCCAAGGGCAATAGTGATCCCAAAATCGGACCTGCACTATTTATGACATAAAATGCATTGGGGTATAATTTATAATGAATAGCACAACACTGCACCAACATGTGGGATGTGCACTGCCATTGAACTGGTTCTATGCAAATGATCTGTTTAAGAGAATACTCTGCACACATTGTGCACTACATACAGACCCACATTACACACACTGCATTGAGCATGTACAACAGGAGTGCAACATGTAGCAAGCATTCACAACACAAAGCACAGCAAACACAGTACAGAATATACATAACATAAACTACACCAAGCACACACCGTACACAAACCACATGTCACAGAACATACATAGTACAGAATGTACACATAATGCACACCACATTTAATGCACATCAGAAAACAGAACACAAAAAAGTGTACACATCCCAAAATACATCACATGCAGCTCACACACCTTGTGCACGATAATTGTGCAGTATACACAACATCCAATGAACAATAATTACATTTCTGTGCTTATTTTATGGATGTATGTCTACAAGAGGGCTCGCAGACTTTGCTCACTATATATGCTAAAGTAAAACAGTTTGAATTGATTAGGAGTCTCTAAAGGGAACCTTTAATAAACTTGCTAACACCTGTCATATATGTGATATGATGAAAGTCTTTAGCAACAAAGCTCAACTGTAATGCGCCTGGGCACACAAACCACGACCAACTCCAGATACCCTTAAATCAGGCTTTATTCAATATCATACAGCACAGCAAGGGTTAAGTCCAATAAAGCGAAGTACAGGAGGATAAGGCAAATGCAGGTCAAGAACAATCCGAAGTCAGGGCAGGCAGCAAGCAGAATGGTCAGTAACAATCCGAGGTCAGGGCTGGCAGAGTTCAAGCAAGGTGAGTTTCAGACCAGGTCACTAAGGTAATGACAAACAGATAAACTTTAAACCACATAGAGACACACCCAAGCACACTGTGTTAACAGAGGCTATAGCGGGCAATGGGATGATGGACAGGCTCTCCTTAAATAGCCAGGATGACCAATCACCTTGCGCCACCTGGCACTGTCTGATGGGAGACTGAGTAAATCCCCTGCAGCTGATTGGCCGCAGGGAATTCAAACTAACTATGTCCCGCCCTGGGGCGAAGCAGCCGAGTGCCACGCCCTCGGGGGGTACAAGAGGGACGCATGGTACCACGCGCACCTCTTCCCACAGTACCCCTAGGACGTGCACTACTTTGCACTTGCACAGTGCTGGGAGCAGGAACCACATTCAAAGGGATGCAAGGGCTGCTGCCTGGCTGATCAGTAATTAGTCCAGGGCGGATCCCTCCGCCTGCAGAGACAGACAAGCTGTGAGCAGAGGAGCAGCCTTGGTTATGCTGCTTGCTACTGAGGGGTCTCCCTCTGTGGCTGGGAACCCCAGGGACACCGCAGGCTCGCAGGGCGGGTAAGTTCCTTACATCAACAAAATATAGAGAGCAACTAGAAAATGGCACTCTGTCCTTTACAAGTATATACTATATAATAAATCTGTAGGGTTCTGGGAATATGGGCAATGACAGCACAACACATTTGCTGCTCCATAATATTGAAGCCTATGTTTAAATTTATATGTTATTAATAATAATAATAATAATAATAATAATGGCTACAGTTTAAAAATGTTGGCATAAAGTACATGTTCTACTTTTTACAGTGCATGATACTGTTAAATAAGAATGGGGCAAGGAAAATGACCTGAAAAATTACATGACCTGAAAGCAGCCTGGGGCCCAAAGTGCATTTTATTCATCAATGTTGATTATGTACACTTGATCCAGAGATAATGTCGCACCAAAAATATTCATTATTCTGTTTACTACTGTGTTTCCCCAAAATAAGACAGGGTCTTATAATAATTTTACCTCAGAAAATCGCATTAGGGCTTATTTTCAGGGGATGTCTTATTTTTCTAATGTACAAAAATCTATATTTATTCTCATATTTAATAAAAGACAGATTTTGCATATTAGAGAATCCTCTGTTTCCAGCAAACCCATAAAAAGTTAACCTTTTTATCTTCTGCATTCTATATATTATAGGTACCTTTACAATGCCCCATTAAAAATCTATAAGTTCTTAAGTCCTTTGTGTTCAGAACTAATAAATAGGAACCACTATGATCTTATGGGCTCATTATGTCAGCTCTAACATTGTGATCACATGCATGCTGGAGAGAGGTTTTATTGACAAAAAAAGGTAAACTGGAGGTAAACTCTGCTACTGCAGTGCAGACTATTCAAAAGGGCCACTAACAGATACACTTTAACTATTTTATTTTCTGTAACCAATGGCAGATTTATCCTAAGACCTTAATTGAAACCTACAGACTCTGGCACATTAGCAGTTGGTAATGCTTGTTGGCATTGTGTCTAGCATGGAGAAGAAGTACTTTGGAAAATTAATGAAAGAGCTTTGCATTTTTTTTAATGTTGAAGGCAGCTTTATGGCACGCTAAAGTAAAATAAACTATATGGTTATATTTATATTATTTTTCTGGCTCATACCACTGTTTTATCCTAAACACGCTCTTTGTCCTTGACAATCCTTACCTGGAGTTTAGGTCTACACAACTGGTGTTCTCCAGTAAGAGTTCTCAGTCAAAAATTACAGTGTTTACAGTACTTTGTTGTACAGTAGTGTAATGTACAGTACTTTTTTTATAACCATATGTAAAAAAACGAAAACAAAACCCCAAATCACTTGGTAATATATATAGGTGTCATGCTGTAAATTATTATATAAAGGCTTGAAAAAATTCAAGAGGGATGTAAAGGGAAACTATAATAGTTTTGGGTCTATTTTCTTCAAAGCTCTTTAAAATTGTTGTATTAATATTATTGCATGTATAAAACACACTTTCAGCTGTCTGTTTTAGTGTCTGGTGACTCTGTGCTGTCCCTCGGGGTATTTGGAGCATTCAAAGCCCAGAGAAGAATTCCCCTTTCTTGCCCTTTCACACCCCAATCCTACTTTCTCTGCCCCTTTACTATTCAAATGTTAACATAAAACTGCACTAATGCTGCCCATGGTAGCATTAGTGTTTGCTAATAGGTGCCTTTTTTTCGGATTAATACCTGTTGCTGACCTTTATCCTGTCTGAACTCCTGATCCATTGTGGCCTGGACCAACCTCAGCATGACCTATGACCCCTCTTTCTACCCCTTTTAAAGCTTGCCTGTCCTGCTTTCTTCCCCTGTTTGACTTTGATTTTGCCTTCTGACAAGCACTGCAATGATTTGGTTAACACTATTGTGCCTCCTGAGGCCTGCATGACTTTGCGTATCCTGGGTTCTCCCCCAACCCTTTTCCACCATCCATTGTGTACTCAAATTCTGAGAGAGATGATCTGACTAAGCATTGGCAGTGAGCCTGGGTTTCACTTTGACCATTATTATGGTGCAAGTAGCCTCCCACTACTGAGCGTAGACTTGCCTATAGGTGAAGTCTATGATGCCAGAATATGGGATTGGTGAGTACTTAGGCATTGGCATCAAGCCCGGGCTTCTCATACACATTTAATATCTAACTAAAAAGACAGTGCATCAGTAGCTGTCTGTCTTGAGGTTCCATTTGTCTGATAACACTTTGGACCTTGCCTTTCGGTGACTCACTGAAAGTTATTAGCATGTGTGTAGTTTCACTTGAGTAACTATTTCTGTAAATAGGCTTTTTGAACAAGAACTAATGGGAGCCCCTAAACTTGTGAAAAGGTTCCTTAAATTCCATCTGCTGATTTATTCGAAGAATGCTAAAAAATCATTCAACATGAAATGTTATTTCTGTGTCTTTACGAGTAATTGGGTTATGTTTCTAATGGAAGAGGAAACGTTCACATTTGTAAAGATCATATTCACAGAATTCAGTAAATCAGGTAACCCTATGTCCACTTCTATCAACCAATCATGTGCTAGCTAACATAATTTATATATATCTTCATTAATGACTGGGTATTCAAAGTGTAGCATTCACTCCTGTAGAAGCAGCCAGTCTCTTCTGACTTTTTTTTTGGGTTTGTTGTAACTTGTTTGTTGGGGTTAAGCTACACACCATAATAGGCTACACTTGGGAAATCAGTGTAAGGTTTTTTCAAAAATTAAATATATCCCCTTCCCTGTCACCTCTCTTCCTTATCCTGGGCAACCCGTCCTTCCTGCCCAGAATGGACGCTCAGGTATTTTTGGGACTAGTGTCAGCTGATATTTGTAGAGCACGCCACTTCCTCCGATCCAGAAGATGGGTGGGGAGGACAGACCTATGCGCCAGGTCACAAGATTACTGTTTACATTTCTGGAGGTCAGCACAAATTTTTCAATTCCTGCAAACTCTTTGACCAGACACTGCCTATTGCAGACCTCTGACACCCTTTGAACAGTTATGTGTAGGGGGGGGGCGGGATCCTACACACTCTCTTGGTTGTATATGGGGTCTTACAGGCCTCCCCCCTGAACTACACCTTGCCCTATCTATTAGCTTGGGAATCTGACCTGGGAATTACACTGTCAAAGGAACAGAAGGAGAGTATTTTATATTGGACACACAAAGCGTGCATTAGTAGCAGGTTCCAGGAATCCAATATGTTATCAAGATGGTACCCCACTCCTGAGAAATCCCACTGTCTTCTCCCAACTGTGCCTGATCAATGTTGGAGATGTGAAACGGCGTTAGGCTCTATTCTCAATATATATATTTGGGAATGCACACGGTTGCGGCCTTTCTGGTCCACTATTTGATCCATTGTTCAAAAGATGATGGACAAAGATAATGTCCTTGATGACCCTGCCTTCTTCCTCCAACAGCACAACTCGTTTTCATTGAAAATGTACAAACATTCAGTAATTCAGACACCTCATTGCAGCGGTTCATGTACAGCTGCCTATTGGCGGAACCCTGAGCCTCCTCCGCTGCGCCTGTGGTTGCAGAGTGTCAACAAGTTCCACCTTATGAAGGATCTTACTTCCTCCATTCGAGGGACCAGCAGGAGGGTCTCTTATACATGGTTCTACTGGTCTCAGCTCCACAGAATACAGAACACTCCACAGAACTGACACCTGAGCCTGGCACAGTCAAATTAGCAAAAACACAGCCCCTCCAATAAACTTTTCTTGTTACTCAAGTATACAACACCCATTATCCTCACTCCCCTGCAGCATTGTCCTTGTTTCTTAGTTCCCCTATTCACTTCCTCCCCGCAATCCCCCCCATTTGTTTGTTCCACCAGGCCATTTAATCTACCTGATGTTATGTTCATACTACCACGTCTTTCTCCAATGGAAGACATCTTTGGCCTGGTAACCCCCCACATCCATGTTTCTATCTGTAAATTATGGTTTGTATTTTTATTGTTTGTTCAGATTTTTTTTTTACCATGTTCCACTTAACCCTGTTCCCTTTTACCAAAAATCCATCCATCCATCCCATTACCCATCCTTCCCTGACTTCCTTAACTTTCCTAGTATTACATGGTGAGGGCATCCTAGCTCATTGCTCTACATTTCTAACTTGTGTCCAAAACCCACCTGAAACAGAGGCAAAATGTCATAGGCCCAAAATGTGATGCACCAGGGCTGTGTTTGGCTCCTACCTTACTAGGTCTAGGTTTCTGCAACAGAAGGTATCCAACCATCACTCCCTGGCTAAAACCAATTCCAGAACTGTGCAGAATACAATTGGATTGAGCTCTGAGCCTTCAAAGGATTGTGGATTGCCATTCGAGTAAACACAGGTTCACGTTAGTTGATATTATTCCCTTGGAAGTAAACATACTTTTTCAGTGTAACCATCTACATTGCTTTACTTGCCTTTGACACCTATTAATTCTCTTAAATCAACACTATTGGATCCACATGTCTACCTTTTCAACCTATAAAGCCAATTCAATATATTAGGCATGAGCTCACAAAATTCCAACCAGTCTCAATTTGTTGACTAACATCTACATTCATATGTGATAAAACTACATATTTTTCTAAGAAAACTGCAAATACTGTTATTAAGAACACTCATTTAACTTTTCCCACACTACCCTTATACATGTGAAGTGATTGGATATGTTGCTGAATACCATTGAAAAGTATGGTCACATCATGTGTGTGAATCATCAAGTAAATTTGATTGCAGGAAAAATGACAGAATAATATGTGATTGGTTTTGGGACCTTGGGACCAGTTACTGATTGGACTGGCTTGTTAAGCCTATTTATTCATGTTTACTTGGCTTTACCACATAGATATGGATGGAGAAAGATGACAGTTTCTGCCTATCACCTTAAAAAGGTACAATGCCTGATAAGAAATTTTTATGTTTGGCTTGTAAGTGATGCAAGGATTGATTCACTTTGCATAAATATATCTAAGCATTCCAAATAACCCTGTGTAATACATTGCTCTAAAATATATCTAGAAGCAGGATGTGAATAAATGTGCATTATGTAATATACTGTATCTGTATGAGCACTTCTGTGTTTCCCTTTACACTGTGTATGATTTATACAACAATACAGAGGCCATACCTAAGCTTTGTGCTAGAAAATGGAAAGCTGTGCCAGCAATGTGACACCAAAATGATCTTCAGCCTGACAGAGACTCACTTATCAAGTCTGTTGGCTTCTCTCCTACTTTTATTTGCACCAAGTCTCTGCCAGGCGGTGAAGATAAAGACAGAGCGAGAAGCTGTAACCTCTTGGATGCAGAGCATAAAAACAAAAATGTTGGTTCAGCAGTAAATGCTCCCCTTTCCAGTTGCCATTTATAGAGTTGTTACACTGAATAGATGTATATTTGTTCCCACGATATCAGCAAAAATAGCTCTAAATTTGCATTGGAAACGGTGAAGAAAGTATTATTATGCTCATGATGAAAGGTGGAAGCTGGGATTGAGCTGAGTGTTACAGTAAAAGTGTTGAATTTTTTTGAAATTCCAATTATAAAATATATACAACAATAGAAAATTTAGAGGAGTATGCAGTTTAGTAGCCAAATGGTTTCATTTTTATATAAAAGCAAATAATACATATATTAAACAATAAGAGAAAGGTATGCGCAGAATACAGAATGATGTTAAAACATGAAAACAAACATCATGAAATACATACAAAACCACAGGAACAAAACAAGATTACAAATACATCTGTGTTTTTCTAAACCTTCATATCGATTATATCAATACACAGTCAGTGCTTATCCAGCATCAAGTAAAACCAATGAGCATTCTTTAATAAACGCCTTTGCAAAATCAAATAAAAAAAAAAAAAAAAAGGGAAGAGAAAGAAAGGAAAAAGAAGAAAAGACAAGAACAGGAAGAATTCCAAGATCTCACTAGGGAAACAACTAGTACAACCAATCATATTTAAGGTTCAGATGAGCAACTATACAATACCGGTAGCAGTTGCTTGATCCCATGGGGCCCAAATTTCCTCAAATTTCTCCAGTTTGTTATTGAGCCTAGCAGATAAATGTTCCAGCATCTGAATAGCCCCTACACGTGTACTCAATTCCGCAACAGAGGGCGGAGTGGGTGATTTCCAAAGTACCGAGATGAGGCATCTGGCAGCCGTAAAAATATGCGCCAAAAGAGCCTTCCTCGGCTTAGAAAGTTCAGTATTGGGGACATTGAGCAAATGGGTCACCGGATCTAAACCAATAGAGGTTTCCAGTATTTTAATGAGCAAAGCATTCACCCCACTCCAGTAAGGCACTATCTTAGAACAGTTACAAAAAGTATGAAACAGGGTGCCTACTTGAGAATCACACCTCTAGCAACTATTACTGCAAGACGGATATATGGAGTGAAGCCTGTCTGGGATATAGTACCAATGCAAGAATTGTATATACATTTTCCTTATACAGCATGCATACCAAACTCCTATGAGCCCCATATAACCTGCCACAACTCCAGAGGGATTTTCTTACCCAGAATGGTCTCACATTTAGTCATATAAGCATGCTTGACTAAACGTATCGCCGGTTCAGTAGTCGATATCCGGTAAATCTCTGGGATCAGCCCTCCGAGACTGACCACCTGCGCATACACATTCAAACAACGTGGGGGGTGAAAAGATAAAGTCACGGTTCCACAGGGCCAAGTGGTGGACCCACTGTGTCACCTACCCTGTGGGTGGAGACATGCACAGGGCACAGGGTCTAAGCAGTAGCTTGGTCCTCTCCAGAGCCTCTTGAGGTGAGGATGTTGTTCGGCAAGCTACTGCCAGGTTGCGGACCCCGTGCCCACCAAGGCAGGTGACTGATAACAAGCAGGAACCAAATGTAGTGTAAACGGGGAATCCAAGAGAGTAGTCAGACGAGCCAAAAGGTCAGGGCAGGCAGCGAAGAAGGTTGGTTAGTAAACAGGCAGGAGGTCAGGGCAGGCAGCGAACAGGAGTAGTCAGGAAAGTACACAGAAAAGGAGAGGAAAGGAAAGGAGAAGTCGGTGTCAGTACACGGAGAATCTGGAACAGTAGAAACAAACAACAGGAACCTGGAAGCAGAGCCAAAGGAACTCCTTGTTCAGGCAACTTCTTTTTGCGAGGTCACTTCCTTAAAAAGGGAATGTCAGGTGATGGGCAGAGGGACTGCTGTTGCTGAGATAATCTTAAGGTGTTCTTCAGATGTTTGCTAGCCGAGGTAGTCTGTTTGCAGAATACTCAGCTGACAGAGAATCACCTGATTTGGAACAGGAAGCACGCAGAGCATTGGATCCAGAGATGGTGCTGGCAGCAGGGGATTGGACAGGACAGGTGGGGTGCATGGAGGTCTTTTAGAGCCACCCAAGAACGTTCCTCTGGACCATAGCCCTTCCAATGTACCAGGTACTGTGGACAAACTCGGACAAGCCTGGAATCCAAGATTTGTTCAACCTCGTAGTCTTCCTCCGAGGCAGCAGCAACAGGACTAGAAGGGATGTATTTCTCAGAGAATCTGTTACGAACAACATGTTTAAGCAGGGAAACAATAAAAGAGTTATGGATCTTAAGGGATGGAGGCAGTTTCAACTTGTAAGTGACAGAGTTGACTTGGGACAGGACAGGTAACGGACCAAAGCGAGGTGCAAACTTGAGAGAGGGCACTTGCAAACAAATATGCTTAATCGAAAGCCAAAGCCTATCTTTTGAAGCATGCAGAGGAATGGCTTGGGCTTTTTTCCAAACCTGCTGGAAGTGATTAGCGGCAGCAGCAGCAGCAGGAACGTCTGACTCAAAAGGGTCTGGAGCAGGAATCCGGGGCTGACGACTGGAAACAATAAAAAAGGGAGACAGACCTGTGGATTTGCTGACGCGATTGTTGTGGGCAAGTTCAGCCCATGGCAGGAGTTCTGACCAGTCATCTTGCTTGGAGTTGGAATAAATACCTAAATATTGTTCCAGAGCCTGATTAATTATTTCAGTTTGCCCATTGGTCTGAGGGAGATAGGCTGAAGAGACGTCTAACTGGATCTTTAGATGGCGACAAAGGGCCCTCCAAAAGCGAGAAGTGAATTGTATTCCGTGATCGGACACTATGTGGGAAGGCAAGCCGTGTAAGCGAACAATTTCTTTGAAGAAGATCTTCGCCAAGGTCGAGGCGAACGGGAGACCTGGTAGAGGAATGAAATGGGCCATTTTGGAGAACCAATCAACCACAACCCAAATAGTAGTGAAACTATTGGAAGATGGAAGGTCAGTGACAAAATCCATGGAGAGGTGTGACCAGGGTTGTTCTGGAGTGGGAAGCGGAATTACCAGGCAGGCCAGAGGGAAGCTTCCGTGGCACCTTGTGTCGGGCACATTCGGTACATGTAGCCACAAAGTCCCTCACATCTTGCTTCAGATCCGGCCACCAGTACCTACGGCTAATCATTTCAAAGATCCCCTGTTGTCCGTGATGCCCAGCAAACTTAGAGGCATACCCCCATCGAAGGACCAACGGACGCCGTCTTTTTTGAACAAGGTGTCTTCCCAGGTGGAACTGGGTCTTCCCAGGTGGAACTCGAAGCAGCTGGACTTGGGCCGTTGGCACGATTTGAGATGGGTCTTTGATAACGACTGGTTCCACTTCCGGATTTTCTCTCTCCAAAGAACGAGAAAGGGCGTCTGCTTTGACATTTTTGAGACCTGGTCGATAGGTGAGTACAAAATTGAACCTAGAAAAAAACAGAGCCCAGCGGGCTTGACGGGGGTTCAAACGTTGTGCAGACTGCAGATACTGTAGGTTTTTACGGTCTGTAAAAATGGTCACAGGTTGGAGAGCTCCCTCCAGCAAATGCCGGCATTCTTCTAGGGCAAGCTTGACAGCAAGAAGCTCCCCTGTCTCCAATGGCATAATTCTTCTCAGGTGGAGAGAATTTCTTAGAAAGGAACGCACAGGTCCTTAACTTGCCGGAAGCATTCTTTTGAAACAGCACAGAACCAACACCAACAGAGGAGGCATCCACCTCCACAAAAAAGGGCTGAGAAGTGTTCGGGCGCACCAACGCAGGAGCAGAGGCAAAAGGTTTCTTTAAAAGTTCAAAGGCTTGGAGAGCCTTGGAAGACCATACTTTACAATTGCTCTCTTTCTTAGTCATTGCAGTAATGGGTGCCACAAGCGAAGAGTAGTCACGAATTAATTCTCTATAGTAATTGGCGAAGCCCAGGAAC
Source organism: Pyxicephalus adspersus (assembly GCF_032062135.1). Lineage (NCBI taxonomy): Eukaryota > Metazoa > Chordata > Amphibia > Anura > Pyxicephalidae > Pyxicephalus > Pyxicephalus adspersus. The sequence goes on along the minus strand of NC_092862.1, from coordinate 105,263,266 downwards.
CTCTGGATGGGCTTCAGCCCAAAGGGTTGTGGCCAGTCTATAATGGCCGTGAGTTTGGCAGGATCCATCTGCAAACCTTCAGCAGAAACGATATAGCCCAGGAAGGAACTTCAGGGTGCTCAAAAAGGCATTTCTCTGCCTTGGCGTACAGTCTGTTTTGCCGAAGCCATTCCAAGACTGTTTGACATGGACTCGATGGGAGGAAAGGTCCCTAGAGTATACCAGGATATCATCGATATAGACAATCACGTAGTCATATAACAAGTCCCGGAAGACATTATTCATGAAATCTTGAAATACAGCAAGGGCATTGCAGAGTCCGAATGGCATAACTAGATATTCATAGTGGTCATCTCAGGTATTGAAGGCTGTCTTCCATTCGTTGCCCTTGAGGATGCGGATTAAATTGTAGGCACCCCCGCAAATCAAGCTTGGTGAAGACAGATGTCCCTTGGAGACAATCAAATAACTCAAGAGATCAGAGGCAAGGGATATTTATTTTTAACGGTGATGTTATTGAGACCCCTATAGTCAATGCAAGGGCGTAAGGATCCATCCTTTTTCTGGACAAAGAAGAATCCAGCCCCTGCTGGGGAGGATCATTTACGAATGAAGCCCCTCACCAAATTCTCCTGCATGTATTCAGACATGGCTTTGGTCTCAGAAATAGAGAGAGGGTAGACTCTGCCATGGGGAGGAGAGGCACCAGGAAGGAGATCAATGTCACAATCCTGGGGCGATGTGGTGGTAGAGTCTCAGCCTACTTTTTGCAAAACACATCCTAAAATTCCCAGTATTGTTTGGGTATCCCAGAGACAGGGCATATGGCGATGGAGCAATCTTGCCAGACAGGAAAGATTTAAGAAAGGCATTTCTGAAAGCATCTTAAAGCAAGTGCGGCTCCACGAGTATGTACAGCACTTGTTCATGCATCCTGCAGTCCTTAGTTGTTGGAAAGGAGCGTGAAAGATATTTTCCAACGACAATAATTGCACGTGTGTATGCAGCTTTACTAGCAACAAGGTAACCTACTCAGATAAAAACCAACCTACCTTCCTCACTGGAGACACCCACTTCAACTTTACCTTGTCCTCAAATTTTTCCCTGGAGGGGCACACAAAGTTTTTTTTCTGGCGCTCACTGATTACTAATATGCCTATGATTTGCCTAACTTCTTTCAAGAGCCAGCCCACTCTATGCATTAGGGCTTAGAGCTCCTGAGAGAAGTAGGGTGCTGTGATTTTTTCATAGAACCAAGTACAGCATCTTGCCAGCCCCCACCACCAGCTATAAACTGCCTACATTACATAGTGTTACATTGCTATTGTATGCAATCACTGAAGATAAAAATACAATTAGCAAGTTGATGAGGGGGAAGAAAATGAAACATGGAATCTAATTTTTTATCAGAATAAGCTTCGGCTTTAAAGATGAGGTGCCATATTTTAATAACACCAGTATCCTCCCATCCCCACCCTGTTAATGTACAAAGTAAAGAGAACCAGTAAACGGATGAGCTTATCTTTCAGCCAGTCTGCTTTCTCTTCCTAGCAGCATTCTCATTGCCCTATAGCACAACTGACTAGTTTCTTGAACTGCTTCTTCCTCCTCCAGTTTTAGCTTTTCTTTACAGAAATTGCAAGAGGCTGACACAAAATCAAATTTAGGTACTTACAAATACTTGTATTTGAAAGGGCACATGTAGTTATTTTTTAATTATTACAGTTATACTTATACTAATTTGTGTCCCCTATATCTCCCTGGAGTTCAGCTTTAAGTCAGCGTGTTCCACGTCATGAATATATTAGACAATCACCTATTGGCTCATAAAAGCCTTGAATAGATTTGCCCTTTAAATAAAAATGAAGATTGCTTCTAATAGCATACAAAGCATTTAATAGAAGGCATTAGGTAGGAGATGAAGAAATATATTGAAAAATAATCTATTGTACTCATCTGCATCAGTTCTATATGAAAAAATTTGATTAAGACATTTAGAAACATAGTTCCTACATCCACCTGAATACATTAATGAAATGGAACATGCAGCTTTCATTCTATTTGCTCATAAAATATAAACACTGGAAGTGTTATGGAGAGAGCCCTGCTGCTCAAGCAGGCAGCACACTTGCTCAGATCTAATTATGTTAACATTGCCATTCTGCATTGAAGTGTATTAAATCTAAACACTAAGAACTACAGAAAGAGCGCACAAATACAAATGTATGATTTAATACTGCAGCGTTGGAACTATGTAATTGGACATTTTCATGATGAATCTCTGCTTTTACTACAAATGCGGCTAATGAAGTATTTGTTTCTATGTATACAAATTTATATACATTTAACTGCAGAGAAAATGAAATTCTGCTAAAGTTAATAAAGAACAACAGTACATAGGCTGCATAACTCATTGTTGATTCCACATAGGAGACTAAGCACTTCTTGTTAATAAAATGGAAAATGGAAAGTGGCAAATACTTATTTATGTGATAAAGAACATTTATAGCTTTTAGTAAAAGGAGGAAAACACCAGGAAGGAAGACAAAAGGACCTACAGGTAAAGATATATTTCATGATAATGGTTTTTATGAGCTTTTAATAAACAGTATGAGATGTTACTGCAAGGCATCAGATATATTGGATAACAATGTTGCAATCCTAGTTACATAGAAATAGACAAAAAGTTTAATGTAGTTCTTGGCAAAGAGTAAAACTAATAACTGGGTTTCAAATTCCATCCTGCATACACTGCAGCTGTGCTAAAGTCAGAATGTTTACCCAGTTCACATTACTGAGGAACTGACAGAATAGAACTAGAAGAATTAACATTGCTACTTTGTTTTTGTGGATGAGTGTTCCAGCACTGTCATGTTAGATCTTGATCAAGAACTTAAAGTGACCCTTTTAGTAATTCTACAAGTGCACGTTAACAGAAAAAAAAGCTGTACTGTAAATTTGTAATGAAAAAAATAGTTCTTGGGCTACAGTGGAGTGGCTGTGATTGAGTCAGTGGTCAGTTGAACACAGTCAAAAGCAGCATGGCGACTAAGAACTATGTGTCAAAAGCAGATGAAAATATTGCTGGAGGGGAAGCTGTACCTGAGAAGCTACAGTGCAAAAAAAACCTTCTTCTGCTTGATTGCTCTCTAGCAGAGCAATCTCACGACAATCTCTGAGCCACACACAATTTACAAGTAGTGTGATGCATCTTACAGGCCTCTAAGTATCATTAGGAAGAGTATAATAACTTCTCATGCCACACTGTTTATGTTCAACCTTCAGATAATGGAAAAGTACAACAAGAAGAAGTGAACATCAAGACAAATAACATGTGCATGCCTGCAAGTGTAGCAAGGTTACAGGGGGAACATAAATATTTAATAATAATAATATTTGTGTAGATGTGATAAATTTATATATAAAGTTTATACTTGTTGGATATGAGAAAGTTTAGCAATATTTTCCTTATTATAGTTTGGATCCACAGCCTGTTTTCCTTGTGGCTGTTGCATGAACAGAATTAACTCCAAATATAGACATGTTAGTGTTTGTCTAGTCTTTGGACCATCTGTCTATGCATTAATTCTGTTATGATTTGGATGCCGCCTGTAGTGGATAAATAGATTAGGTGTCTTAAGTTGGATGCACACATAAATTGTAATAATTACATATTAGCCTGTTCTGCTCTTCAACAAACAAAAGGTGTAATCAGCTTATGATTTTCCACTTGTTTGCCTCTGCCAACAGCCTTCTAGTTAATGATCTTTGTAGTCATATATATCTAGTATATCTAGTATTCATAATAAATGAGTTGGCTGTAGATCAAAAAGCTTTTAATGTACATATATGTGCGGTCAGGCATTAGCCTCATTTAATATTGCCATGTTACCTCACAGCTATGCGTACACTATTGCTATCGTGCTGCATAGCTTGCACTATTTTTTGTTTTTGCTGCATGGGTCCCATTGAGGAGCATTTTACTTTTACATAACCAGAACTTAAAAGTAACTTAATCAAAATAAAGTAAAACAAATATAGAATTGTCAGAGTCAAGGAATTCAGCAGCAAAGGGAAAAAAAGGTCAAAGGGTGCCCCCTACCATGAGCTGTGAGCTACTTCAGCAGCATATGTTGCGGGTCCTTATCTTTCTGTGCAGATCTCTTTTGATAAAGTATTTGCTTGACTAAACACCAGAAGTCGAGTCGCACAACTTGGACTTGAGTCCGACTTAAGTGACCTAATAAACGACTTGTGTCTCGCCTTTCGGGTTTTGTCCAGCGACTTGCAACTCGACTTGGGGGTTTTGTCCCACGACTTGCAATTCGACTTTGACTTCCTCCGTTGACAGCTGAAGGGGAAGGGGAGGAAGGCAGTGACTCTTCTGTAACACCTCCTTCCTCCCCGCCTTCCTTGCATTCTAAGTCCATTGCTTTCTCCTCTGACAGCTGAAGGGGGGCTGGGAGGAAGGCAGTGTTACAGAAGTATCACTGCCTTCCTCCCCTTCCACTTCAGCTATCAGCGGAGGAAGCCGAACTTAGTGGACTTAGAATGCAAGGAATGCGGAGAGGAAGGCATTATAACAGACTAAGTACGACTCGCAAACGACTTGATAAATAAAGTGACTTGACTTGGGACTCGATTCGATGAATTATTGGTGACTTGAGACTTGACTTGGGACTTGGTGTCAATGACTTGGGACTCAACTTGGACATGAATGGTGACAACTTAGTCCAACCTCTGCTAAACACTACAGGCAGCATAGTTTTTAATAAGAACAGACTACAGGAAGGGCATGGCTTGGGCATAACAGATGCTTTCTTGGGAGTTCCCGCTTACCCTCCACCAAATTTCACTTCTAGGCACCCATATACTACAGTTTCACTAAATTTGGGTGGAGGAATAAGTACATATACCATCTGTGCACTTGTAAACCTGTGTTAGGGTAACTGACAGAACCCCTAGATGTAGCTTTTTAGACACAGGCTGTCTTAACATGATGTTAGTGCTGCTGTCCTTTGATTGTGTTGCAGACCCGATATGCAACCACAATGCTGTAGGTAAGGAGTCAAATTTTGGGAGCCATGAGTGCCAGTGCCATGAGGAAATATCTTTTGCTTTGGTAGGCCTCTAGCACATTTTGATACAAATTGTGGACCCTTGGAATATCATACTCTCTTACCCAATTGTTTGGAGTAGTCTAGCTTGTTGTATTGGACTGAACATATTCTTACAGCCCCTGCTTTAATTTTGATTTTGTGGCTTGACTTGTCATCACTGTTTCAACACAGCCAGCATAAGCAGGTTAAACCAGAGATCCTGACTGTATGCACAAAAGTCCTTGAATTGGTTATGATATCATGGCGCTGGTTAATGCTTTGGAATTGATGTTGCCTTCCTTAACATCAGTGGACCATACTACACTGAACCCTAGGGTTGTCAGGGCTCACAATGACCTGTTGTGGACCACAATTCTTAGCCCCATTCTTTTATTGGACATGCTCCAGTTGGTTCACTACTGGAATAAAGTTCAGTCTTTTTGCCAGTCTTGTATAACCTTTCTCTTTGACCAATTCCTGGTAAATATAGCATAGTCATAGAAACTAAAGGCAAACTGATACAAGATTAGAGTGTTCCTTCTGGAGCAGTGATTTTTATAAAATTGCCTGTTCCTTCCTCCAATATTGACTTGCCTGATTGTGCATTCTTTAAAGTGGCATTTCCCAGTGCCTACTCTACTCTAAACTGATCTAAACTGATTTTTCATTCTATATACCCTACTCATCCTTACCTTCTTCTTTTCATGGGCCCAAGTGCAATAGCAAAGGCTACTCAAACACTATGTCACCCTTTATCCAGGTTCCTCCCTGGCGATGCAGGTCTAAAGTAGTTAAGCCAGTGACTGTAATATGAATGAGTGTAACTTTCCCAGTATTCAAAGCTTTTAATTTGATATCAAGTTTTCATCTCATTACTGTCCTTCACTTTTTCTTTTCCTGTGCTCCACGAATTGCAGAGTGAATATACATTTTTACGTTTGCTCTTTCAGTCAATCCAAGTACTCCAGTCTAAAATTCTAAAAGTTTAGAAGAACATGTCTTGCTAGTTAGATACTTGGCAAACTAGAAGTGTCCTGTGATGACTCAGAGTCGTGGGAGCATATTTCTTATTTTCTCATCTCCATATGCCATTTCTCTAGCTATTTCAAATAAGCTTTGTTTTTAGCTTGTTTCCATCTGCTGCTGTTTTGTTGAGGGCGGTGAAAAAAGCTGTTTGCTGTACAGGTCCAGAAGCTCCCATAAGTGTTTGCACTCAGATCTGATGACTGGTCAATCATTACTTGTTTAACACTTGTGTTCTGTGGATTATGGTCCTTATCCAAATTGCAGCATTTAACATACAGAATTATGGGAGAACTGCAAAGTGTGAGGATTTATAGCAACTGGAGCAAATGATAAATAGAGACATATTAGACATAAATAGAGACTGTACTGTGCATAGTTAAGTTATATATATGGGTACTAAGAAATTCTACTTTGGTCTGTTAAAGCTGAACTCCAGCCTCACCTTCATGGACATTTATACAGATTCCTCTCCTGTAATGAAGCTGCAGCAAGTCAGAGATAGCCCACTTTATTTCCTGGCTGGAGGATGTCCAGCATCATTTCCCAGTCTTACTGACCTATAATATTTACGGGATTTCACTTCTTTCATGAAGGGTCATAATCATATGTGAGCATTACCTATGGCAGTTTTCCCAGAAAATACGGCCTTCCTAGGAAACCAATTTCTGTAAACTGCCATCCACCAAACAAGGTTTTATTTACTATTAGTATTTGTAATACAATATGTAACTTTTGCAATAGCCAGCTGGGTCTAAAATAAAAAAGGATGAACCACAGAAGGCACGAAATTGGAATTAAACATCAGCTTTAAATATGCCGTTGAAAGAATTTTGTTATACTGTTTAATAAAAATGTTTTAAAAAATACCCATTGATCTTCATTTGTGTTCCCTGTCTGTTTTGCATTTTTTTCAATTGTTGTTCTCTGTATCTCTGAGAACTACACTCCACATCTGCATATTATGGAGAATAAGAGAAGGGGAAGTGTTTGTAGTCCTGCCTTCAAGCAATGCAAAAGCTGGAATGCCGGGAATGTTGTAATGGCAGGATTACTGGATAGAAAACTGGTAGAAACTAGGAGTAAACATGAAACTGCCACCAATTGTAGGATGGAAAATATTATGCTGCAATTATATTTTCTTCATGTGTTTAGATCCACTTTAATCTCCAAATAGTAATGGCAAATATGGATCTTCTTTGGAAACCAGCAATCCTGTGGGGCTCCCAGTGGCTGGCACCTTGCCAGCCATGTGGTTACGCACAAAACAGCTCTGGCTCCTAAAGAACCAGCATCTGCACATTTGACTGCTGGCGGTAGTGAGTGGCACTGGTACCGCTCCCTGACACCCCCTTTCATTCTCTATGGAGCTGTCCTGTGGGGAAGTGTAGTGTCTCACCGGGGGTTCACTGACAAAAGAAAGCAGTCACACCATATTCTTAGTGTTCTTTATTGTAAAATCTGTACTTTTGTATTTGCTGCTGCAGTCATCTGCAGATCAAATGAATGAACTACAATTTCAATGTGATGTCAGTTAATGTAACCGGACAAGTAAAAATACAGCCCCAATGACTCATTCTTCCCCTTAGATCTTTATTCCTTTCATCTTATTTATCATTTTTCAACAAATCTTTAAACTTTTTTACATTTTTTTTAATTGTATATATATATATATATATATATATATTTTCATTGCTTGGCACATTCAAATAAACATACAAAATGTAAAATAAAAGCCTATTCTGTTAAGTGGTTTGTTTGCATTGCTTTGTAACAGAATCATTACCTGTTTGTCAATTTAAACTGAACAAATGAAATAAAATATATATTCATATCTATAATATACCAAATTGATGATTTTTAGTTTTACTTGTTTTTGGATTGCATTAAATTGTTTTTACCATTTTTGAAGTATCACTACAAAAAATGTTCTAAAAAAAGTTATTACATTGTTATCCTAAATAGTGACAACATTTTTGATAACTCAAGAAATCTGTAGCAGTAATGTAAAAATTACTTTGGTCCGTCAAGGGTATTCAGGTGTGGGAGATGAACTGGCTGAAATACTGATAGGAAGAGATGGCAAATAGGACCATGCTTCACTTGACAAACTTCAACTGTCTGATTTCTTTATCATTTGATTGCTTTTGTGGTTTTCACTCATGTGCGTTTTCATTTTTGATCATACCCACTTTCATTCCACTTTAAAAATGTGTGACCAGGCTGGGATTTATTGCAAAAAGGAACATACAATATCCTCCCTCCAATAAGCTTTCTGACCTGCCTGGTCGCTTGCTGAACCTGGCATGCACAGCTCAGAATTAGTTTATGCCGCCATGGCTGCATGGGAGTTACGCCATCCCAGTCCAGCCAATGAAGAATGTCAAAGATTACCAAGAACTACTGTAATGTGCATGGGCACACAAACCACAGCCAGCTCCAGGAAACCTTTTATCAAGCTTTATTGCGTAGTCATAAAACTAGACAAAGGTCATTCACAGAAAGTCACTCCGATAGGCGTGGTACAGATGGATAAGGCAGGAACAATCCCAGGTCAGGGCAGGCAGCAAGCAAGGATAGTCAGAAACAATCCAAAGTCAGGGCAGGCAGAGTTCAGGCAGAATCAACTATCAGACCGGGTCTCTATTGGTAATGACACAACAGAGGTTAATTTGAACCAACACACATTGAACGCACCCAAGCACACTGTACACACAGAGGCTTATAGCGAGCAATGGTGTTCAGGACAGGTTCTCCTTAAATGGCCAGAGTGCCTAATGACCTTGCACCACCCGGCACCCTTTGATTGAAGGATAACTGAATCCCTTGCAGGGAATTCAAACTAACTATGTCCTGCCCTGCGGCGAGGCAGCCGAGTGCCTCGCCCCCAGGGGGTACAAGAGGCACGCGTGGTAACGTGGTCATACCTTGCACGTCCACAGGAGTGCTGAGAATGAGAACATCACTGTTAACGTCCATAGGGATGCTGGGGATGCCGCCTGGCCAAACAGTTCGGCCAGAACAGATCCCTCCGCCGGCAAGGAGAGACACACTGTGAGCAGGACAGCAGCCTCAGCCACGCTGCCTTCTGCAGTGGCGTCTTCCTCGCTGCCTGCGATCCCCAAGGAGGCCGCGGGGCTCGCTGGACAGGTAAGTGCCTTACAACTACGAAGATAAGGGGGAAGAAGATGGAGTCACCCTGCCACGGAATAGGGACAGGTCATTAGAGTTTAGCTCCACTTAAAGGTAGTACAACTGGAATTGCATGTTAACAGAAGTGGCATAAAAAGGGCAACATAAATGATATGGTTTGTGGTCACTTGTTATTCACATCTATATGAGCTCAAACTTCATATACCAAAACTACTGACAATTATGTAGAGATAAACACCACCAACAAATAACACCATCCTGACACCCATTGCCCTTTTTTGGCTGGTATGGCATTTGCTCTTCAGGGAAACCTTACTGTACGATTTAAGAGTGTGTTCTTGGGAATTCATGCATATTTATTTAAAAAAATATATTTCTTGTTGGGTACTGATACTGGACTAGAAAGACTGGCCTGTTATCCACCTTACAATATTTCTATGTCAAAGGGCAGTTTTATAGAGATAAAACACCCTGCTCCCCTTCCTCTGTAGCTATGCGAGGCTTCACTCTTCATAAAAGGCTTTCCACAGGATTTTCAAATCAAACTCATCATAATATATATTGTGAACCTGATCTTGTACACCTGAATTCAATAAGGAAAGTTGACCACATAACCTCTGTTCTAACATAACCTTTGTATTTCAATCATTTTTATTAGGATTTGTAAAAGGAAAGGGGTGACAAAATAAGTAAACAGAGTATAATAATAAGTTATACTTATAAAGTGTAATTTATGAATTAACTTTTGAATGGTTAGTTGGATTATCAGAAGTGCCTACACAGCTTCTTATGTGAACTAGTCATTTGATTCTAAAACATTGGCTTTATTCAAAATTACATAAAAAGTTTTGGAACATTTTAAATTGCAGCTGTGTAAAGAAGAAAACAGTCCCTAACAGCTTGCAATGTGTGATGAACTATATTAATTTTTACTTTAACAGCTTGGTAATGTAGCCTTGTGGAAATAACTATACATTATTTCCTAATTATTCTAAATAGTATAATTGAATATGTGATATCCATCCTTTCAGTGAGATGAGGTTATACTTGATACACTAAGTCAGGAAAGAGTGTAAACAAAATTACAATTTTATAAATATGATATAAATATGTTAAAAGCCTCCCTTTCCTTAAAGTGTATAATATATTGGTTTTGGTTTTATAAAAAAAGTTGCAGGAATGATAAAGCATAAATTGCATAAGATAGCTAGGTGTAGAGGACATTTTAATTGTGTACTGTTATAATAATATAATATGATATAGTAGAGCTATGTGTGGGTGTTACAGACTGGTATAATCTGGGTTTAAGAGTACATTGGTGTAATTACAGAGGCACACCTGGCTGCATAAAAACTTAGTCACCTAAGGCACAAAGTAATGATGAAGTACTGAATGCAGGAAACAGTAATCTCATAATCAATTCTGAATAACCAATTTCTGAATTCAGTACTAAGAGGTTATTTCTGATTGGATGCCTTGGATGCACTTCTTGCTGCTTTAAAAAGTCAAGCTATGTACACACGCTAGAAAATTGTTGCCGAAATGAATAGTTTTGAACATCTAGGGGTAAAAACTTGTGTACATCGATCTCTTGCAGTTATTCAGTGATTCGCAAGCTAGATCATCTAGGGATGACTGGCTTCATTTTGTATGGAGGAGAACACAGCAGGGTGCCTCACGCCCATTCTTCTCTCTCTATGGAACTGAAAATGACTGTGTGAACAGCACTTGTTCATTCTACTGTCACTTGAAATGATCGCAAAAGCTTGCTTCCAGCGACAGACATCTAGCATATGTGTAGTTTAAAGCGACACTAAAGCTGAACCACTCACCTTTCTGAGTTGCATGGTGCTACCATTTTTCTTTCTTCTTTCCTTCTTTGACTATTGGTTGTGCCCAGGTGATATAACTCCTACATGTTTCATTCATTCCCAGCACATGCATGGAAAGCTGGGATTGTCAGGTTTTACTGGCAACCAAACCTTACATGTGCAGATCAGCTTTTTCAGATTTTACCGGCATGATCAGGCAGGTAAGACAGGATATTACAGAATGGACATTGCCTGTCTTTTTCTGCAAATATTAAGGGTTCTAGGTATAAAACATTCCCTCATACATTCTTTCGTAAGAATCTTCCAAGTCCATGTGTTTCAGTACCACATAGACCAGTAATTAATTCCGACCAGGGAATGTTTGAGGGAATGTTAGATTCTCTGTTTAAACAGAGCCCTAAATGTGATTCAAAACTTGTTTTCATTTTATTTATTTATTCAGAGGAAATAAGTATACAACATACAGAATATTAAAGCACAAACATATCAATTATTATAACATAGGTGTTAGGGTAAACAAATTACAAAACAAAAGAAGATAAATTATTTATAGGTGGAGTTGACTATATATTATGGTCACATTTTAGGGGAGGAAAAAAAATAATTTGCATCCAAGGTAACATTTCTTGTTTAACATAGTACTGGGGGATCATTATCAAGCAAGGGGCAATGTAAGATTCCCACACCTCAAAAAAATTAGTGACACTAAAAAAACACAAACATTTGAGTTTCTTTATTCAAAGACGCCTCAACCCATTCCATCCGAATGATGTACCATAGTTTTTCCCGAAACAAGGCTACAGTAGGCGGATTAGGGTTTATCCAGCTATGCAAGATGGTTTTCTCGGCCACCAAAGACTGTATTGTTAAGAGAGTACTGCATCCTTTATTTATTTGTTAGCCTTGCAAAGCAGGATCCCCAAATATGGCCCAACTGGGGGAGAGTGAGAGAGAGAAATATAGGCATGATGAAAACGTTTTACAGTCATTTCCCTGTACATGGCCGAGGATAACACTGACTAAGCTCTGCGAAAGTCCAGTAATATATCGAATATTCCCGGTAGTTCCCGGTGAAGTTGGTGCGTGCGAGGGAGCATGGCGGGAATTTCAAATTATTTTGTATTGAATCCAATACAAAGTAATCATTATTTAGATAGATATATGCTACTGTAAAGGTACATTACAGGTTTCAGTATGTTTTATTTATTTTTGCACCCTTGTTTTAACAGATTTTTGTGTTTTTTTTTTTTATTTAAAGTTTATTATTAAATATTGGACATATTTCGGTGAGGTATGCCTAAGAATTTCAGGCCTACAATGTAAAATACATTTTTATGAAAGACAATGTACTGCTTTTAGACATATAAACCCATTACAAGTGGAAATAGTAAAGCAATAGCACCTGGTAGAGTATAATTAATGCCGCCCCATATTTTGAATATGTAAATATAAATAAGAAGAACAGGAAAGCTGGGTTTTTTTGGCAAAGTAAACTTATATTGTGATAATTTGTCATTGTTTATAATTGTCTGTGACAAATTATCACAATATAGACATATAAATTCAGACGGAAATGATCCGCCCAGGGGGTTAATAGTGTTTTTATGTATGAATGAGTAAAAGATGATACAGATATTTCCACTTCAATCCAACGTACAAAAAGTGTAAATTTTGGGTAAAAGTTGATTGACTCTTGAGTTAAAACACCAATTAACAAAGCTTTTGGTGTCACAGTTAAAATTTCAGTTAGATGTAATGATGGGAATGTAATTTCAAAAAAGCAAATTCAATGCTTGTTGCTGATCAGAAAAACCTGAAATGATATGATTGTGATATCGATTTATTGTGACATGACTATGGACTTTGTACAGCGCTGCATAATATGTTGGTGCTATATAAATACTGTGTAATAATAATAATATTAATGTACTATGAAAGAAAATGTCACTTTGCATGTGTTACATTGGGGTGTTTATTTAAAGGAAGTTGTTTTTGGAATGTTATTAGGGCAAAGTGTAGCTTTATTTGGAGATAAAATGTATGAGAAGTACAAATCTCTCCCTGCACATCACTGCATAGAGATAACATACACAGCCGCTGGGACTACATCACCCACAATGCAGCAGGGTACTCTCTCTACAGTCGCCAATAAGTGACATAAAGCCCGTTGTTGGGGGCGGTTCCTGCTCTCTCATTGGTTAGTTCTGCAGCCACGGGCAAGGCTGACAACAACAATCCGGGAGCGGCGAGAGTCATTGGTTCCCCGCACAAAGTCACCCAGCCGCTCCGTATACAGCCATGGCTCTGGCAGGACCTCTGAAAGTGTGCATCGTGGGCTCAGGAAACTGGTGAGAGCTGGGCACGAGGGGGCATGAGGATGGCAGTGACCTACACACCCCATGTATGTCTGCCAGGGCATAATCATTGCAGGCTTTGTTTACATTGCTCATAACATCCCAGGGTGTAACCTCCTGCAGCCTTAGCTGCCCCAGTCAGGGAGCTGAAGATAAGGCTGTGTGCATGATGTCCTATAAAAGGGAAGTGATGATTCCTATGTGGCCACATGTGCCCCCTCCCCCAGTATCACAGGGAGTAACACATGTCCTCCCTGTAGTGTGCTGCTGATCAATCTGCACATAATACTATTTACTTTAAAATAATAACTGCAATCAATGTCTTGCATCCATTATAGAGGAATAGCACAGATGTATATCACATAATTTAAATAAGCTGGTAGCAATCTGCAGAGCCATAATATTCCTGCTGGAAATGCCAGACTCCTGGCTGCAATGTTCATTAATGGCTCTGACACAAATATGCAGATTACAAGATCTGGCTTCATTTACTTTCTGCATGTTCCAGCTCAGTGATTCCACCAGGAAATAAGCATTTTCAAAAAATTGACAGTGGCTGCTGTTCTCTAAGTAAACGTTCTAGTTTTACAAACTTTGTGTGATCAAATAGCAGATAGGGCCAATGGGGGAATTCTTCCTGGTGTCTGCTAGTGATCACCCAAGTTGTAAATGGGTAAAACCTCCCAGAAGTTGAAGCAGAATTAAATCCATGTTGCTGGGATGAGTTTTGCCATAGTCTGAAGGCATGGCGCACACACTTATGTTTGTGCCCTGTATCAAGGACAAGTTCAGGATCTTGTTACTGCTGCATCCCCAAATCCACTGTCTTTGCCTCTAAGTCCACAATGATCTTGTTCAGCTATTGACCGGCCATTGATGATGTAACTCCTGCACATATGTTGGGATTACATTTTGTCTGTTACCAATACCACCAAGAGTACAGTCGAGCTCTACATTGCTTGTGCCAATCAGTTTAAGCAAAATACAAAAAGCCACAAAGAGCAAGGGAAATTTTTTTTTTTTATTAAACCCCCTGGCGGTGTTCCCGAGTGTGGCTTGGGCTGAAATTTCTTTACAAAAAGCGGTAACCCCAAGCCACACCCAGGGTGGAATTGAGGACTTGCTTGGTCCACATGAGCCTGCGGCATCCTCTATCTGTGTGCATTTGTTGATGCCCAGCCAGCTATGGTGTCCCGTTGGTGATGCCCAGCATTTGCATCCTCTGGCTTAGCATCCCGGCGTGTAAACGTTGAAGATGCCGGCCAGGTATGTGACGCGTGTGCGGCCAGGTGGCGGGACCGGCAGGAAATTTAAAATTAGAAGTATTTTTAAATGGCAAATGTACCGATTTGACATTTAAAAATACAAAATAATCATACCACCAGGGAGGTTAAAAAAGATTTTGCATGACCTCTGTTTCAAAAGCCTTCAATTTTTGCGTTTAGTTCCATGTTAGGGTACATACAGACACTGGATTTGTGTCACCTGAGATGTTCGTATTTGGTTGTCTTGCATGAAAATCATCAGTACAGGTCCCTCATGACATTATTAAGCTAACTGCCAAGCCTGATCACTAAAAGATTGTAAACTAACAACTGCAGTTGTTAAACTGTTGGTGTCACCACAATTGGGGGTTGGCGTTGTTGTCCTCCCCCCCCCCCGCCCCCATTCCTCTTCCAGAACAGAACACCAAGCAGGTTCTTTGTACAGCCCTCATTCAAATTGAAATAATATAAAAATGATAAGAATAATTTTAGGTGACAATAATAGGATGTTTGTATGGATCTAATGAACAATCATAACCCTTAGGATGTGGTCAGAAAAGCAGACAAAAGCATTTGCTTGAGGGCCTATACCAAAGACATTCTTTTTCTAGTAATTATAGAGATTGCATTCACCATGGGGATCAGGAACAACAAAGCTTCTAGGTAACTTCATTTGTGTTTGGTATCCTCAGGCATTTCTACCAGCACTGGATCATCCATTGTGTACAGTTGGTCCATGCCTATAGTCACCTATTCCATGTACAATCACCAGCCACATGTTTTATTTCCATCATTATTGGGTACAATCCTGTCCTGTGAAGTGTTTTACACCTTGACACAACATTTAAAGCCAAATATGATATTCTGAATAATGTAATGAGTATTCATAGTAATTCAGTGTTACTAAGACAACATTTCTGTTTCTCTCGGTCCTTGCATACATCATCAGCTTAATGTTAATTTTGTCTAGATACAAGATCAGCCTAGTACAGGGGTCAGCAACCTTTACTATCAAAAGAGCCATTTTGCCTCCTCTTCCACTAAAGAAAAATAGTCTGGAGCCGCAAAACATAACACAGTTTATAAACTTTTAAGAATCCCCCTCCTCCGCAGTGTCTTGGGAGGAAGGGGATCCCCCATCAGAGATCTCCCCGCAGCAGCCGAAGGGAGCCACAACAAGGAGGCTGAGCCGCAGGTTGCAGACCACTGGCCTAGTAGTATAAATCTACCCTGATCTGCTTTTTTTTTTTTTTTTTTGGTCAACCAACAGCTTTACAGTGCAATGTCTGATTGGTACAGATTCAGTGGATTGTTGAGGAAGACTGACAACTCTCATCATTTTAATGACATTTGTGGGTCTTGTTTTGCTTACTAATTGTACTGTTGAAAATAAAGTTCAAGGCAGGAACCCTTTGGGTCACCTGTAACTGGGTATATTTGGATTGGGATCTGTAGACCTATAGTTTTCACAAACCAAAGCACTTGTTTATTAAACCTATTGTTGCCAACAAGAAGAATTATTTCATACATTTTATAAATATATCTACTAGTAGTAGTGTTTCTTTTAAGATGTGTGTGTGTGTGTGTGTGTGTGTGTGTGTATATATATATATATATATATATATATATATATATATATATATATCTTAATTTTAACCTAAATTTTATTTGTTGTTCCAATAATTTCCTGAAGGTGTTGTGGTATCATTGTATCACTGCCAGTTTGTCTGCATAGAATAGCAGACTGTTTATGTGTTAATCTGATTAACACTTCTACTAATAATATATCCCCAGAACAGCAGCAAAGCTCTCCTCTGCCTATGTCAGGACTATGCAGTTAATGTTTTCTTCACAGCTGGCTTTGTAAATGTACTGTATCCTATTGCCCCGTCTTTAAATTTAGTGGAATACTGTGTGATGAAGTAATTTAGCAAAATGATAATGGGTAAGGTTTGTAAAAAGTAAACAAGTTCTGATTCACATTATATTTCCCCGTTACATTTTTACTATGCTTATCAAAGGAGATCAACCCAATGCCAAATTCTATTCTGCCCAACCCCTGAGCAGTGATTTTAGGCTATGTACACACGTCCGATGATTCTCGTCCGATACAAGCGTCAGGGCTAGTAATGGACAAGAATCTCGCATGTGTACAGCGGCCATGAACAACAAAAGACGAACATCTGTAATGAAAGTGAAGGAAGAGAGTGCAGCAGGGTGCCTCTTGCTTATTCTCCCCTCCCCATAGAACAGAACAGTGCTGTATGCACATTCATTAATCTTTCTGTCTTTTGTTGTTGGAAACGATCGTGAAATATAATTTCCAACTACAAAAATCTAACTTGTACTCAACCTTAGTGTGTTTCTTATTCTACCAATATTTAAGTAGTATTATCGTAAGATAACCTATGTAAAATATATACATTTTAGATTTGCATTATAATTGACCCTGTTAGGTTTATAGACTGTACTACCTGTGAATGAACCTGCCTTGTACTTGGTGCCAAATTCCATTCTACCCAACCCCTGAGTGCTGATGTTTAGTCATTCCCTTCCAGGCACAAGAGAAAGAATATTGGACAAGCCTAAAAAGAAACCTGAATTTCCTCTTCAAATCTCTACTCTTGAACTGTTTCTGTGATGTTTACTGTTGATGTATGTTTACACTGTTCAAGTGTTCTTGACTTTGTTTTTCTTCTCTGTTTCAAGGGGCTCTGCAGTTGCAAAAATTGTGGGAAACAATGTGAAGAATCTGCCAAAATTTGCTCCTACTGTCAATATGTGGGTGTTTGAGGAAAATATTAACGGGAGGAAACTCACAGAGATCATCAACACAGATCATGAGAATGTAAAATATCTCCCAGGTCATAAGCTGCCAGAGAATGTGGTGAGGTTCTTTTTTTATAAGCACTTTGCATTGCCATTGTATTATAGAGATTGTCTATACCAAAATCTAAAATCAGATAATTGTATAATCAGAAAATTGTATATATATTTCCCTTCCTGGTTTACTGAGTGTCAAACTCAGATAAGTGCTTCAGTTTCATTTATATATAAAGAAATTTCATTCCAATGACCTTCAGTCACCTCTTAAACATGGTGTGGCCAAGAAGCACAACCTGTAGTGATGGAAGCAGTAGTAACTGGTTGCTTATTTTTACCTTTAAGTTGCAGTTTAAGATTAGGTTTTGGTTTTTCTCAACTCCGGTCACAATTATGAAAAAGTATATTTGATACTGTATTCCTTATCCTTTATTATTTTGTATCGGAAAAGGTTATCATGTAGTTCTTAGTATACAGTTTGTTCTAATCCTTGGCTTTTTACAATTAGTGTTTTTTTTTACGTTTTCACCTAGATTTTCTTTTAAACAAATAACCTCTGAGATTAACCTAATATCTGGAACTTTAGAGGCCAACCCTTAATCAAATTGAACATGTAGCTTATCAAAACAAATCTTTATTAGAACAACATTAAAAACATAAATGTAAAACCATAAAAAATGTGCGATAGATTTAACTAAATACTCCTGTCTAGGTTGCCCACATATATGAGGGAAAACCTTGCTGATTTCAACGTGTTTCATGGAATAAATCCGCTTCTTCAGGAAAAGGAGGAGACAAAAATATCTGGTTCCTATGACACATATAGCCCCATCTATACAGATGAGATCAGGCAGGGGCAGCAGTTTAGCATTTATAATTTAAAGCCGTTTTCTGTTTTACTTATCCTTTCTCTAATTATCTTTATTATTGGTGATACTGTGATTCACCTCACTATCCATGGTTCTCAATCAATTTTCAATCCCCTCTTGTAGTGTTCATAGCAATGAGCTTGAGTTGTACTCTGTTTTCTGATTCTGAATGGATCCTGTTACTGCTCTGTCATGCCTGCATTCAGCCTCCCCACATGGAAAGATTTTTTCCTAATAACAATCTTCCCATCCCAGGGTGCCCAAGTTTACTCACTATTGCTATGCCTTTTGAAGGAGCAGCATTCTTGCCCTAGGACAAGTGTGTACGAGGGGGTGCTGAGAAGTTCCTGACTTTGCCCGGAAAGAAGAGAGCCAGAGTTATGAAATAACACATTTATTCAACATATTCCCCCTTGAGACTAATGCACTTGGTACAGCGTAGTTGCAGCTTTTCTAGACCGTTCAAATAAAAGTCCTTTGGTTGGGCTGCAAACCAGCTCTCAGCAGCTCTTTGACGTCAGAAATGTCCTAAAAATGTTGCCCTTCAGGTGTTTCTTCAAATTCGGGAACAGATAATAGTCCGAAGGGGTCAGGTCAGGTAAGTAGAGGGGGGTAGTAGACCAATTTGGAAACCCAGGGTGTTCAATTTGGCAGCCACAACGTTGGACGTGTGCGCAGGTGCATTGTCCTGCAAAAAAAGGATCCCTTTGGTCAACTTTCTACGGGGGTTTTGTCTTAATTGCCTCCTTCAGCTGGTCCAGGAGGTTAGCATAATACTGTCTGGTGATACTAGAGCCCTGAGGTAGGTAGTCCACCAACAGAATACCATCTTTGTTGGTAAACGGACACCATGACTTTTTTGGCTGATTTCAGGGCTTCGGAACTCCTTTGGCTACGGGGACCTGTTGTGGAGCCATTCCTTTTACTGTTTCTTGGTTTCAGGATCAGAGATGTGGAGCCAGGTTTCATCCTCAGTCCCTAACCTAGCCAAAAAGTCCTGTGCAGCTTCAAAATGGGCCAAAACGGTTTTGGATACTTCAACTCGTTCCTTCTTGTGATCACTGTTTAAACATTTCGGCACCCACTTCGCTGAAAGCTTGCGCATGTCTAGGATAGTGGTGATCACAAACCCAACACGCTCCCGTCAGATGTCAAGTATCTGGGCTATCTTTTTTGCAGATATTCGCCGGTCCTCAATATTCAGCTCATGGACAGCATCGCAGGTTATTATTATTATTATTATTATTATTAAACAGGATTTATATAGCGCCAACATATTACGCAGCGCTGTACATTAAATAGGTTGCCTGTCAGTTGAGGTTGGGGGACGCCCACTGGGGGGCTCATCTTCAATGGTGAAATGCCCAGTCTTGAAACAAGATCCAGGTTTTGACAGTGCTGTAGGAAGGACACTTCTCCTCCAGTGTTTTTGACATCTCAGTGTGAATGTCCTTTGCTGACTTTCCCTGGAGAAACAAAAACTTCATGACGGCCCGTAACTCCAACGACGTGAAACTTGCTTGTGCCTCTGCCATAACAGCTTCTCACTAAAAGAAAAACAAAGACCTGATATTTGCACAGTTACATACTAAGATATTAGGCTGCCATATGCCACCACACGCATTTTTCTATTTTATCTGGAAGGGGGCAAAGCCAGGAACTTCTCAGTACCTCCTTCGTAGAGAGTTTAGTACACTTCCCCATCTCTCATCTCTATTACAAGGGGATGGGGTATTATAAGATAACATGATCAGGGCTGCTAACACTGCTTGAGCAAGAAACAGGACGGGATTTCGGACGGGCAGGATCAACACGTATTTTGTCTACAAATGGGTAAAGTTCGGTAGGAATTATCGAAACTTCAAGTGCAATTTTATGTAATTTCTGCATATATGGGCATCTTTTTATGCCCGTGTATAGATTTACTGCAAGTGAAAAGAAATCTGACATTTATGATGTTTTTACTAATTTTTTTTTTTTTTTACTCCTTCCTAAGCTAAGAAAATGTTCTGGCTGTACATTTACTATAGTGTTCTCCCCAGCCCCTTTTAGCCAGGCTCACCACTCTGCACTTTTCAGTAACCACCTGGCTGTTTTTGGGTGGTTACTGAAGAGTTGGATCACAATACAGGGGCTGCCACCCACCTACAATTTCTTCCCACCCAGCTCAAAATAATTTTTGGGTTCAGCACTGTACTTTTATCAGGTATCAAAGGGCTGTGTGCATAGACATTGAACAGCTTTGGGTTAAATCTTTATTTTCATTTCAGAAGTGCTCTGGATACTATAACAAATCTCTTTCTGATTGGGGTAGCCGTAGTGTCTTGCAGGCTGCTTTATTTCAAGACATTTTGTCACTTTTGTGAGGAGTTAGCCCTGCCATGGCTTTTTCCCAAGGGTACATAATTCACAATATTCCCACGGGAGTGCCAACTATGTGCTACAAAGATTTGATGCTCTTTATCCTACAACAGCCAAGCTGTACATTTGTTAAATGAAAGTTGCTGTCTTTGTTGCTGTGCAGTATAATACATTATACAGGTGACCCGTAGTCCAGCCGTTCTAGATCTTTTTAACATGGGGGAACTTTTGAAAAAACGTTTAGGTCTTCCAGGAACCATTTCTATAATTACTATGTCCTCAGGTCACAGTACATTAACATGGTGGCCAGTGAAAAGAATGTCCCTTATAGATACCTTTACAGAAAGGTAAATAGATTAATGGTAAGATCTTTTGGGCAGAGTCATCTCCACCTCCGGTGTCATTGTTTGTATCTGTCTGTCATTTGCAACCTCTAATTAATGTACAGCATTACTACTATTACTATTACTACTATTATTACTACATAATATGGTGGTACCTTCTAATGACAGTTTAATAGTAAATGGTGTCACTTAAGCTGACCTGGGAGGCACAAATTGCTCATTGCCTAAAGATAAACAGGGGTAGTATACCCAGTAGTACTGGTTTATCAAGTATTGAATGGTAAGAGGTCAATCTTTTCTTTATCATCCTTTAAAGGAAACTAGTTTTATCTCCAGGTCTTTTTTTCCTGGTTTATATGCTAAAGAATGTTGTTCCACCCTCATAACCCCCTTTTATTTCCAGCCTTTGCTTAGTGTATGTAGTTGATGGAAGCTTTTAGCTAGTAAGGAACCATAATCTAGTCCTTTAGCTCCTCTATGTAACCTTCATGTTTAGAGTGATGCCTCTTTTTATATACATAGGCAGTTAGCTTGTTCCACTACTTAGTTTCTCAGGCCAGGTAATAGCATGTTTGTCACTATATAACCTGTGTTCAACATGCAGAGGCAAGCCAAGAGTCCCTTGTTACTATCATCTAGGCTCCCTGCCAGAATTCTTTATTAATATTATGGTTACCATTGCAAATGCCCTTGGGCTGTCCCAGACCCATGCCAGACATGTGAGGTTGACCAGACTTGTATGCCTATTTCCTCAAAGTCTGTATACTGTTAGTCAATTATCTGTTGAGATTTTAGGTATTTGTGCACTGCACAGGCACCCATTTCTACAACCATCCTTTGCTTTCTCTGGAGGTTTAGATTCAAATATAGAGAACCGTGTATGCGTCATCAAAAGAAATTATGGACAGATTTGTATTTGTAGTCCTAATCGCCCAAATTCCTAAACCAGAACTTCCAATGTCATAAGAAAATTTGAGTATTAGCACGTCATACAGTTCTTTATTAAATATAAAAAAAAAGAAAACAATGAATTATCAGGCATGAGAACACACATTACATCTTTCCCATAAATCAAAATATAAATGCCACAAATATTCCCCATGATCTGCTTTCCAGATGTTTTCCATTTTTGTCTTTCTTGCTTCATGTTATCCTAATTATTTTCTTCTCCTTTTAGGTTGCCATTCCAAGTCTTACTGATGCGGTGAAAGATGCTGATCTTCTAGTGTTTGTCATTCCTCACCAGTTTATACATAAAATCTGCCAGGAGATTTCAGGGAAAGTTCAAAAGAAAGCTCTCGGAATAACGCTTATCAAGGTGACTGTTTTGTTTTGTAGGGGAGATGAAACGCTCCCGTTTTTTTTTTCTCTGCAGTGTAACTTTATGGCTGATATTACAAACATTCTATGAATGCAATTATCACTATAAAACACCAGCACCTACATCTGTTCAGATGTTGCCACTAATTTATAAACTGCTTATTTTACCAGTGTCTGGAAGCAGTTAGGTCTGGTAAAGTTTGTTGACTGGCATTTAAGCTATAGGTAAAAACATAGGAAGATTAATAATAACATATAAATATATTATTTGTCCTGTCTATGGCTTTCAAGCCTCCTAATACAGATTTAGGTTGAGTCACTTGCTGATTTTTATGTCTCTTGTAGCCTCCAGAAGCAACAACTTTCAGCCTTACTTTCCTGGTTTATTTAATGCCTATTTTGTATTCTTGGGTTCCCCTGTACACCTTTCTCCTATGCCATATGAAAAATTAAAACTGTTGTAAACATAGGTATAGACTAGCAGTTAACAGTGAAGGTTTAAGAATAAGTACAGCACCAAAAAGTCAAAATAAATCATTGGTTTAACTTCTCATCAGCTGCTAAATACTAAAATGTTAGTTCTAGGTGGGCTTTTACTAAAAAGGCAATTTACTAGCTAATTTAGAATTTAGTTTTGGTTAGTAGACATTAATAAATCCATAGTCTAAGAAGAATGGGAAGGGAATACAAATTTCCTTTGTGCACACACAACGCATACTTGTCAACTGAGTTTGGGAGAAGATTGTGGCATGTTGTAGAAACCTTTACCATAAAGGATGGGCCAGTGTTTTTTGGTAGAATACACCCTTTTCAGTTGCATGTTTGACATATTCTTTTTGCTTCCTATTTCGGGTGGACAATTGGGAATTGAGTCTGAACTTTTCTTGGATAGATATCCCCAAAACAGCTATGCCTGTTATAGCATTCCCCATATTTATCATTACTTTCTGTTCTGTTGATATTGGTCAATAGGGCAAATTGAGACTGTGAGGCTCTCCAGGACACAGATGGAAATAAAATTCTTTTTCATTTTTACTTGGTTACATAAACCTTGACATTGGGATAGATAAGCACAGCACTACAAGCACTCTGAGGAAGAGCAGCCTCCATATGCAATGTGTAAATGCAACTATCCCCATGTGCAAGAACTTTTAAGTAAGTAGACTTTAAACATTAGCACATATTGAGAAGGTGCTTTAAGCTGATAATATTTGCATATATATCTAAATCCTTTAAGAGGCTTTGGAATGGAAGTATGCTTCTTACAATAACATTGCTATAACTTGATTGTACATAGTGGATTGGAGTTTTTTTTTTTTAAAGAATGCTATTGCAGTAGCAGAATCAGTAGAGCAGAAACTCTGAACACCTTTCTTTAACAAGGTGTTTTGCGTCTTGTATATAATTTGCATATTAGTTATGATATAGTCTGCCACCACAGTCTGCCTTGTGCACAGACAAGAGAAGATGCAAGACAAGATACCTCTAAGTATAGACTTAAGTAGTAGCAACATTAACATATTTTTGATATGTGTACATTATTAAAAAAAGGATTTTATTTATTAATTTGCAACATTGTTTGTTAAAACTGAAGTCCGGGAAAACTGCTCAGTACGCATTTAAAATGCAGATATCAAATGATTTGTAATTTTGTTAAGCCAGTGTTGTGATCCAAGCAGCCTTACCAAATAAACATATAAGACTCCTTTGTAATTGTGTACACATTTATAAAGTAATAACAAAATACCAGACTTGTTTACTTCCTAGAAATCCAAATAATCAAAAAAGGGTATCTTTTATAAGGTAGACAGCATTGCAAACGGTATCAGTTTTTTATATACATTTTTTGTGTGTTTTTTTTTTTTTTAACCTTGCAAGATAACACAGCCAGGTCAGTGACCTCATTTTTATTTGTTACAGTGGAGATATACAGTTTGGTTACCAACCTGCCCTTGCTTGCAAATGGACAATGCATTAGTATTATCACACTGGGGAGGTTGTATTTGTGTCCTCCTGTAAAAATTGTAAATTGTTGACTCACACCACTGTTCAGAGACACAACCTCCTATTGATGCAATTAAATGGTGCTAAAGTTTGAAGTATTGATGTTTTTTTCTATATTAAAAATAGTTTTTTAGTTATCCAAAGGACGTTTGTTCTTTGTCAAGTCTGACACTCTTTTATTTTTTTTTTTTTAGGGTATAGACGAAGGCCCAGAGGGTCTGAAACTTATTTCTGACATTATCCGTGAGAAAATGGGAATTGACATTAGTGTATTGATGGGAGCTAACATTGCAAATGAAGTGGCTGCAGAGAAATTTTGTGAGACAACAATAGGTAAGTTGCGTATACTTTACTCACATAGATTTTGGAGATCCTATAGAAGATGATAAAGTAACTTTGCACTGACTATATGTCAAAATAACTGCAAGCAGGCAACCCTATGGTTTCTAATATTGCCTCCACAATGCTTCCCCAATCTGCTTCTGAGCCCTTGGCCTTTATAACATTGTAAATACTTAGGTCCAGTCACAACTTCTCTATACATAACTGTGCATGCACTTGGTCATAGATAATGGCCAATAATAATAATCCCCCAATGAAAGGGGAAATCTATGGACACAGAACAAAAAAGGGCTAGGGGGATAAAATATGGGGTGGGAACCATAGCTGCATAAATCAATTACCAATATAATAAAACCATAGCAATTATGGGACTTCAAATGGGAATTCTTTTAGTTGGCCATTAGTATACGATTGAAGGAGGGTAAAAAATTGTTCTACCGACGGGGACCAGACTTGTTAAAACTTGGACATCTTGGTGTCAAACGGCATTGCACAAAATTTTTCATTACATTCATTGCTTTACCTTGGAAATTGTAAGGGTAGCTGACCACCAGGCTTTTGCCAGGACCATTTTGGCTGCAGTAAAAAGAAATGTTAGCAGTTGAAACTGTGGGGGGTTAAAATGAGCAGGCCAAAGATTTCTTACGCATCAAGCTGAGCTTTAGGGGATCCAAGGAATGTGCTTATGTGTAGCCCTAGTATACCCAAGTTTACAGGTATAGGGCAGAGTATTGGATTTAGGCATAATATTGCATCCCGTTTTTTAACCTAGTATAGGATTGCTAATATTACCCTCTGGGTCACATACTTTATTGTGAGAACTGGAAGCATAAAAAGATCTTTGTGCCATGTATGTGCAATAAAATGCCAGTGGCAACACCAGAGAAGGAATGACTACTTTAACAATACCATAAGTGGATATTCTGAATTCAGTCATACACTTGCACTATCTTGCTCCTAATAACCCTTCCATCAGCATCTTGATCATATAAACTAGACATTGTCAGTATATTTACATTTTCTATAGTCTTTAATTATCAAATAATTCTAATAATTATACAGTCCACACTTTTAAACAGAATTTTGATCAATTGCTTCAAATTGTGTGTGACCTCTGGTATTTAGAATATACACCATAAGCAATCTTTATATAGAACTGTAAATCTGAAGACTCTATGTCCATCTCCAGTTCAGAGGAATTGCCTTCCTTGCACAGTTTCACAATCACAGTAAAGCTCTGGAGTATTTACCTTCTACACAGGAAAGAACATAAATCTCTGGAGTATAGGGGAAAAAAGAATCCATATATAAACATACAGCATCGGCTTCGGAAGTTTCGCATAAAAGTCATGATATCACAGCCTGCAATGCAAAATACCAGGGAAATGCAGGTTACTAATCCTAGAAAACTTTTTTTCCATTTAAAGAAAATTGTAGTTTATTTTTGTTATGTCTTTTTTTTTTTTGTCTTTTAATATTCTTTAGTTGTGACAAATATATAATTTATCAACCATTTATGTAACCAGAGCAAGACTTAGTAGATGTGCTTTATAGTGGATTTCCTCTAGAAGATGTATCATTACTGTATGTCCACTTGTAATAATAAAATATCCACATTATGTAACACATTAAAGTATATCACCCAGCAGAAAAAATAAAAAGCTATTTATATCCAATCAAGGAATATATTCTGCACAATCAGACAGGCTTTTTTTGCCTTGCATAATTTCATTATATCTACTGAACGACTTGAAAACGACAAATAGGGGACATAATGTTCCAGCTATCCAATTTCATGCTTTGGAGATCAGGTAATAATGTGACACCCATAAAAAGTACTCAGGTTTATTAATATGTATATTATGATGGTCATTAAAACCTGTTCAGGGCAGTTGATGTATCTTTTGTTACTGCGTGTTCAGCTCCAATTATAATTGTGCACTTGCTTTAGGATAGATATTAGGTGAACCTGCTTTTGGAAAATCTAAAAAGACCCGTAGGGAGCTGAGTATTTTATACATGTCCACCGTTTTCACCCCAATCCACTGGGTCCCGTAATCTCTTCTTTATCTATTCGCAGTATGGGGAATTTTCAAGCAACAGGTGCTGAAAAACAGAATGGAATGTTACCTTAGATCAGTGACAGGAAAAGAAGTGACTTGGTGATCAGACCCTTGTATGACTTCCATTAAACACGTGAAACCCTGTTATTTTTCTCATAGTTTTCAGTTTTAAAAATAAATTTATTGGTCAGAAAGTAAGGCCAACTCTCCTAAATAAAATGTTCACTTTTTCATTAAAACCTATTAATTTCACCTTCCCTTGCCTCATCTAACCCAAACTAGAACCCACCAAATGCTTGCTGCTCCTATCTCCTTGTGGCTTCTGTTTACATTCAGGAGCCCCATTTTTTTTTTCTGGCACTGGCCATGCCTACAAGGTGAGTCGTCATAGACTTAAATAGGGATTTATTCATAGTTCATTTGAGATCTTTTGGCTAGGGTCTTCTCCTCCTCCTCCTGTGTCATTGTTTGTATCTGTCTGTCATTTGCAACCTCGATTTGATGCACAGCACTGAGTAATATGTTGGCCCTTTATTAATACATTTCAATAATAATAATTTATGGGCTATGGCTGTGCCAGAGGAGATCTCAGACCTCATGGGGTGCCAGGTTAAAAAAGGGTAAGGGTGATAGAGAGATTGCCTTAGTTAGAGCAAGGTTTAGTTAGAAAATCTTTAGAACATCCTAACTAAGGATGCATAAGGATATTCAGCAATTTTTGTTGGAAAGGATCTTTCACATACAGCGCTGTTTTCCCCTATGAAGAGGGGAGGGGGAAGAATGATAGAGCTGCACCCCGTTGCGCTCCCTCCCCTTAGCTTCCAGTATGACGGTTTGTCGTTTGTGGATCCGCCAGGACAGATCCATGTACGACGTCTGATGAGCGCTGTACACACGCCAGATTCTTGTCTGATATCAGCTCTGAGGCAATTGTCAGACGAAAATCATCTGACGTGTGTACGTAGCTTAAGTATTCACCTTTCTGGTTGTGAGAGATTATGGCTTGTAAATATATTTATTTTGTACTTTTTTTATATTGTGTCTTTTATCATTTAGATCTGATTCAGGTCAAGTTATGTTTTTATTTTACAACTGTAAAGATAAAAAGGAAGAGCTGGCTGGCTGTCCTGGACCACATAAAGTTATCTTAACCTCCCTAGCGGTATTCCCGAGTGTGACTCGGGGTGGAAAAAATTGCAAAAAGCGGTAATCCCGAGTCACACTCGGGGTACCTTTGAGGGTCCCTCTTACTTTATCCCCGCGCTCCAGCGGCGATCTCACGATCCCGCTGTGATGGCAGGGCGCTTCTCCGTCGGGGGGCGTGGCCGGGCGGGAAATTTAAAAGCAGATTACGGAGTAATCTGCTTTTAAATACCGCCCGGGTCCCACCACCCCGATGCACGCATCTGCAAGCAGATTACTATGTAATCTGCTTTAAAATTTTTTTTTTTAAAGTAAAAACACATCAAAACATATAATAAAAGTATAAATACATATTGTAGTGCACCAAGCATCATTGCCCAGTGCCCTGATTTACATTTTGCACGTATACCCGGGAGTTAATCCTAAGAATTACAGGCCCACAATATAAACAAAAATTTCTACGCAAAAAAAATAGGATCACTTTTTGCATCAAAAAATGACAGCATTAGAACGCTAGGGGGGTTAAGGAACTTCTTAAAGACAGTTTGAATAAAGTCTGGTACACAATTTATTTTACTGTAGCCTGAAATGATTGTTGCTGATCATTTTTAAATGACAGTTTGGCAATGATTCATATGCAGGTACACCAGTTAGCTCTTCCAAGCAACCTATTCTGTTCTATGGTGGGGGGAAGAAGGAGGAAAAGCAGAAAACGATCCTGCTGCAGATATCAGTAAAATGACAATGGTGTCTGTCATTTGTGATCCAACACCGTGGATCTTTCGTGATCCCATCAACAATGGCAGGGAATGCCTATATTTGCATTCGATTCCTCTCCTACAGAAGATCATGAAGGGTCATTTCAAGCAATGAAAATTATTGTACATGACATTGCTGCAAACTGTTTTTGGAGTTGGCTAAGTCTAGCTCGTTAATTACCTCGCCAAGTACCTGTGTATGTTTAGTTAGTTCCTGTCTGGCAAGATTTTATTTTTTTTTTTTTTTAATGGACAACCAATTATTGTGAAGAAATATCTAAAATAACCATGTAATGTTTGTTGGAAAAAAATAAAAGTTCTAACAGTGCATTGTTTTTACATAGGAAGCAAAGTACT
Source organism: Pyxicephalus adspersus (assembly GCF_032062135.1). Taxonomy (NCBI): domain Eukaryota; kingdom Metazoa; phylum Chordata; class Amphibia; order Anura; family Pyxicephalidae; genus Pyxicephalus; species Pyxicephalus adspersus. The sequence continues at coordinate 105,234,156 of NC_092862.1, read as the reverse complement.
TGAACACGGAGTTTTATTCAAAGAACTACTTCAGACCCCAAATTTCCGTATAACTGTGGTGGACGATGCAGATACTGTGGAACTTTGTGGTGCCTTAAAGGTAACGTCAACTATTTAATGTGAATTTTGCTCATTCCTTTTCCTTTTACTTTTTAAAATACCTAATATTTTGCCCTATGTATAACAACATATGACATTTCAATTTAAATTCAATTTAAATTCTGATCACCCCCTCCTCCAAAAAGATAAAAGAACAAATGTAACTATTAAATGACACCGTTCACTAATATTGGCAAACAAATAGGTTCAGTGCAAAGTCAGTGCATAAGTTCAGTCAAAGTAATCCTCTGCTGCCGTTTCTCCCACCAGTTGAGTGTATAAGCACAAATGCCTAAAGCGTACCTAAACTCACAGTTTTCACTTTACATAAAAAGGCTAACAACCATTTTATGTAAGGTAAAAATTCTGATTTTTTTGTTTTGTTTTTTTTTTTAAGTTCAACACTTACACACTTTTTATTCATTTTTTTTTTATAAAGGGTGCAGCACTGCCCCCTAATTCTCGATCACCTAGGCGGTCGAGAATGAATGGGAGCGCAAAGCCTCCCGGATGCCTGAGCGAGCATCTTGGGCATGCGCAGAAGGAGCCTTTTTGCGCAAAGAGAAAAATTTGCCAATCTCACAGTGAGATCGGCAATTTTTTTTTTTCATCCTACGTCACCCGATCTCATGTCTGGGTCAGGTGACGTATGATGAAGAAGAGAAGATGGCGGGACCTGGAGCGCCGGCTCCGGGACAACGCGGGACCTAAAGCAGGACACCCCTGGTGGGATCGGACCCTGCGGGATTGAAGTTAAGTGTATTTTTGAGTTTAGTTCCCTTTTGAAGTTTTGGAAGAACAAGAGTGTCCTGTGTTCTATTAACCACAAATTACTGGGGTTTTCTACCAGCCCTAGCAATCAAATTTGTTGGTGAAGTATGTGCGAATACCAGACATGGAAGACACCCTGCTATGTACTTAATTGGCACAATTTCGTTTCACTTACTCTTACGCAGTTTTTTTCTTATACCTTTTTCTGTTCATTTGTCTTTTTCCGACATATGTTCTAATTTTGAGCATTTGTCATCACCACCTTCCATCGCCACCAGGGTTTCACTGAGATAGGCAGCAGTGGCTGCAGAAAGGTAGTGTGACAATCACATACAAGAAATTCAGTTTTTAGGAGCATTCTTTCCACCAATAGTATGCAGAATTCCTGCATAGAGCAAGCAGAGCTGGAGCATTTAAGGGGGGGAACATCAGTGATCTTAGCTTAGTTTTAGTTGCATTTATATGGGTAACAAAATACTCATTTATATCAAAAAATAATCGGAGCAATTTTAGGATACATACATGACAACAGAGCTGCTTACATTGAGAGGCCCCTTGTCAATCTAAATTGAAATTCATCAGTTAGATAAAGGATGCCCCTGTCAACGTTGAATAGTACAAACAAGCTTAGGTTATTTAAAAAAAAAAATATATATATATAATGACCTATTCCAAATTTTTTAAAAATGCCATAATGTAAAGGAACTTTTTGTATTGAATTTTAAGGCATTCTGCTGAAACAGGTTGAGCAGCCTGACAGTCTAGCAGCATTGACACTGTAGCTTTACATCCATGAAACCAGACTTCTGTGCCCAGTGTGGAAAATCTAACTGTTCAACTTTAGCAAATATTTATTATTTCATTCCTATTACATTTAGCAAAGACTATACTGGGCAGAAATATATATATATATTCATGTAAACATCCCTTTTCTTAGCGAAGGGAATATTTATCCATACATTTATAGTTTTTGAAGCAATTTACAGTTGGAGAGCTTGTTTTGAGAACATTTTGCAGTGATTCTTGCTGTTTTCCTTCCCCTGATGTGTGTGGAGCTTGTCAATGTGCTGAGTGTTTACCCAGCTGAGTAGGGGATAAGCCATGTGTACCGATGACAGGAGTGCTGCACATTTTGCCATCCTCAGGTGCAGCCTGCAGTGTATAATAAGATATTTTACTGTCTACGTGAAAACAGCATTATATCCATACCGTGATTCTGTATGTAAACGTAAGCTACCACATAACTCTTATTTTTGTGCATGGGGTGAGTGGACAAAGAAATTTCCATCCAAAGAAGAATAAGTTGTATGAGATTCTCCATGGCAAATAAAAGATTTGTGTTCTTGCAATAGATTCTGGCTACAATATTGTTTCTTTTCCTATTGCTAATATCATTGTTTGTTTGTTTTCCTATGTATTTTCAGCTTTTTGACATTCATTTTATTTTGCACGTGCCGGGGGTTTAAAAAAGAAGCTGAGAGCCACATGTGTCTCATAAGCCTCTGAATTATTATATTAATCAGATTGGATGCACTTTTAAAATCTGTTTGAACAAACAGGTTTCTTCTTAAAGGACAGTCAAAAAATTTATTCTATTTTTTAAAATCTACATAATAGGAAAAAGACAATTACCTATACATTTAATATAAGTATCAACTAAACGTACTGTGGAAGGTATGTATAATGTAATTATTACACTTATCTCCGTGCTGTCCTTTGTCAGATCCAGCTTTCCACAAACACTAATGCCAGCCCAGCAGTACGCGTAGCTGACTGTTTCCAGTCTATGACATTATCAGAATGTAAAGAGTTGTTACATTGGATGTCAATGGGGCCACCACCATAAGAATTATTAATATAAAGGGAACAGAAACAATGTGTTAAGGTGGAACTACAGTAATTGTATGCAAATTGGGTAATATGTGAGCCCACCTTGAATGCACTTAATTATGTCCGGGCAAGTTTTCAATATAGCAAGGGATAGAATAAAACCTATGAGGGTATTGTATGCTGTCTGTACCCTACTAGAGAGATTTTTCCTAATTGTCTGCCCTAAAGACACAAAAGGAAATGAGAAGAAAAATATCCTAAACAAGTAAAATGTTCATGCCTGAAACAGATGTCCTAATTGGAAGATTTTCCCTCACTTATTGCCCAGATGACAACTTAAAATGTTGGCTTTCCCATTCATTTTCTGTTTTGTAGAATAACACAGGAATAAATGAAAGGGTTGACTTCTCTCAGTGAAGACACAGGCAGCAATAGAAATTTGACAGAGGGTCAAACTGAAATTCCAACAGTCTTGTTGGGGTGATGTTTCCCTCTTAAGGCCACATCATTTCACAATAGCCGCCAATATGGGCAGCGTATTTGCACATTCATCCACAGTCCACCTGCCCCATAGTAATGGCTATCACAGGAGGATGCAATTTAAGGACAGTTAGGTACAACCAATTTCTAGGTTTGCTATCCTCCAGCAGTGACAACTCTGCACTCTCCGTCATTGCAGCTGCAACCTTCTACTGCACTCAGCATCTTCCGTTTTTGTTGTTTGGGTGATGCAAACTCTAAGAAAGCACTTGTGTGAGCTCTTCTACATCTTAGAGATCTTAAGGATGTACAATGGCCTTCACATACAGTGCAGGCTGTGAATATGTGAAAAAATGCTTTTTTTTTTTTTTTTTTTTTTTTTTTTTTTTTTTTTTTTTTGTTTTATCTTTGAAAGTATTGCTCTCAAGGAGATCCATGAATCTCAGTCTTTGTATTTACAATAATATAGCTGTCTGGGTGTATAGAAATGCATGTTCATGTTCTACAAGCATTCATATCTATGCTGCAGCAGTATTTTCAGAATAAAATTGTCTTTTTGGTATTCTGTACATCTGACTGCCATCTAGTGGCTATGCCTATTTTTACATTTACAGTCATGGAGAGAAATCCTGAAGCATATTTCAGTTAGTTGATAAGTAATTGTTAACATTTTACAATCGCAGATTATTTTTTTTATTGTTTTAAACACAGCGATTCGTACAGAACAGGTAGGTTAGACAATATAAGCCTCTTTGCTTAACAATTGTTAAGATTGATCATTAGCCACTTAAGGAATGCATTGTTTTAGTGATCCATAGAATTATGGGAGACATTGTAAGTTAAAACAGTAAATAAAATTAAAAAAAAAAATGAAATGGAGACACAATTATGTTTAAGGCAGTCTTTTGTCCCAACAATATTTTAAAATGGAACCCAGGCTTAATAGCTCCAGTGGGTCTCAGTAATCCATTGCAGTCCAGTATGAAGTCTAGGAGCCAAACTAATCATTATCAAGTATGTGATCCTGCCACATAGCACTTCAAAGAAGCTCTTTTGATCCTGAAAAAGTATATGGTCAATAGAGTAGACTACGATAGGTATGTTATAAGCTGATGAGCCAAGATATCTTTGAAACCAGGAGAAAACAATGCCTTGGGGGTGGAGAGATGAAAAAGACTTGGAACAGTTTGGAAAAGGCAATGCGTTCCCTTTACCAGCACAAATAAAAATCTTATTGTGGCAAAGGTTACTAATTGCATAGCCTATGATTAATCCTTCAATGAGACTCTCTGGCCTGGAAATATAATGCTGCAGTGGCACTTAGGATGTTCCTAATACCTTTTAGGACAAGCTAAAACTACATGTTTCAACCACTTTGTTTTTTTTCTAAACTAATGTAAAAGTAAAATGCTATCAGCTCTGTGCTTCCTTCTGCTAAAGTCATTTGGAGCATTGCTGCAGCAGGAGAACACATGTATATATATATCAAAGGATAAGATAGGATATGATCTGCCTGAAAGTTGCCCTGTGTACCGGTAAAGTAGCAGAAAGGAACCCAAAGCTTCTGTTAAGTTATATATATATTAACCAGCTTTCCATATGTTGAGGTTTTTTATACAGGGGGCACAAACAGAAGTTTACAATATATTACAGTTGTGCATTAATTGTGCTAATTGTGCTAGTTGTGCACAGTTGTGCTATTAGGGGTAATACTTGACTTACCCACAACTCCATTTACTGATGGCATTTAGTATTTTGACTTGTGCAATTGCAAGTTTAGATTTTCTCTGAATGTAAACATTTGTATGGGTTAGTCTTTATCCTCAAGTCAGTGTGTACACATTCAGGATAGGTTCTTTGTTGTTATGAGTGCAATTTTGTAATGTTATTGATGCCTCTTCTAATTACTTAATAAACACAGACGAGAGATGTTCATTAAAACTGGGCAACTCCCATGATATTTGGCTTCAGAAGGATTACTAGGACGTTAACCTGCTGCATGCTTTTATTAGATAGTTATTTTAATCTGCAGCTGATCATCGTCTCACAAAATATAATGGGGCTCTATTATAATAGTAATTTTCCCTGCATGCCATGCTCGGCACACCGCAATGAGCCTTTTAATGTGCCCGGAAAGCCTATGTTAAGCCCTTACATTGCATTTAAATCATTACCTATCTCCAGCCCTTATTACCTCTAAAAATATTAAATTGCCCATTACCTAATCTGCCACTGATGCTCTGTTTGTTTGTCTTTTCCCATTGTGTTGTGCTCTGCTGCAGTGGCCACTCATTACTTAAAAGGGTATTTATATCGAGACTTGTAAGCTCGGTGCTAAACACAAAAATTGCTTTTGCCTCATTTGGATGCAGCCGGTGTCGGAGTGCCTCGGAAGCCGCAAAGATAAGACATCCACGCTTTGTTTTCTTCTTCTGTTTTTATTATTATTATTACCGAACAGCTTCATATCATGTGAGATTGCTGAAAGGTATATTTGCTTCGGGGGGACATACACTTTACTGTTCTTCAAAAGGCACTCTGCTGTTTGACATTCATATGCCATTCTGTCAGGGAATGCACTCCTCTGATTTTCCATCTTCGCACTGACTCCTGAAACACATGCAGCCTTTGATCACTGCAAAATGTCTTAAAAACTTAATTGGTTTCATTTTATGTAAGTAGAAGAAAAGAGAATTGAAATGTCTTATAATAGGGTTAGAATGATATAGATAACACAAGATTAATTACAATACTTAGGTAAAAAAATAAAACGCAATATGCTCGTATTCAATACAGCGGAACCCAAGCCGATCACTGCTAAATAAGTATAGCTGTGGGGTCTGTGCAGCCACTTAGCTGCTTCATTTGCTTTTTAGTGTGTTTTTAATCAAGGTTGGCTGCCCAGTGTGTCCTCGTAAACTTTGAGAGCTTGTTAATATGGTTTTATGATCTTGGTGATGCATCACATCATTTGACTCCACAGCATTCGCCTTGCCTCGGTAAAAAGACACAGTATTTGTTGTTTGGAAGCTTTATACTTATTTTTAGGATTTTCTGTACCTCTGGGTGGCCTTAAATCTTTAATTTGTATGCTCTTTCATTACTATAGATGAGAGAAAGCTAAACTACAGAAAAGTTATATCTGCCTGCCTAAAACAAATCTGTGTTTTGGTCATGCAGGGCAAAGCAGCGGGTTCATTGAAATGGCAATCTCGTACCAGTGTTAATACTTTCCTTCCGTTTGCTGTATGCCGCTATAGTGAAGTGAAGATTTTTCTTATTTTCCCATAAGGATTTACTTAGTGCCTGAGTGGCCAATAAAGAGGCTTGAGTGCTGTGATGGTAGCGTGGGGCAGATGTCTCTTTGTAAGCTCCAACCAGATTATCATGTGATTGAAACAGGGCTTTTTGTCCAAAAATAATAGGTTCTACATTAATTATTAAATTATTAAATAAACAACAAAAAATTCTTTAGCTGCTAAATTGACCTTTAATTCGGAGGTTTCCTCTGCAATACTTTTCTACCACCACTAGATGTCCCTGGTCTGATAGCCAGCACCATTCAACCCACTCCTGAATTAAGGTCAGCTGCAATTCACCCCAATCATTGACTGCATAACAAGAATAAAAGAAGTAGAACAGTGATCGCTCTTTCCGTGTACACACATCCAGCCTTCCTGTACAAATCCTGCAACAAGCGGATACCGGGTCATATTTAAAAATGTAATAATGGCTATAATGCTGCAATATATTGTGTGCCAGCGAAGGTTCCCATTTTTCAAGGTGATTATATATCTAGTAATAGTTAGTCAAATTCAACTAGACTTGCTCTAGTCCAAATGATTATGAATGGCTACCACTAGATATTAATTTAATTAGGTAAGCAAATCTGATGCCTGGCTTGAGCCATGTATGGCTTCACTTCAAACCTCCAGTAGAAAAAAAACTTCAGTAAATACAGTTTGATTATATATATATATATATATATATATATATATATAACACTCACACACACACACATACACTAACACTAGACTTCCGACTATCCGGCCTAATGTGGCGGCAGGGTGGGCCGAATAACAAAAAAGCCAGATAGTCCAGAGTCCCATTAATAAAGTGCAATACTCACCTCCACACACGGGCAGTGTTCCTCTCTCCGTACCAGCGGACATCTGCTCAGAGTTCCAGTGAGCAGGCAGCAGGGACGTCACAAGGAGCACCGCAGCAGACGTCCACCCGCGCCACCCTGGCATTTTAAAATGTTTTTTTTATTTTTTATTTTTTTTTCCCCGGGCTCTGTACTGGGACAGATATTCGTGAGCTGGATAGAAGAGATTGTACTGTATGTATTTGTGTGTATGTATGTATATATATATTACACTTCACAATAGCACTCATACCCAGCCAAAAAAGGACCAGCTATAGGTGTCATTCAGGCTCAGCTGCAGTACATATATGCTAAAAGTAAACGTTAGGCGCCTGTATCTGCTATTTGGTGGGAGTATTTGGATCACAAAACAAAAAAATTACAAATCCTTTGGGGGTTAAACAGTGTACATTGGTTTATTTAAATTGGGAGATTAGTTGCTTGTATAAAGTTAATAAAATTTTTAATCATGCAACATGCAGTCTGATGAGTAAGAATTTGCATATGGTCACGGCATTTTACTAGTGTATAAAATAAATTTGATGTGCAGAACAATACTTAGGAGTCCATTAAAAAACACCATTATAGCCCTACTACAGCCATACTTCAGCTATAAATAAACACATTTATATTGGCACAGTAATATGCTTTCAGAAACGTGCTTAGCACTTCACAGGCTTTGGGAATACAAAAAATCTCTTATCTGACCTGTCAGTCTTGTCACCGGCTTCTTTTCCAACATTAGGCAAAGAGAACCCTGAAATACTGCAGGTTTCACACTGTGGCCGGTATTGTATAAATGGGCTGCAAAATGCAGGCCACAGTGTGGAGTAACCTAGCAATGTATAGCATATGGCAATATCCACTCTCCTACACATCTGTAAAAGTACCATTGCTTTTTACTTGTAAAAAGAGAATGAGATGTATTGTATACCTTGTCAGTACTTTTCACTAACTGAGACTGTGAAGTGACCCTGTACTATTTTGCTGTACACTCTGTGAAATATTAGTAGACGGCGTTTAACAATGAAAACTGGTTTCACAACGGGTTGCATAGCATAGGCCAATTGTATAGCTGTCAGTAAATTTGATTAAGGTCACCTTCACTTCCTAGGAAGTGGTTTGTTCTACAGTGTCTGTAGTTTCCTTCTGGGGCTCGACGAACAGACTTGTTGTTTTACTCACAGATTCCCCTTATCTTTGTTTTAAACAAAACTATGTAACTTTAGATGTTCGGCTTTCTTTGGCATGAATCTTTTCAGCTGACCAATACCCTGTACTGCAAGATGTTAATAGAAAGATGTTGTATATAATGTTCATCCTTCATCTTGTTTTTATTTTCCTGCAGAATATCGTAGCAGTGGGTGCAGGATTTTGCGATGGCCTCCAGTGTGGAGATAACACCAAAGCTGCAGTTATCCGTTTAGGACTAATGGAAATGATTGCATTTGCCAAAATCTTCTGTAAGGGTCAGGTGTCAACAGCCACATTCCTTGAGAGCTGTGGAGTTGCTGATCTCATCACCACTTGTTATGGAGGACGCAACAGAAAAGTTGCAGAGGCATTTGTGAAAACTGGCAAGGTATTTCTTTTACCTGAGCTCCAAAATGACGAATGATGAAAGTAAACCTGTGGGCAATTGTGCTTTGAAAAAAAAAACTGTGTTAATTTGGACCTGTAGAAGCCCGTACATACCTTTTAATTAATAGATAGATAGGATGGGGGCTTATTAGGTTTCCCTACTATGCAAATACTTAAATCAGAAAGTCAGTGCTTTGCCTCCTTTCACTTCTTGTTGTCTATTTAATAGGACTCCAATGGCAAAAATAAATGTTTCCGGGTTTCATCAATTCTTTACCTCAATGGGCCTGATTTATTAACCTCCTGAGCGGTAATCCCGAGTGTGGCTCGGGGTAAAAAAAACCTGCTGAAATCAGTACCCCTGAGCCACTATCGGGGTAGCTAAAAACATAAAAAAAAAAAAAACACTTACCTGGTCCCATCTGTGTCCTGCCGGTCACTTCCCATCCTTTGGCAATGTCCCCTTCCTCTGGTCTGTTCCCTGTCGAGTGCGCTGACATTCAGGGGTAGTTCCTGGTGACGTATGTGAGTGCGAGAGTGTGGCAGGAAATTCAAATTATTTTGTATTGGATTCAGTACAAAGTAAATAACTGTATTGAATCCAATACAAAGTAATTAATAAAAGTAATTGAAAGTAACTCATTATAATATTTAATTTTTATTATTTAAAATACATTTTCATGAAAAACAGTGTACCGCTTTTATACATATATATCCGGACAGAAATGAACCACAAGGAGGTTAAAGCTCTCCAAGGCTGGAGAGGATACACTTTCATCAGTGAAGCTGGGTGATCCATAAAACCTGGAATGGATCTGGTCACCTGAAACCTTTGTTAACAAATAGCAAATTATTTAAGAAATCCATTCCAGGTTTGCTGGGACACCCAGCTTCACTGATGAAAGTTTATCCTTTCTAGTCCTAGATAGATAGCTTTAAAAAATCAGGCCCAATATGAGAAAAAAACAAGCTGTGGCTTTAGATGCACCTAAAATAACACTCTATTTAAGTTCACCATGTGCACGGTTTTGTTACAAATTGTATTTGTTTTTCTTCGGTAGCATAATTCTGGATGTCTGTTCTTAGTAATTCCTTTAAATATTGTCCTGGGTTTCTCCGAACCCCCTGCCTTATGTGTTGGTAAACTCACAGCTTGCTGTGCACAGTCAGTTTGCATAGCTCTGTGTGTGTTACTCAGCTGTCCTACCCTGTTTCCCCGATGATAAGACACTGTCTTATTTTTTTTTGAAGGCCAAAATATGCTCTAGGGCTTATTTTCAGGGGGATGCCTTATTTACCCATGAAGAAGACTACAGTACACAGTTATTGTTCATTTTTCATTTTTACCTAAAAAGGGGGGGCTGTCTTATTTGATGGCCCTGCCTTATCATCGGGGAAACACGGTATTGTTACTGGAAAGATTCATTTACCATGTGCTGTCATTGCATTATCTCCCCGGGGTGGCACATTTCTGTTGAGGTCTATTAAAGCCTTCCATTTGAAAGATCGGTAGAGAAGCCGTGGGTTAAGTTACCACAATGTGTGTACCAATAACTGTCTTTATTTTCAGGTAGGTTTTCAAAACTAATGTAATCATTTTATATAATTATTCTAGAAATCATTTTACAGGCACTTTCTTTCTTGTGAACACTTGCGAGTGTAATGACGATGTGTTTTGTTTTGCCAGAGTATTGAACAACTTGAGCAGGAGATGCTTAATGGACAGAAACTTCAGGGCCCTCAGACCTCGGCAGAAGTCTTCCGCATCCTGCAGCAGAAGGGCATGGTAGATAAGTGAGTGTTTTTGCTTTTATTTGTAGGACTTTCAGCAAATGGAGTTGGCACACTACACAAAGAACTGTGTGATCCATCTTTTGTGTTTACCTTATCAAAGAAAGCATTTTAAAACCATGAATAGCACATACAAATTGTACATAGCTGACAAGCCGACATTGTTGCAGATAAAATGTTGTTTTCATTATCATGAAAGCAGATTGTGAGCATTCATGACAGTGACTTGTCAAAGGCCTTGATCGCATGGCAGTTTAGATATCCCCTATTTTAAAATAACGCTTTTCAAGGAACATGAGACAGACTAGAGAAGCATAGAATATAAAAGCACTGAGAATGGAATTCTTTGCAAAATTGTAATATCCATGCTCACAATACTTAAAAAAATGTGCACATGCCCTTAATGGGTGCAATTGATATATTTTACAAATACATTTGCCCCTTGTTCTCGGTGGAGGTGCTTAACATAAACCAGGCTTCATCATTCACATTTGAACCATTCAGACCTAGTCTTCAATCAAAAATAGATTTGGTGGTCTGGGACATTCAATTGAAGCAACACCTACCAGAACTTCAATGGTTCCCCAAGCTACAGATATACACAAGCCATGATGGGCAAGCCCAGGAAACTTTGTATACCAAACAAATCTGTTCATAGCTTTTTCCATTAAACAATGGCCTAAAACATATTGAATATTAGGATTTTAATATAAAAAAAGATCCAAACCAGGGCTGGGATGTATTCCTGGCATATCCTATATTATATCATTGTATGGTATTGCATATTCTCTACATCTGTGCCTGTTTTTCTGTTTGTTCTAACACAGTGCCTAATATATAATAAAGGAACAAAGAAGTTGTCCTTAGCATTAAAAAGTTACTGATGATTTTAAAGCTCCCTGCAAATTGTACACCTAAATGTAAAGCATATCATGACAATATAAAGGTTAATTGGAAACATGTGCATTACAGATCAGAGTAGACTACCTTTAACACTATTGGTCACAGTATACCAGGAATTCACCTAACTACAAAATATCTGTAGTCTACCTAACCGGTACAGAACAAATTCCATAAAAATGTGCCAACTTTAAAGAGCCTAATGGGTGTTGCATTGTATTTCCAAAACTGTTAGAGGCTGTAGATAGTGTGCTCCTATTTCCTCTTCTATATAAGTCTGTATGGCAAGGCTGATTGGTGTGGCTTTTACTCGGCTATGCCTGCACTGGGCACTGCAAAATATTTTTTTTTTTTTTTTTTTTTTTTTAACAAACCTTAATCTGTAAGGGCTACAGAACTGTGCAGGCTTTAATTAGGCTTTAAAGAGAAAAAAAAGAATCCTCTTTGATATTTTTTTTTTCTTATGCCTTTGTTTCTTTATTCTACAGATTTCCACTTTTCACTGCTGTTTATCAAATTTGCTATGAGGGAAAACCTGTGGAAGAAGTCATTTCTTGCTTACAGAGTCACCCAGAACATATGTAACCTGGGGACAAGTGTCTTCAACATAAACCTGCTGTTTTTTTGTTTGTTTTTTTAATGTTAATGCTGCATAATTCTGGAGACAGTGCTCCAATAACGCACAAAGCCATGAATGTGTTAAGTATGTTGATATCATTTGCTTCAGTTCTGGTTGCTGACACTGGTACAATTGCAGACACACATATATAAATACCCCTTTTTTTGTACCAACCAATCATTGACATCTGTGAAATCTCTAGGAGGTAGGTGAATGTTTAAGCTTTGTATAAAAAGTGGAATATTTGTGAGTCCAGCTGTAAGTGTTATCACTACGGGCAGCTTGTGTATTAAAGAGAGAGCCCTGGAGTGACAACCTGGTTCAATGCAGAATTTTATTCGTGGATGGAAGTATACAAGTTTCTCTAAAAAGGAATGAATATTTATGACCCATTTGTCTGTATCTCCCGTAACCTGCAAGCTGCTTTCATTGTACGGTTGGTCTTCATGTGTTCCAAGGTACCAGCTAGACACTCGGTATATTCATATCCATTACTTATTATATCAGCATGGTGTTGTCACCTTTTATTACTAAAAAGCAAAATGATTTCATATTTTTGATAGCTGTTTTTTTTTTTCTTTTACTGTGTTTGTGACAATAATCAAAAACCTTTATACTGCAAAGGAAAATCATGGGAAGTTCAATTTTATGTATGCATCTTTTTAAAATGTATCTTCTATTGTAATGATTTTAGCATCGATGCATATTTTTTAAAGTTATGACTGTTCTGGGCTTGCAGAGGGGAAAATCCTTGTACTGTGCCATTCCATGTGTTAACCATCACATGCTGTGTACTGTAGGCGAAATGTACTGTCACTCTAATAAACCATTCTAACAGTTCCAGCAGTGTGGGTACCTGTTCTGTTTGTTTTTCAGTCTTGTTTGGTAATATTCCTTTAGATTTTTCATAATATTTTGTCTATAAGTGCTCATTTCCTAATTATACCTATCCACTGCAGTGCAGCACAGCATATACTACATATCTGTGCGAAGTGATGCACTACACTGACCATTTAAATGTGTGAGCTGCCGAACACATGTATGGCAATGTGCAAGTGTTTTGGAAGTTGTAGTTAGGGTTGGTCCTTATTTAATTGTATTTTTAGTTCTTGAAATTTTAATTCATTTTAAACGTATTTAATTCTATTTCATAATATGTCATCATGTTCAATCATTACCCATTCTAATTTATATTTTACATATAGTATAGATAGCTATACAGCATATATTGGTTTTAAATTTTTTTATATAGAAATGGAAAATACCAAATACACAACATAGTGGACATTTTTTTTTCTTTGGGTAATCTCCAAGATAAGGGGGCTGTCCCCTCATTTTGACAAGAATCTAGTGTTTCCATTGTCCATCCTCACTCCGTCCAAATCTAAAATTTTTTTTGGCGTCCGATTTTTAATTTTATTTGGAATACATTTGGAGGGAGATTTGATATGGTATAATGAACATTTTAAAAATAATATTTGTGATATGTTGTGGTATATTATGTAATGATCAATAATATTCAATTGCAATTTAATATTAAAATATACACAGACACACACTCTACCCTTCTCTGCTAGTAACACATCTTTAACACAATGCAGACAGATCATGGCTGGTAGTAGGGGGCAGAAATGTGTCGTACATAATTTCCTGAAAAATGGCCAGCTGTGGTAATACCCACAAGGTGCTGATCCTTCATAACTGAAAGAACGATAATCCAGTCATTAAAAGGGGCAGGCCAGGGTCAGTAAAGATGGGGAAAGGTTTAGATCAGTGGTCGCCAATTGGTGGTCCACAGCTATGGCCGGCCAGAGCCGCAGACCATGTCTCCCGTACGGATCCCAGGCTCAGGGAAGTGGGTGAGTTGTGTCCAGAGACACTTGCCCATTGCAGGCTCAGATCTGCGCCAGGAGAGTGGGCAGGTTTTGGCATCATGATGTCACTAAAGGGGAAGTTTCTTCCCCTTTGGGTGACTCCCAGCTCCCTGCAAATGCATGGTCCAGAGCCAGTAAGTTTAGTGGACCGCCGGTCCGAAAAGGTTAGCAATCACAGGTTTAGATCATTTGGGATATCATCCAGTCAGGAATTAAGGCAGGCCTTGTCTGACTTGCTGTGGCTTCTGAAGCACATCGTGGTAAGCTGACCATGTGTAGTAAAATCAAGCAATATTAGTCCAGAAAAGGACCCGTACAACTCTGCAAGAATGAAGACAATCCTGGAGTTCATCTATAATTCAGGGAATTTATTTTCAGTTTATTCTTTGTCTTGTCTGTAAGCAACCTTTTCCATGGATCTGGTACATTGTTTTGTAATTGTCCACTAAACACATGCAGCGTTTTATCCTATAAAATGTTTGAACTGTTTCTGTATCAGCCAAACATTTCATGTCTATTGCCAGACTTTAACACAGAGCTGTGGATTTATGAACTTTATTGCCGAGTAAGGCCGTACAAAACAGGAGCATTGAGACAGATTCACATTTATGAATCACAGCAGCTTGATTCATACATTCCTCTCTTTACTGCTCCAAAGTAGCCCAATGACAATATAAAACATGTTAAACTAAACCCACAAAAGGTAAAACAAGGCTCCAATTTCTGATCTCACCTTAGAAAGTGCTAATTGTTTTCTTTCTCAGCTGAACTGGTTCATAGAAAAGCATCAACCCAGCAGCAGGATTTGCATTTGTAAAGAGGAACGGGGAGCACTGCCAGAACCCTACAAGATGGTCATCAGCATGCTACCCATGTGCATGTTTCTATCAAAACTGTTCGAAACAGACACCATGAGGGTGACGTGGGCCCAATGTGCAGTAGTAGGACACAGTTCGGCACTGTGCAGCTTGATTAGCATTCCCAGAGAACGCTAGAATAGCATGTTCACAATTGGCACACTGCTTTGCTCACAGATGAGAACAGATTCACATTGAGCATGTGGTGACAGATGTAAAGAAGTCTGGAGATGCAAAGGTTGTAAGGTTCATCCATGTAATATGCTGCCAAACCTCTAGGGGGCAGCAGTGAAACATTCCTATTACTATAACTTTCCTGGCTATTGTAAAGTGACACAAAAGCACCAAATACACAATGGGTTTTGCACTTCTGGAATAGAATAGTTTAATTTTGTGTTTTACAGCTCTGACACAATTCATGCACAAACAAAAAACATTGTATTCTATAATATTTTATCGCAAATCTTCAGCACTCTATATAGTTTCTCATGAGATTTTGCATCCTCCACATTCTCAGGATCTCAATAAAAGACTGTTTTATTTAGTCCTTTATCTCCCATTAAAGTATTTTGCGGACAGAAGGAGGCATTTCTTACCCCTAGAGATGAGAGTGCAGTATTGTGAATTTGTAGTAAGTCTCAAGAGCAATGGCTGCAGAGCAGGGGTCAGATCTGTGCCTAACATAGGTAAATACAACCTAGAGCAATGCAATCACTAGTACATTCATGACTGTGTCATCTCTCGATAAGTAGATGCAGACCTTTTATAAAGCCTGAACAGAAATGGATCTGCCCACCAGGGACAAAAAGCAGAAGACAGTATTGCTGGGAGAGTGTTGGCAATGCTTCTTTATTTTAAAAATTAGAGCTTTACACATGAAAAAATATATCAGATGCTTGCTCCACTTAACACTGAACAAAATTTTGACTAGAAGACCTTGAAAAGAAGATACAATCGACAAAGAAATCTGATCCTAGTTATGTGCTCATATAGAAGCAAACTATTAATCCAGATGTTTGACTATTTTGGCCATAGATGTATATGCTTAAAGTATGACTTAACTCCACCAATACTTACCTCTCTTCCAGGTAAGTGACATACAAACCCCTATGCCAATGCTTGGCTGGGGATTGACTAGGGGTAACACAATGCATGCACACTGGAGATAATTCATTTTCATGAGAATAACCAGCTCCGAGTATATTCTTAAGAAGCAAGCTGGCAGCCATGAAGGTTTAGTTGCAGAATAGGTATGGGTGGGGTGGCTCCTTAAAGCAGGATTAAACTTTGGTAATATGCATCCATTGTGTTGCAGATAATGTGATCCTTTCTTCACTTATGCATTCTAATATCCAGCCACCTTGATTGGCAGGGCCAGGCCGAGAGTTCATTCAATCCCACCATCCACACAGGAAGCCAATGAAGAAATGATTGGCAGGCGTAGTGTCTGGTCCATATAAGGACATCACCTTTTGTAAGAAAAAGTACCCGCCTTGTAATATCTTTCTTGTTATTAACCTTGACAACAAGTCCTATGGGCCTGGTGGCTGTCCTAGTTAAATACATAATACAACTATCAACAAGTTTGAGCTCGGATATATAACAACCAGGAAACTTGTCATCCAATGCACCATTAAAAACTTTTAATTTTTGGAGCTCATTTTTGCTGCATTTTTGGAGCTCAGCTCATCATGCATTGTGGTATTGTGTGTTGTATTGCAGATGTGTTATGGATACACAATGCGCTACTACATGTTACTGGGAAGCACCTCTTTTACCACACAATACCACAATCTGGGTAGTATTTAAAAGCCCTTGCTAGTAGAAGCCATCAACCTTTTTTATGATTTGGTAAATACAACCATAAGTGTAATATATGCAATGTAACCTACAATGAAGAGTGACAGTGCTCTCATTATATGTTCAGGACAACATCCAAGAAGTGTTTCTGAAAGTCAAACAAAATGTGTTTCACAAGAACAATGCTGACTACATAATAGAAACTACTATCATTAGAACAAACAGGAACTGTTTGCAAGTAAAACAATCTGATTAAGGTTATCTAAAATGCATTTATTGAACATTGTTTTGGCTTCAAACAACACACTACTCTGGTGCACAGGAAGTCCTAGTGGTTCGCACAGCCTTGTTTGCTCTCCCCAGACACAACACATTATGGATTTCTTCTAAGATCTATCTGTATTAATCTACGTAAGTGACATACAATTTATTTTCTGCAATAGAATAAAGCTGGATGTTCAGATATGACCTGAATACCACATTATGTTCTTTTTCATAGCAAAGACTATAATTTTGCTATGCATACAAATTGATATTGTAAAGAGTAACTGGCTGACAAGTTTTAAATATGGTTACCTTTCTTTTTTGGAAAAAATACAAGTCCTATGATCTCTTTCTAATGAATACCATTGGAAACAAGGCCTATTCAAGGCCTGACGTTATATTATTATTATTAAATTATTATTTTTTTTTAATCATTATACATTTTCCTAATTTGCATAATAAAAAAGAAAGTAACTTTTGCTGCAATACTTACCCTATCCCTAGCACCGTCCCCTGTATGCTTACTAGTCCAATGCCCAGTGCCATGCATGTCCTATTCTGAAATGTCAAGTATAATTAATTACACCACCTTGGGGTGAATCATCACTGATCCTGGGATCACAGTATCCCCTGAGTGAGCGACAAATACATGTCCTACCTGGGCATAGGATTGCCCTCAGCAAGCTCTTCATTGCCCTTCTGCAGCTCAGGCAGAAGAGGAAGGATCTACAGCAGGGGTCAGCAAACTTTTTTGGCTACTAGGCCATTTCAGGAGGTCAAGGCACACTAGGCCGGACTCTCTCCCACACTGATGGCTCTGCCCCCCCCACCAGGAATGCCCCTGAAGGGAAATCCCTCTCCTCCGGTGGAAGTGGTAATGCCGGCTACAGTAAACAGGGAAGGAAGGCATAAAAAAATAGCTCAAGAGCCGCATGCAGCTCCGGAGTCGCGGGTTGCCGACCCCTGCCGGCCAGGATTAGGCAGGATTGACCAGGGGGGCGTTAGGCCGGAACAGACGATTGGTTGAGCCATATCTGGCCTAAAGGCTGGAGATTGCCTACCCCTGATCTACACCATTGCTAAACTGTCATAAGGACTGCAGGCAGGAAAGTATGAATAGAATGTGATTTTGTTAACAGATCTAAGGGAGTATTTGGTAGAAATAGGGCAGGGAAGCAAACTGGGGTGCTGCTTTAAAAAAACAACCTGTTTTTAGACATGTTAAAATTACTTTTCACTTTCAGAGTTACAGGTTACAGTCATATCTTCACAATTTATTGGGTAATATAGCATATATCAGACTGGCACCTGCTCAGTGGCAGACATAGGGAGGTGCAAAATGTGCCGATTCACTTGGGGCCTGTACCTTACTCAGCCACTGGGGCTTCAAGTCAGTTCTGCACAAGGGCCCACTGTTGACTACATCGACCTCTGCACTTACTATATTATTATGTATTGGTTCAAACCAAGTTGAGTTGAAACAGTAATTTTTTAACTAAATTAATATATATAGGGCAGTTGTTCTCATACCAATTAGCCAAATATAAAAAGCCCATGTGTAGTTTACCAGTGGTCAGGGACTATTATACACAAATATGAAAAACCCTGATAAGCCCACCCAAGTCCTTAGTAAACCTAATTTAATGTACAGTGCTGCGTAATATGTTGGCGCTATATAAATCCAGTTTATTAATATTAATAATAATAATATTATTAATAATAACATTGGGGCATACTCAACGTAGAACAATGTAGAATGTTCAAATACATTTTATTACAAAATATCCACCAGTTGCATGTCATCCCAGCATTGCCAATTAAGATGGCCAGAGATTGTCTGGAAGAGGAATAAATGAAGGAAGATGGCAGCAGCTGATGCTGGAATGTAGCTAGGTGAGTCGGCTGAGTTTAATTCCGCTTTAAAGGGGAGGATATTTAAAGCTGAGTCACTGATTGGTTGCATCTGACTGGACAGCACTTTTTGAAGATGATTATTTGACGGATACAGCGAAATTACTGTTGCATTTATCTTCTTCTATGCCAATAACTGATATATGTACCAGATATTAAATCTGAACAGTTTTTCTACTAAAGTAGTCACTTTAATGTACTTTTTGGTAATTTTTTTTGTTGTTGTTTTCTGTGCTGCATTTAACAATATTTTATAATCAAATGTAACAATCAAACTGCGTGGAAGCTGTCAGCATTAGCATTTACTAGGATTCTGCTTCTTAAAAAAAAAGTCATGAAACATTTTTTAGGCAAAATGACAAAATTATTTTTTTTTCAATAACTTTTATTAATATTTTCTTATATAAGAAAAGACAGCACTAAGACAACATTTGTCCGAAGCGTGTTCCACGAGATTGAATTTTGTCAGTACATATAGTTCTGAACAGCTGGTGCTAAAGGTTTGTTCAGTGAAAGTAAACAAAAGAGTCATTTTCTTTGTACGTCCTGGTTACTGCAGCTTGTTAGAATTCCGAAGGAACAGAGAAGGACAAGTAAAACAGAGGATAAATAATAAATCTTGCACAAGTACCTTTATTTTAAAGCCTGTTTCTGATCAATTACAGAATAATTGGAACACCCAGCTGAAGAATTCACAGTGTATGTCCAGCCATAGCTTTTTTGTTTTCTTTTGGTTAAAGCGGGGGAAGAGTTAGAACCCATGTTAAATTTTTAATGCCAACTGGGTCCCCATTTAAGAGATGTCCTGCTGACATTTCAACAGGCAGGAAGTTAGGGGAATTCTCCACCAGTAATACAGAACAAAACAAAGTAGCGGATGGCTTGAGCTCCTGTGCAATTTTTGTTTGAAATGTTGCTGTTGCGGATTTTCCTTACTTCCTGTCTAATAAAAAACATTGTCAGGAAGTGAGTGCAAATCTCTTTAGGGGGCACTGGCCAAGGAAAATCGAGAAAACAAATCCCAACTTCTATCTATTCTAGATATTTTGGTATAGGTTGTTGTAGTTTCCAATTGTTGGTTCCTCCATAACCCCTTTAGGATGCCTTCATAAACCTCTGCATCATACACAAATTGCCAGGGAAGACAAGATTGCAGCAGATTAGACTTCAGCTTTAATCTCTCAAGAATATATGAGGTGTAAGTGATTGGGTTCATATATACTTCAAGCAGGTTCTATACATTGGGTTGGCTTTTTATTTTTTAAAGCTTTCTTCCTTGTTCACCTCCACAGTCCCAATGCAATGAGCAATTGGCCATAGAAGTTTGGAGATTTACATGCCCATCATGAATGTGGCTGGGAGGGTAAGGTGGGTGCCATACCAAAACAACACGGCCCCTAATTAAGGCGAATTCAAGTGAATATAAACAGGGTTAGGGCCCTTTCACACCAGCAGTGTGAAGCTGCATTGGCTAAAAGCTCTGGGGTATACAGAATACTGTTACATTGCATTGGGAAAAGGCAAAGCACCCCACAGGTAACCAGATATGCACACGGCTGCAATGCAAATCTTCAAACAACTTGTTGTCTTTGGGAACTGCACTTCAACCTCCCACAGTTGCGTGTGGCTATATGCAAACACATGGAAAAAATAGTTCCCAACCTCTCCCTTTCACTTAAATGGAAGAGTTTGGGATCACAGTTAAGCTTATGGCAGAATGTAGGTTTGAAATGACTCTTAGTATGAAAGTTTAAAGTGTACCTAAACTTAGAATTTCCACTTTACATAGAAGGGTGGACAACCCTTTTTTTAAAGTAAAAATTTTGTTTGTTAGTGTTTTAAAAAGAAAAAGGGTGCAGCACTTCCCCTCTTAATTCTTGATTGCCTTGGCATCTCGGGCATGTGCAGAAGGAGCCCTTTCATCAGTCGAGAAAAAAACTGCTGATCTCAAGCATGCGCAGTGAGATTGGCACGTTTTTTCTCAATCTATGATTGAGTGACGTAGGAAGAAGAGAGAAAAAGATGTCGGTGCCTGGCGCCTCCTCTGCGCCAGAACGAAGACAGATACCGGGACGACGTGGTACCCGATGGAAGAAACCTCCTGACAGATGGATTGATCTGCGGGATTGAAGGTAAGTGCGATTTTTTTGATTTGGGTTGGTTTTAGGTTTACTTCCACTTAAAAAAAAGGTTTTGGTGTACCAAATCTCATAGACCCCTATGTAGTTGTTCTAAGACTTGTCCTGCTTTGTGCATCATGCAATCACAAGAAATACTTCAATTAAATCCTGGTGCCTGTGCAGTTCTTGACTTTTCACAAATGTCTGAACCAGGTCAGCCCAATAAAGGTAAAGTACCCGAGTTGAAGTCTAACAGAGGAAATGTTTCTCTTGCCTGCAGCAGACACATGATATATCTTAACCTGGTTAAGGTCACTTGAGTAGTGCTTAGGAATGACTTGAAGTAAATAAAATGATGTTCATTCTACATATTGTGATATGCCAGGAATTTATTCAATTAATTTACTCAACTGTCCACTTTAACATTGTGCAGTCACCCTCTAACTAGTCAGTATATGCAGAGTTGTTCTTTTAGGACACTTCTACCGGTGGTTTGTCGTCATGGCTTGTTTTGCATTATACCTAGAGCTTGTTGGCAGAGGACCTTCTCACTCAGGGTTATCATATGGCAGGGCCCCAAAAAGTGCTTAGCATGCATGATCTGTGTGAGCTGGCTACAAAGCAAAACAAATATCAAGAACACACAAATGTTATTATGATGACACCACCTATCAATGCTTCCAGCTGAATAATGTTTGGGGAGTTCCCATCCACTAATGCTGACATGCTCGCTAATATCGGTAAACATTAAAATGGATATCTGGATTATTTGTATTGAACAATACCAATTTACATGTGAATCTCTCACAATATCTGTACAATAATTTAATGTTTCACTCTTCAGTCAAAATAATCAAATCTGCCCTCTCTGTATAAAGTGAAGGTGCCAGGTTTACCAGCAACCATCATCTAACTTGTGCTGCTATGAACATTTTACAGCATACAAATACACAAAAATATATTTTGTCAAATAAGTGTAATTGTGTTCTCCCAAATATTATTTTTTTATATATACTCCTTAGGCTCTATTTATACAACAGGGAAACATTCCCTGGTGGGAATCAATTACTGCCATTGAACGCATGGACCTAGAAGATTCCCACCAGGGAATGTCTAATTCCTGTTTTAAAAATAATGCCCTTTATGTTTCATTTGTGGTTGCATACATATGCAGAGGTGGCCAGATTTTTTAAAGTTTAACACTTTACTGCTTTGTCATCCAAAACAGCAGAAAGCAGCAGCTTATCCTGTAAATGTGTTTGTTTCACCAGTTGTTTAGCATGGATGCAGATCTGAACTCTCCGATATAAAGGTTGCTACTCAATGGTAAAATACAGTAAGCTATCTGATATTCAAATTAGATGTATGATACAGCAAGCATATTATACAGCTGTAGACAGTCACCCCAATGGCTGTCTGAGCCAGGTCTCCACTTATTGTTATATCGGAGCACAGTACAAAGGATCTAAAAGGACCCCAGTCCGACTTTTCACTGTGATGTTGCTAGGGTATTGCAAACCATCATAAAGGGGACATGTTGTATGATTAAGATGCCTTCCAGCACACTGAAGTATAAACAGACTGACTTTGTTACTTTTGTATCCACTTTGTTTCATTCAACTGCAAGTCCCTTTCATCTGCTGACAAACAAACAATAGTGATGATGGCAACCAACAAACAACCATTATTTTCCTGCTAATTAATGGGTTATTTTTTTGTGTGTAAATGTTTACATTACCTTTTCTTTGTTTTTACTCTTTTAGTTTATTTTTTTAGCATTGCATTACCAAAAATTAAAAAACAAAAAGAAATGAAATTTTTTTTTGTATTTTCTCCTGTGGTTGAAACATGATTGTAGCAAAAGTATTTTAAGGACCCATAAAGTCCCTTTCACACCTGTAATGTAAAACTCTGTGGTTGGCCACTTAGGGTGCATAGCAAATTGATGGTGTGTGCCCAGGAAAGGCAAACTGTACATTTGTAAATGGCTGTGACTGGTTGGGACCGCGGCTGTGGCTCACTTTAGGTCAGAAATGACCCCAAGTTTGGAAATGCAAACATAAGGCCTGTAATAACAACAAAAGCATCTGCAAGGTTTTATAATATTCTAATAATTATACCACTGTAAAGTAGCATCATATCTAATATTAAAACTTCCAGGAATCAGAATGAATAAACAGCGATACTGCAGCTATACTGAAATGTTAATATTCAGTCTCCTAATCACAACAGACATCCCAGCTTCATGCACCATTTATTTATTACAATTACAGCTGGGTTTTGTATAACTGGCGAGATCCCAGGCCATTCTTACATTCTCCCCATTGTGTAACAAACAATTCAATGTGATGGACCTGTTACCTGGATGAGAGCCCTAATATATTAGAATTGGTATCAGTTACTCAACATAAGAAATGCACCTTTGAATTAGAGGAAGGATCCGGTGATCAAATGTTTTCTTGGACGCAAGGTAAAGTTGATGGTGTAGACATCTGTAGTGTAAACATGAAAACAAAACAACATGACAACTCTGAATCAGAGGCTGCCCATCCAATTAACTATTAATAGCCAGTCCTGGGAAAAGCATACACAAGTTTGGGCTGGCCTGTTCTTGGCACCACTCCATACCTAATAGCTGATATTATTCTGTATTGCTATCAACCACCCTGGCACAGTTAGTATTCCTGTTTGACTGTAATGTATACTATGTACCATCGGTTATTTACCTTGTTAACAATTGTCTATAGAAACACAGGGAGCTTACTGTACTCTAAGACTTTTTATAGCTGCACAAACTATTGGACATAGGTTTTATAAATAACACTTTAGCCTAGGGCATGGGTGTCAAACTGAAATCTCCTAAGGAAGGGGCCGAAATCTAAAACATAGGGCCTGATTTATTAAAGCTCTCCAAGGCTGGAAAGAATACACTTTCATCAGTGAAGCTGGGTGATCCGGTAATCCTGGAATAGATCTAGTCCAGGATTGAAAACATTTGCTAACAAATAGCAAATGACTTGTAAGAAATCCATTCCAGATTTGTTGGATCAGCCAGCTTCACCGATGAAAGAGTATCCTCTCCAGCCTTGGAAAGCTTTAATAAATCAGGCCCATAGTCTTAGTAGAAGTATAGATCCTTTTTTTGTTCTTAGCAGCTTTTTCTGAGGTAGGTGTACCAGATTCGGCCCGGGGGCCTTGTGTTTGACGACTGTGGCCTAGGGGATATTTATTGGTTCCAATGTATAAAATCAACAGGCACCTCGAAATAAAATATCTCACTTTTACTAATTATACCTATCACATAATTAGGAGATACGCTTTATACTCTACATTTTTGTAACGAGATGATTGTCCATAATCAGCCAGGGTGGAATTCTAGTATTAGTAAATCTGCCCCCTGACATCATGTTGTGATTTGTTAATTTATAAACTTTTGCCTCTGGAAATGACCTTCCTTTACTGTTTCCAGTGACAGTACAACGATCAAGCGTAGAACATACAAAGGGGAGGTGAGAGGATGAGTGCAAGGCACCCGGATGTGTCCTCCTCCATAGGATATGACAGCAGTCATTCCTGCTTGGTCCTTTAGTGATCCATCAAAGTGGATCTCTAAGTGACATTGGGGGACAACAGTGCACATGGTAGATTTTCATCCAAGACAATCACAATCATTTGTCTCCAGGAAAATTAACCTAGCATGTGTACATAGCTTAATATTCAACATTCAATATTGTTTACTATTGGGGAGGAAGCCAACCTCCCACTCCTCTCTCCATAGAACAGAACTACTTTATGTGTTCATTCTACCATTGCTGTAAACAATCGCTAACAAGTGATTTCTGGAATATTTAGCTTTTAGTACATAGTTCCAGACAGAGCATCCAATATACAGGCACAGGCATAGAATCAAACATAGGATATAACTTCAAGCCAGATTTGGCAACACAGCGCAGACTAAAAAAGTTTGAAGCAGAAGGTCATATGAGCAGGTTTCCCAGGCTCACTAATGATTATATGTAATGTATATAACAATATATCTGTATACTGGCTTTTAATGTCTTGGCCTATTTGACAGGATTGGAACCCCAAAGACATCATAATGGGGGTCTCTGGAACACCCACTGGAGTGCAGGGCCATATACAGATTTATATAGACAGAGTCTGATTATGTGTTTGGTAGGTTGACAAGAAGTCATTTGTCCAAGCTTTCCTGCTTAGTGCATTACTTGAACTAAAAGGAAAAAGAGAATAAATGATGCTGAGCAAAGTACGGATTCCTTTCAAGGGGTGATGTGGTCTCATAAAAGGGGTCTGTATTTCTCCCGTAATGATCAAGGCCCCTTTTAAGCCTTTGCTTTTTATGTGCACTACAATGCACAGCTAAATAAGCATGAAAAATACAGCTACCATTAAAATACACAAAGATCCTTACATCAGTGTGTTGTATTAGAGGTAATTGCATTACTACATTGAAAAATATTGCTTTCTGCATTTTTGGTGCATTGTAGGAAATCATGCTATATTATAGGTAACAATAACACATGAAAAATGCAATAAATACATTTTAATTTTTACTGAAAATTTTAATTTGTCACGTGAACTTCCCATGAACTTCCAGGATGAAAGTGCATGTAAAATGCATTATACACACCTTGCACTGCTTCTTAATGCATTAAAAACACATTATTATGTGCCTAGAGGAAATAGCCTGTGCATTTACTAATAGGAAGCCGTGAAAGAGCTCTTAACCCTTATTTCTCATCTGGTCAACAAGTTCCTTTTATTGGTGAACAGAACAGGGTCTTTATGCTTCTGTGTATGTAGAATGGAATTATAAAAAAACACAGATAGGTGTGCATCCGACATAATTGGCATGCCTGGTAATTTAGGTGATCGTGACCACTATATCAGAGGTTTAGGAAATAGTTCTTTTTTTTCTGTAGACATTTCTACACAAAAGCAAAAATATTTCCCCATATTGAATGTCAGTGAAGGTCCATTTACATCTGGCTTCACATTGGGACAGGGTATCTTTATTACTTACAGTTAATGTAATTAATAGGTTTAAATAAAGCCTTGTCAACAAGAGGCTGACTTCCTATGAATACCTTTCATCACTTCAAGAAGCGATGATCTGCTTGGATTGTTTCCAAGTATGTCAAACACTTGAAGGACGCCATCAGCAATTCTTCTTCAAGCACTTCCTTTAAAATGAATACTGGATCAGCAGCCTAATATGTTTTATAGACTTTTGTGTTCCATAAGATTCTATGATCTAAATAAGAAGTGTGAAAATGTAACATAACCAAGTAATACATCCTTTTTTTGGGGGGAGGGGGGTCAATAGGATTTATTTTCTCATTATTGTTTTGCAAATTTCATTTTTATCTTTGAAAGAATCTATAGAAAAAAATGTTGCAATAGTTATATAACACTAAAAATGTAACAAACAAAAAATTAAATAAAAAATTACAATGGTAAAAAACAAATTAGCAGAAAAATAATAGCTAATGGGTTTAAGGGAGCAAAACGTTAATTAAGGTTGATTAGGTTTAATTTAAGGATTAATTATTAAGTGGAGTAATATAAATATTTTATTTAAAGAAAACTATAAAAAAAATTCAATTTAAGGACGCTATAAAGTGGGGAATCTGACATTCCCTTAAACATTCAGAACAACAGAAATGGAAACGTTAAGGTTATACATATACAAGGGGGTTAAGATTTAAAAAATGACCTGCCTGAAAATCTCTCTGTGGGCTTTCCCAAATACTACAACCTTCTAGTTCAAAGGTGGAACAGATCTACAAATAAGTGTGCTTGTACTCATTCAAAGCACTGAAACTAGAAAGAGACAGACACACTGATGTCATTACTTCCTACTTCTCTATGCAATGCACACAGTTCATGGCTGCTGTTGGGAACCAGCAGGAATGCTGCAATAGCTTTCTCACAGCCACTGTATATAATGTTGAGCCTTCATGATAAAAAACTAATCTAAATATTAATAGCAAGTCACATTAAGTCACGGACAGGAAAGCAGTTAAGGAAAGCTTTATGCTAATCATACTTCATCCAGGAAACAGGACAGGCTTTTTCTGACTTGGTGCAGCCTTTAATGAACACTGTGAGAAGCTTACTTTTCCTCACTTTAAATCCAGATATCAATGGTCATCATGACACATAGTTCTATGGAGAGTAATAAAACCATGTCAAGGTATTTTATACTTCTCTCGTTTTTTCCCCTTTATGCAGCCATACTGGTTAGAAACACATTGGATCTAATTTATTAAAGCTCTACAAGGCTGGAGAAAATACACTTTCATCAGTGAAGCTGGGTGATCCAGCAAATCTGTAATGGATCTGGTCCAGGATTGAAAACATTTACTAACAAATAGCAAATGACTTTTAAGCAATCCATTCCAGGTTTGTTGGATCACCCTCTGCAACCTTGGGGAGCTTTAATAAATCAGGCTCATTGTCTTAAAGTGTAAGCAAAAGTTTTTTTTTATGTTCACTTCTTGAGTAACCGGTATCACCAAAAAAAAAAAAAATAAATATGGGGAAAAATAAATGTTATTGTTGTCTTCTGTAGAACAGGATTGCAGAGCAATGTGGGGTTTTTAACCTTTTTTCACCTAAACAAAAAAGTTTTAGTTATAGATACCATTAAAAAAAGGAAGTACCCCCCACCCCCAAATTCTGGAGATAAAAAAGAGAGACATTTTTAGCTTACAGTATATCAGCAATAATTACATGTATATGACACACCTCTGCTACCCTCCCATGCGGACCATAAAAAATATGCAATAAATAATTGGATGAAATGAGAAGTTTTTTTTTCACAACTATGTATCCTTTATATTGACTTTTCATAATAACTATTGTAAGAATTTGAAGCTGGATGGAAGTTTTGTGTAAATCACTTTTTAATAGAAAAAAACATTATTACAGAGGTG
This sequence comes from Pyxicephalus adspersus, assembly GCF_032062135.1. NCBI lineage: Eukaryota > Metazoa > Chordata > Amphibia > Anura > Pyxicephalidae > Pyxicephalus > Pyxicephalus adspersus. Next base: position 105,206,153 of record NC_092862.1, on the reverse strand, counting down.
TCTACGGACGATGGTTTGAGGGGTCTGGTGAAGATGGGGGGGGGGGTTGTGATATTAGCATTGTGTTTTTTTATATCTGGCTCAGGACGTTTGGGTTCTATTTGGTTTGTTATATGTGTTTTTCTAATACTTAGAACAAAAATTATTTGACTGTAAGACTGTAATTATTGTATGTTCTGTACGTTTTTGTTATGAAAAACCAAATAAAATCAATAAAAATTTAATGTATAAAAAAAAAAAAATACAGAGGTGACTGTATCCGCACAAAAAGAGGGCCAAATGAAGGGGAAAGAGGGACAGACATAAGGACTGGGTTTTGAAATAGGGACTGTCCCTCCAAATCAAGTAAAGCTACGTACAGACGTCAAATAATCGTCGCCCAAGGTTGTGCTTGTCTCAGTCAAAAATCTAGCATGTGTACAGCGTTCCTCCGATGTCGCTCATTAATGATGATCAGTAACCCCTATTCACTTCTATGAAGCGGAGCACACTGGGGTGTCACTTGCTCGTCCTCCCAAGTCCCTTGTCAATAAAATACAATAATGTTGTGTACACAGCACATTTTGTCATTTGAAACGATCACAAAAGTTTGTATCCAGCAACAATCATCTCATGTAAATCGGACGATTGCATAGGGTTAAAGGCTAATTTTGAACTTCGCATTGTACCGCATTCTTAACCATGCTCCTAGCTGCTCCCATTCACCTGTATGGGACTAGAAGGAAACCGCTTTGTGTGCATATTTGCTTTTGTGGCACAGTTGTTGGGAGAGACAAGTCATGTCTGGGTATTCAGTTGCTTTTCCTCTTCTGGAGGAAGAAGAACCACACCACAAATGAAAGGACAACACATGCAAAGTATTACCTTGCAGTGCAGATTGCAGCTCCTGGGTGCAGTTCTTTAGGCACCTGGGAGCAGATTATTGAGCACTACTGCAAGTGTAAAAGGATCCTAAGGAGATATTGTGGATGTCAGAAAAATAAATATTTTTAATAGCTTTAAAATAAATATTGATTTCTTATAACTATACAGAAAAGTTCTGCAGTTGTCTGTAGATGAGAATAAAGCTGATTTCCCAGCAGCTCATTATTGGTAAGCTGCAGAAGAAGGACTGAAGTCCATAACTAGTAGGGATCAGCACAGAGTCCAGTTTGGAAGCAGAGAACACCTGTCCTGGTTTTTCAGCTCACCTTCCCTACAAATCTCAGGCCCTATTATTCCCCAGCAAGGTGTGTGAACAGCCCAGCTATCATGACTGCAAAAAAAGGCCCATCATATGATAAGTGGCATCACCCTCCCTCCAGGTGCTGGGGCACCCACTTTATCATCACCCAGTCTCCTTTCCTGGCACCCTCCAGCGTTGCCTTTAGATTTGAAGATGAGGAGATCTGTGAAAAGACAAACAAAGGTATATTGTTTTGTCAGCAGTGTGTGTGTGTGTGCTACCTGAGCCCTGCCCCATGTCTGGCAGGGGAGGAGGAGGAGGGCAGCTCTGTCTGACTGTCCCTTTGTGTTCTGTAATCGGTGCAGTGCCAGGGACATGAGAGGAGCACAGCTCACAGATCAAATAACTTGTCAGGAAGCGTGCAGCCATTCTCATAGCTAGGCAGGGCAAGAGGGGGCATGTGCTGGGAACAAAACTTCTAAACTGTCCCTGGGATCCCTACAGGGGAGATGGAGGAGCAAAGACCCCGAACCCAGACGGTGAGCACCACCACCAGCTCCTACTGTGAGACCTTCACCACCAGTGCCAGCCTAGCCTATGACAGGAGCTTCATCTCCACTGTACCAGGACTGCTACTGCTGGCAGAAATTGTGAGTATGGCATCCTCCTTATTTCTTCTTTTATATATATGCATCCTGTGCCCATATGTCAGGGGTGTACACACTTTTAAAATGACAAAGTCAAAATGATCTACCAACAATAAAATCTTGGACTTAATAACTCCTGTGCGCGGTAGAGTTTATTTTGAAAGGCAGTGCTCCGCGATCTACTCGTGTTGCCTTTGCGATCTACCGGCAGATCCCAATCCACCTGTTGGGCACTCTTGCCATAGGGGGTGTAGATCTGCTTCTTGGTATATTGTGCAAATAAAAGTGTCTGTGCAGGTAAAACTTGTTAGTTTACAGCAGTACGTTCAACTGGAGGTTCCTTGAGTTATGAGCTGTGTGCGCCTCTCAGGTTAAGTTTTTTTTTTTTTGGATACCAATCATCTTTTTGGCTATCTGTAATGGTGACATTCTTCTCACTGGCCAGTAATGTAGGAGACATTTTTCCCACTAACCACCATGCTAATGTACTGTGGGCTGCAGTTATTATTATTATAGTAGAGGGTATTTCAAGGGGTTAAACTTCAATAAACACTGATTTAGGGAACAATAAAATAGTACTAGGCTTTTATTATTATTGTGGTTTACATTTACTTGTTTCCTGCAAAAGTGCCCCCATTGGAAGATATCCTTACTGTCTTGTTGTTTGGGGGAAAACTTTAACTCATTGGGGTTTTCCCTTATTTTTTTCTTTTTCCGTGACTGTGGTCAGTACATAAAATGGGGTGAATCTCCTATGAGGACACAAATGTAAATACAAACAAAAGCTGACTGTATGCAAAAATAAGTTTTGCCTAGATATACATTTTAATTAAAAAGAACTGTAATTTTATTGTACAGGAAACTGAGGATGTGGGGAGTTCTATTTCAATATCCTATTTTTATTTTTTTTGGGGGGGGGGGTTAAATTCTGTTGTGATGATAAAGGGTGATAGTCCTCATAATAACACAAAATCCTGGGACAACATTTTAGGAGATTGTCCCTGGCTTTCAGATGCGATTACAGATAGAGCTAATGTTTTTATACATTGTCATAATGTTGTTTTTGAAACATCTGAGATTAAATGAATTCTATTAAACATTAAAAATAATTAGGAGAATAATTTTAAAAGGCTTTAGATGAATGAGACAGGCTAAAAACATTTAGCACCTTTCACACTGTGATTTGCTGTCTTTGTTGTTTTTTGGCAAAATAGGGCCTGAAGGAGATCTAGCAAAGTACAGCACTGCGAAATATGTTGGTGCTATATAAATCCTGTTTATTAATTATATTAATAATTAATTATAAAGAGAGAAAATGATGAATATTGGGAACCACTGGAGTCTAAATATATTGCACTAGACTAGGGACAGCTATATAGCTCTACGGAGATTTTTTTTCAAAAACAAATCATTCCAACTGAAGCTTGATCAGGTATGGAACCCCAACTATTTTTATCTACCCCTTATATAGTCCTATCCTTATTCTGCTTTTGGGGTCCATATAGAAAAAGCTTACACTATGCCTAAAGCTACGTATACACATCAGATGATGTGCACTCCTATGGAGGGTTCACCCCCCTCCAAAGAACAGAACTGCACTGTGAGTACAGCACTTTGTTATTCATTTATCACTGGAAACAATGGAGAAGATAATTTCCAGTGACAATTATCTGACAGCTGTACAGGGCTCCTTGGCAAAGAGCAAATACCAAGATCAGGGCTATAAACGCAATACTGCTAGGTTATATACTCATGACCGCTGCGTCCTTTGCTTTGCTAGCTAGCAGGTATGGCACTAGAATTCACAGTTTGGCTGCTTTGTTTACTGACCTGTAGGTCTGCCACTTTGTTTCAACTTCCTGCTCAACAAAACTTAGTGCACCTGAAATATTTTTTCTTAAGAAAGAGGTATGCCAAATTAAACAGAAATACTCTATATACAGGGGGAAGAACCCACAGCTGCCATTGAGGGACACTCTATGCCAGGGGTGTCAAACTCAAATACACAGTGGGCTAAAATTAAAAACTTAGACAAAGTCGTGGGCCAACCTTGAAATGTATTGAAAAAATAAGGACATTTTTCCTTCTCGTTAGATATAAACCATTTTCATATGGAAACAAAGAGGTTTTGCTGCACATTCAATCTGGAACAAGCTTATAATTGGGAAGGAGGCATAATTTTTCTTTTTCATTTTTTTTTTTTTAAACTTTCTCTATTTGTAGTCTTCCGAATTAAATTTCAATGGTAACCTTTGTGCACAGGCAAGCAATAATAATAACAATATTCTTCTATGAAAATCCAACCATTCAAGTCCATGCCTTGGAGTTGCAAGGAAAAATACAGCAGGGGGGAGTGCTGGAAATGCCAGACGCGGCCAATGCGGGGCTAAATTTTATGAGTGGCCCGCCGCTGAAACTCCCTCCTCATTGAAATAGCGCCGCTACTAAAATACCTGGCATTATTTGCGTCTATAAAACAGTCCAACACGGGGCCACGGACAGGCGGTGAGACTGCTGGTCTATAGACACAAGTGATGCTGGGAATTGTAGTAGCGGCACTATTTCAATGCCGCAGCGAGCCAGCTGCAGTTCATATTTAGGATTCCTTTGGGGGCCAAAAAAAACGGCGTTGGGGGCCAGATTTGACAGTTTGATACCCCTGCTGTATGCCATGCAACTGGTAGTTAGGAATGAGATCAGCTCCTGGAACTCTGCTAGTGAATTTTTAGCATATGGGACAAACAGGGATATATCAAACTGCCTTTCAGCCTATTGCTGTTTATCCTATAGAAAATGCTAGCTGCCGAGCTTTTATGAAATGTATAGGTTACAATTCCTTCTCTGACACTGAACCTGAGAAAGTATACTATTCAGGTGTTAGGACTTTCTCATCCCTAAAGTGGACCTATCACCACAATTCTTCATATAAAAGGGTAGATAACCCTTGTAAATAAAGTATAAAGCCCTGCCCTTCTGTCTTTACCCCCTTTTGCTCTTGTCTAATCTCCTTAAAATGAAATAAAAGTGTAAATCTTGCTCTTTGCAATACATAAAAAATGTATTGTTCCCTGATAACTGTATGTGATATATGTAACAATAACATTAACTACTTCTATTAAAGTAAAAATAGACCACAAATAATTTATAATGTGCAGCCATGATGTGACCGTCCACAAGCACCTTTTGTCTGCTGTGGTCTTTATATTTGGTTTGGCTATATATGTGTAATCTACATTTGGGAAATAGGAAAGCAACAACTAGGAAAACTAATGCTCCAAGCAAAGTCTTGGCATAATTTTACTACCAATTATCATTTTACCTTTAATAGATATTGTTTCTTAAAATACTGCAAATGTTGGAAATGGCAAAATATAACCTATATTGAAATATTTATTATGCAATGTATAAATATTTTCACATGCTGGTGAAACCCTAAAAAAGCTGTTTCCTTCCCTCCTAATGAGAAAAAGTAGGATCGGCTTCATTACACTGCGAATGTAAAAACTGTTGAAAAAACCCTGTGTGTAATAAACGGAACTTCTTGGATTCAGAAGCACACTTGTCACGTCCAGGATGACTCTATACAAAGAAAGAATTGGTTTGTCAAAAAGGGGAAAAAAGTAAATGGGTCATTCTCTAGCCCCTAAAAAAAAGTGTAATAATATAAGGCAATATTACCTGTGGCCGATCTTTACTTGCTATTATACTTCAATTTGTGGTTGTGCAATGGTTGGCAGACTTAATATGCAAATTATTCTGAATTTTCGGTCCTAATCCTTTACAAAGCTCTTTAATTCCTTATTTAAAATACTGGGCCACTTGATTTTGAGAGCAGTTCAATCTGTGTATACAAGATAACATTCCTTCTGTAAGTAAACCTTGACTTTGAAAGCATTCTTGTTCGTCTGCCCAGCATTTTTAAGGTGTGCATATAGCTCTAAGGACCTGCACTGTGTTTTTTTTTTTTCCTAACATGAAAATGGCAACCTTCAGGTCATGCTAACAGGTGAAAAGCTATAAAGCCGTTCTGATGGTTGATTGCTCCAGAACTAACATTTGTATAAAAATACATTCTTGCTATCAATACATACTTAATGTAAATAAAGTGTTAACTAGATCCCCCTAAAATTGACCTTAGACTGTATTAAAAACATGGGTCTATGGTAGGGACATTAGATTGTGAGCAGTTATGACTATGGACTTTGTAAAGCTCTCCTTAATATGTCGGCATGTGTATTAATAAGTTTAGGGATCTTTGGGCAAATTCATCTTCATAGTTCATTTTGATGGGTCTTACTATAGATAAAAAGTATATGGTTGTTGTACAAGCAAAATGGGACATTAAAGGCTTCGTGTGTGGCCATTTGAGCAAATTGTACAAATTCTTACTGAAAGAAATAAACTTTAATAAAGCTTTGCTTAAAAGCAATATTATTGAAGCTCATACCATATAGCATAACCATGTATCACACCTCCATAGGCATGTTAAAAAAGTCATGTAAGTCAGACATTTGATTGTATATTAAGTAATGACTATATGCAAAGATTGCTCCAACTTGTTTAGTATCATATATCTTATCAGGAGAACTAAAACTAAACAGGGAACTAAAAGTAATCCAACAAAAAGCTAAATCAAACAAAAAGTAATTTAACAAGCAATAACAAAATAAATAAATGAATGTACAAATTCAGAACAACAATGCAACAATTGTAGCTTGATAAACACCAGGTATTTGCTAACAATGACAATTGGGCACCAGGCAGATGAATCCCACTGGTATCTTCTCCGAGAGTTTCACATATTATAAAACCTGGGCTGGGACCTATTTGTCAAGTTTCACACTAGAAAACAAGATTATCCTGAGTAAATATTATGCACCCACCTAAGAAAGTAACACAGAGTTATATTAACGTTAAACAAAGGGCATGAAGACAGTAAAATGAGGCATCTGAAAATTTTTTTTTTTTTGAAAAGAAACCATTTTATTAGGCTAGTCATGGCAACTGTATATGTGTGACAAAAAGAATATACATTTTGACTTGGTTAAATTGACACCTGAAGTACAAAGTTTTGTCAGATCTCTATGCATGTGCCTTTGTAATGTGACAAGTTGCCAGGTTTACTTGGGGTCAAACCTTCAGGACTAAGCATTTGCAATGCAAAGATCACAGGCTTTCCACACCTCTAAATATGTAATTTTACCCTTAACATATGACTTGGGTGGCAGCGCATAGCCCTGAGCAGAACATATGACTTGGGTGGCAGCGCAAAGCCCTGAGCAGAACAATGTGGTCCCCCTAGTTCTGCCCCATGTTCTTCCATGTACAGTCTGCTTTGGGACTGACATGGTCAGACAGACCAACCTCCAGAGATTGATGGTACTGGATGCTGAATAAAAACTTGTTTCATTGTCTGCCATTAAAATGGACGTTAAGTAAAATGCAAAGCATAATAAAAGCTTAGGTCCGGGATTCTGAAGACTGAGATAGGATGAGCATATAATATATTGGAACCTAATGATGTTTCAGCAAGGTGAACTTTTAAATCTGGTCATCGGCTCCATAATCCTCATTAGAGCTTTTTAATTTTGGATAGTATAGGTAACAGGGAAGTATTTAGATTTGCATATTGCATTGTTTGAAATGAATATAAAGTAGCCATTTACCTATGGATTTGTATTTTTGTCTATCAAGTCCTGGGATTTGCACAGCCAGGCAGATAATACCACTTTCTCTGTTTCAGTAAAAATATGGCAATATCATCCCCCTTTTCCAGCCTGCTGATTGGGCAGTGAAAGAGCAACAGGAAGTTGTCTCTCTGCTCACTCTTTTTTTTTTCCTAATTTGTTTGCATATACTTTGCCCTCACAGTCGCATGCAAAGAAATTCATTGGTTTCTAGTTCAGCTCCTTCCTCTCCTATTCTGTGTGATGCTGTATATGGGAGTCCAAAAAGCAAGTTAGAAGTTTGCTTTTATATATATCCAAAGATTAACTTTTTTAAAGTAACTTGGATCTGACTTTTACATTTCAGAAGCTTGTATATCTATCTATATATATATATATATATATATATATATATATATATATATATATATATATATATATATTTTTTTTTTTAAAGAACATCTCCATTCACAGTACTCACATAAGTATCTCTCCTTTTCAGAGCTCCTCTTCTCTCCGTCTCTCCTCTATGGCCTGCCCCGGCATTATTTGCTTCATGAACTTTGATTCTATAATAAGAAACCGATTTTATTACTCTTTGATTTTATCACAAGGCCTTTAATAGTAGTGCAGCTGCTGTAAGGTAATAATGTACGTACACCCCCCCAGAACTACATCTTCAAAGAGCTATTTCCTTAAATTATGTGTTTTTACTAGAAAATAAATATATGTTTGTGGAAAGGGGTGGGGATAGGTGTGTAGTCCAGCATTAATTGCTGACAATATTAGTTTGAAATACAATGCAAAAAAGGCAACATAATGTCTGCTGAAATAAAAGCTAGGAATCCTCTGAATTTCTGTGCACCATTTTCAAAGATGTGAAACATGGATTAATCAACATGTGTTTCTGAGATGCCCTGATATAAATTGTAAATTAAATCTCTCTTTTGTCCATGCAGGTCAATGAATATACACTGCTTGGTGCTTGGGCAATAAATCAGACTTTTATTTCTTTGCCCTGCATGTGCAAAATACAGGTAAATGTAGGGCTCCAGATTAGGGTCCATGCTGTGATTAAAGAAAAGCTTTCATACTAATATTATTTTCATTATTCAGCAGTGAAAAAGATTTGCCATGTCCAAAATAATTACATTTCCAGCTAGAGAAAATGAGTGCAGTTAAACAAATTTAATTAAAAATACAAGGCTATTGTTATGCACTAAGGAATTAGTAAAAAATTGTAAAAGAATAGTTCAGTAGAATTTTGAAGTTTTCTTTCAGTAGAAATATTATTTTAATATTTCTAAAGAATATATGAAGTTACTTTGACCATGTATCTGCCTACTAGTGATGAAAGCTAAGAAATGTATTTTTGCTAAAGCTATTTAACATGGTAATGTAACCATTGCTAGGGAATCTCGAGTACATGTGAGAACATGACCGTGGTGAAATGATTTGTACAAAGAGTGTAGCTTTTCTGAAAATAAGTTATGCTACTGTTTACCTATTGCTGGGGTCAGGGGAGCCTACTGGAACACAAAGTTAATTTATAGATAGACAAAACGCTTCAATAGAGTTGTCGCTACAATTTTAATTGCAAAGCCCCTAAACATGGCATTGTCACCAAAATTGTTATGGGGTGATAAGGCACTCATTGGAACATGTCCGAAGTAAATAAAATTCTGTAAATAAAAATATAGGCAAGAATGTTACTAATGTGAAACAAAACATAAAAAATGTAAAAAGTCAGGATCTTGCAAAATGGGACAGGTGGTCACCTTTCTGCAATAAAAACAGTTTACCTGCCTGTTTTGTAATACTTTTCTCGCACCTGTGAACAATCCTGAGATAGTTGGCTGCCAGGAATGAATGAATGAACTACATACATGCAAAGGAGTTGACTCATCCCAGTTTGGCCAATCAAGATGATGGAACTCAGAAAAGAATTGGGTAAAGATGTCCGTACCAGGAATGGAGTGAGGAGAGCTGGCTCCACTCTTAAGCTGGTAGGGTTCATTTTTAGTTTTTTGGCAGGTCAACTCGTATTTTTCCTTTTGAATTTGTAAAGTTTTGTGGTTTGATTAAATACAAAAAATATTTAAATGTTTAGAAATTGTTGCTCATCTTTTTCCTGGTGGCATGGTCTTTTAAAAAATCACCTGTTATCTCCAATACCTAAATAACCTGTGTACGCTGATTTACATATATACATAACATATATTTATATTGATGATTACACTTTTCCATTATTAAGTTGTTAGGAGCAGACCAAAGCACTTGGCAAGGCACTCAATGAGTCATACATAGTAACTGCTAGGTTAGTGGTACACAACGAACACTAGGATTGCAGTTCTCTTTTTTTGTGATGGTTGCTTAATAATTGCGAAGAAACTGAAAACTTCCATGTATGTTTTACATTACAATGTTAGAGCACTTGGTGGTCAAACATTTTCCCTATCGTTTTTCAACGAGATCCTCCTAAAGATTTCAAAATAGGAGTGAAAGAAAACATTTATTGGAAATGTATTTATTTATCGTCTTTGTTCTGCTTAGGTTTTTTTTTCCCTCCTCATGCTTCTAGTTTATTCCTGACGATATCACATAAGCATGGTAGTGGGCACCGATATCACCAGTCCACCAATGGACTTAATAGGAACCTAAACTGAAGATCTAAAATTAGAAAATGTTGGCTGGACCAAGCAGACCATTCACTAAAACGTAATGAAAATTTTTTAGCCCACCTTCAAGCTCACAAAAACACTTTGCTCCTTTAAGACCTTCTACTAACAGAAAATGAGCTAAAATCTTAACATGGATAGAGGGTGGCACTGAATCCTCAGAATAGACCTAAATCTATGGGTCACATGGAGCTGATGAATATCATTCTGTCTAAACTGGGGAAAACCACTTAGTCTAAAAACTTACTGATTGAAATCGAACAGGAAAGGGGAAATCCAAGCATTACCCTCAGATTTTTGGCCAATAAGTATTGAATCCAATAAAATAGCCTGACAATTCGTCATATTTGCTGCCAATGCATTTCAAACCTCTGATATTTACAAATGGTGTATTAATAATTGCCACACTTCATAGCTGCTGGTTGTTGCAGTGCTGACAGTCTGGCCTTCACTAGTAAGAAGGCCATGGTATGTTGGAGTTTGGGATGTGCCAGTTTTGTTTCCCTTTCCTCTTTTAGCATTTAAAATTTGATAGCTGTTTTTTTTGTTCTACCTAAAATGTTTTCCAAAGCTGGAAAAGTATATTATAAAAAGATTAGATATCAGGAATTGTAAGCAGGTGGAAGGATTTGTGGGAGTATGTAGGTGTCAGGAAGGGTTAAAGGTCGACCCAAAACACTCAGGCACTGTTTAGTTAAAAGTTAGTACTTATCTCTATTGGATGCGTACTATGGTCCAAAACGACAACAGTTCCAGCAGCAAGATCACACGGCTCGGCTTACCCCAGTGAATGCCCTATTTCATATCATCTAACTGGGAAGAGTAAAGCAGGGGGAAGCTGGCATTTCATTACATGTATCCAGAAAATGTCTGTACTGAATTCCATGATATCTGTACAATTATACACTGTACAATCTCAACCAATCAAATCGTTACATGACCATTGCTAGATCATTTTGACCAAACCTCCTTGTTACATTATAATTTGAAAAAAAAACTGCAATTGTTAGTTTATTATTATAATTTGTATATTACCAGTTGGGTCTCATGACCCATCAGGGCATACCAGCCATAACTTTCTTCTTATCAGGTCACTCCAACCCCAACCTAGTGTAGGAAGGAGGACACAAGATGATCACAAGGGTACAGACCAAACCGTTTACACAAAGCCCCAATGTGTGTATTCCATGTTTTTGTATTTACCTTGCTAAAAAAGATCAACTCGTAGGTGTCTCTCTAGTGGAATATTTGGAACACATTTGTAAAGTTTGAGTCTAGTCTGACTGGCACGGTGGCATCAATACTTTCTAACCATTATTTGGAACATTTAAGCAGCAAATGAAATCAGAACAATAATCTGATTATCTGTTTCAGTAACTCAACATAGTTAAACCTTGGAATCCGTTTATAAAAGCCAGGCAACTTGCATATTGAGAAGACCTCCAAGGAAAGCCATTTTTTTTTGTGTGTAAGTTTCCTTTAACATGTTTGAAGCTAACCTCAAGCCGTGCCCAGTCCAGACATTCAGTGCTAAAATATTTATACCTGAGCCTTGTTTACAGTAACCATCTTAGTACTGATTAACACCGATCATGTTAACCTTAAGCAGTACTCAAACAAAGAAACCTGGAAGGGAGTTCAGAATAATAATGAGGTTTTTAGGATGGTCAAGCAGGCAGATGAGTCTCCGATGTAACCTGAAAGTGCTCTGAGGACTATTGGATCATGGCAGCCATGTACAGGCGTATAAAGAAGCCCAGTTACCATCTGCAACCTACAAAAGATTGACTCTATGTAATGGAGTGAAGGAGGTATTTGTAGTCCAAATTAGGAGAGACGGTGACATCCATGGGTCCCTCTACATGAACAGCAGGAATATATTAGGTATTGTATTTTGTGATTTTTGTATGGAGGGGAGATGAGCAATATATTGTTAGTACATCTGCATTGGGAAATGTCGTCTACAATGATCCCACCAGTAAAAGGTGGTGAAACAATAATAATGAATATAGAAATATTTTATTTTTTGCAGGAAATCTCTTTTGCTCTTCATTTTCACACAACTACTAACGTGTTTTACCGGTAGTAATTCACTCAACAGATTCTTGTGAGTGGGTTTCTGTTTTTTAAGAATTAAGAAGCTTTACCAGTACTAGCTGCAGCCTCTGTTTCATACATATGCAAATGCCTTTGGAGACTGACAATATTTTTTAAAACAGGTCTCTGAAAGCAAGGTAAACACATATAAAGTTTGTATACAGAAAATGAGATTGCCTGCCTGCAGATATTGGTTCTGCTTAGTAAGACTTTCCCTGGTTATTGATGATAAAGGCAGAATAGAAGGAATTCACATACATTGTCATTTTGAGGGCAGATTGTTCTCCTGATATGCAGCATTTAATTATAGCACCTTGCGGAAGGAGAGCACCAGGGACTCTCAGCTGATACCAGACACATATTACAGCCTAATCTTTTGTACATCCGTGATATAATTTATTGGATAAAATATTAAAACCACCTGCCAAATACTGAGTTTGTCCCCCTTGTTCTGGCAAAACGTCTCTGACCCATGGAGACAAGGACTTCACAGGTCTTCTGAAGGTGTCTTGTAGATATTATCAGACGATTCTTTAAATTGCATGGCCTCCTGTTTCCATCTTGTAGGCAGCAGTATGCTCCAATCTTTTACTCTGTTAGGCATATGATGCACCTAACCATCCACCTGATTAAAAAAAAAAAGATTCTTTATACTAGACTGCCTTCTTCCATTGCTCCGTGGTCTACCACATGTGCCCATTATAGGTGCTTCAGGATATGGACAGGGGTCAATATGGACACTTAGACTGGTCTAAAGCCACATATACATCTGCAATTTTTGTCATTTGAAAGGATCTTTCACTATCCTTTCCAACGACAAAAGACTGCACAATGCAAGAACGAGTGCTGTACATAAGCACCATTCTGCTGCATGGAAAGGGGAGAATGACAAAGCGGCACCTGCTGCGCGCTCTCCCCCTTCCCTTGCATTAGGATCATTTGTTGCCCATTTGTCGATCATTTATCTCCCATGGATCCGTCAGGACATTCGTTCAGACAATAAACAACGGGTGCTGTACACACGCCCGATTCTCGTCTGATTTCGGCCCTGAGCCTATTATCAGACGAGAACCATTGGACGCGTGTATGTAGCTTAGGGGTATGCAGCACCATGTGTTGCACTGTGGCTCCTCCATCACTGTTCCTTATTGAGTGATTATTACTGGTTGTTTTTTGGATTACCTTTGACAGGTGTAAAGCACTGCATACTGCAACACCCCAGATTGCAGCTTTGGAAATGCTCTGTCTTCTAGCCAAAAGAAAATAGGCCATGTAAAAATTGCAGTAACATAAGACATGCAATGCTGCTTTTGTAAAAAAAATGAATCCCCAGCTTTGGGTTGTTTTTTTGTTTTAAGCTCTTCAATGTACAGTGCATGCACCGTGTAGACTAGAGCTTGACTCTAAATGCGGCGGTGCCAAACTGAACCAGGCGCTGAGGACAATGTAACTCCTGTGCACATGCAGGAGTTATAGTCTGTGGCCATCCAATGGCCAAATAGGGTCGCCGTTTTCACAAAAGTCCTCTATGGAGCCAGCGTAGAAGATGCTGCTTATTGAGGATTCAGCAATGATGGATCCTGGACCTGTTATTGTGCAGGGTGGCACCACACAAGTAAGTATGTGCCATGATCGGCAATTATGCTGGGTATACTTGCATGGCAGAAGCTCACAACCCACTGAGTTCAGTTCCACTTTAATGTTCTAGATCTTTATTTTCCTAAAACGTTTCATTGGTATGAAAAAGTTATAAAACAACATACTGATATGCATGATGATTCATAAATACAACTCCATAAAAAAGTACAGAAATTTTCATTTGCATTAGATCTAGCTTTACCAAAACGGTGTACAAAACTGATTGGTCCAAGCTTTAACCAAACCAAATAAAACAAAAAATGAAAAACAAACATGGGAAAGGGTTTGCAGAGCAAAGCTGCGTACACACTTCCAATTTTTATCGTTGGAAATGAACGACGAACGACCGATTGGCCAAAAATCGTTCGTAAAAAAAGTAACCATCGACGCCGACGAACGAGGATAGTCGTTGGAAATGAACGACCGGACCGGCGGATCGGATTGGACGACGATCGTTGTCCATCTATCGTGTGTACGGTCGTTCAGTGATCGTCCATGGTCTGAGCATGCGCGGTGAACGAACGTTCGCTCACTTCCTGAGGTGCACGTCACTTCCTGTATCGTTCAAACGATTGCATCTATCGTGTGTACAATATCTTTGAACGATATCTGCATGTACAGGATCGGTGCCATACGATCGTTCGCAGATATCGTGCAGGATCGTTCGTCGTTCGTTTACCAACGATAAAAATTGGAAGTGTGTACGCAGCTTAAGAGTGAGAGAAAAGGTCACAGAGGATAATTAGATAATGGGTTTGAATAATAAGAGAAGGGTAGTGGGAGGACCAAGTAGGGTAACAAGAATATGGGCTGGAGTTGGGAATTGATAGGTTTACTTAAAGCTGAAAATTTTTATTTTTTGTTTAATGCATTCCCCAGTAGCAACAAGGGGTTTAAATATATTTTGTGTCCACCAAAAGCTTTAGCAAAGCTAATTATTACCTTAGAAATAAAGTGGTAATACCAATTTTGTGTGTCAACATTTTCCCCTAATGAGGCTATTGGCATGAAAAATACATCAGATGTTGGTAACAACCTAAATGATCCACACATGCAAAAAAAAGTTATTAAAATCAAAATAAATATGTTCATTAATTGTGTAATAAATTAAAATAGATAAGGGGTAAGTATTAAACACATGGAAGAAAAGGAGGTGCAAAAAGGTAAGCCAAATAAGAAAAGCCAAGAAACCTGCTGAAATAGCAGTTAGTTAGTATTTAGAAAGCGATCCGGTTTCTTATCGGTGTAAATTAATATCAGCTGGTTTAGTCCTAATTACTGGCCTGTAAAAGGTTTGGCAGCCTGATTGTTGCAGAAACTTACTGATGGAATTGGTTACAGATGTATTCCAAGCTTCTGAATGTTCCAGTGAGCACCACTGGGGCCATAATATGGAAGTGGATCACTACCAATATCATCAAAATGCACTCAACCACTGTGCACCTTCACTGCGCAAGACTCCACTGCTGAATAAAAAGAAAGTTGAAGCTTGTTTCAGTTTGCTGCAAAACATTTGGACAAGCCTGTGAAATACTGGGATAGTATAGTCTGGTCAGAAAAGACCACAATCTAACTCTTTGGAAGTCATTGCACACACCATGTTTGAAGAAGAAATGGCACTGCACATCGCACAAAAACACCATACCAACAGTGAAGTTTGGACATGGGAACATCATTGTGTGGGGCTGTTTTTCAGCATATGGTACTGCCAGACTTCATAATTGAAGGATGGATGAATGGAGAAATGTACCCAGTTCATAGGAGAGGTGCCCAAAACCTTCAAAATTTGTGAAGGCATGTGTGAGCCAACTAGCTTTTTCATACAGGAGACCTCTTGAAGCTTTCATTGCAAGGAATTTTCTACTAAGTACTAAATACATTTCAGTATGTTCAGTACTCTTTCCCTGTGCTGTTCCACTTTATTACATATAATCTATGGACTGTTTTTTTTTCCTTGTATGTGTGGATCACATCTGTCAATAGCCTGTTGAAAAAAAACTTTGACATGTTCATTACTTATTTTCCCCGCTGTAGCTTGTGCAGATGAATGCAGCAGGTCCACCCCACTCCTGGATACAAGGAAAGAGTAGAAGTGACTGGTCTTTATTACAGGAATCTCCTGCACAAAGGCATAATTTCACACTGGAAGTTTACACAGACCTACCCTGTTTCCCCGATGATAAGACACTGTCTTATTTTTTTTGGAAGGCCAAAATATGCTCTAGGGCTTATTTTCAGGGGGATGCCTTATTTACCCATGAAGAAGACTACAGTACACAGTTATTGTTCATGTGCCATTCATGTCCACTTCTGATCAATCTGTGCCAATCATTGTCCCCTTCTGATCAATCATGTGCCATTCCTGTCCCCTTCTGATCAATCATGTGCCATTCATGTCCACTTCTGATCAATCTGTGCCAATCATTGTCCCCTTCTGATCAATCATGTGCCATTCATGTCCCCTTCTGATTAATCTGATCCATTCATTGTCCCCTTCTACTGTAATCAATATTATACCGTACCATTAAATGTCCCATTGTAATTCATCATATACTGTACCATTTAATGTCCCATTCTAAAGGTTATATACAGTAAGTGGTATTGCTCACAGCAAAAGAAACCTGTCTGTGTCTCACTTTTGGATGTTCTGGCCGTGAACAAACTCCTGCAGTCTCCGTTAGGGAGGGATGAGGGAAGCTGCCTGTGTTTGCTTGGGCGGAGTCAGTTGCGCGCACTGCAGTCCTGTCACTTCCTCTTCATGACGAGGCGCGGCACGCAGCCATGGAGGCAGACGGAGGAACCACACGGAGTCACCCACCGTACCACCCGATTCGGGTAAGCGCAGGTATCGGTGGGTGGCTTATTTGTGGGGGGGAAGCCTTATTTTACATTTTTCTCTAAAAAGGGGGGGCTGTCTTATTTGATGGCCCTGCCTTATCATCGGGGAAACACGGTAGAAGTAAAAGTATAAAGATTGGCCTTGGTTACAGACCTCCCTGTGGTTTTATGTTCTCGCAAATTACACCTGGCAAGAACTGCAGTGTATAAAATGAGCAAATACAGTACTGTGAATCTAAGGACCAGAGATCCTGTTCAGTCCATCTGTCTTTGGAACTGTTGGGCCCCTGAAATGCACTTTTTTGTGGCAAAAAAAGATTAAACTTTCTCTTGCAAGAGTGGCTCTGGCTTTAAACTAGTTTATAGCTATTGAGAGCTCTAGTGATTTTAAAAAGAGCTGCATCCTTTTCTTTAAATAAAGCAATGACCTGACAAATGGAGATCCATTGCTAAGTCTACTCACTGAGCATAAAAATGTCATCTACCATCATTCTGCAAATGTTTTTAATCCTGGGCCAGATCCACTTCTGGTTTTCTGGACCACCCGGGTTCTCCTATGATAGTCTTGGAGAGGTTTAATAAATCGGTCCTATAATGTTGCATTCTCCAAAATATAAGCGCCAACTGTTCCATTTATATCTAGTTAGGAGTTATTTCTTATCTGGAAATGCTATTAATGTATATGTGTATAATGCAAGTTTGTAATACTAAGCCATATTTACAACTTTTCTTAGTTCCATGCATACTAAACTGTTCTTTATGTTAATTAGCTGTTCAGGTATTTGAACTGGTATTATCTCATTCTGTTTGAACAAAGACATGTTGTACCCTAATTCCCTTTCCCCCTCCCCTATATTTTATTAGTAACTTTGTTCTTCAAACAATATTAATTTATTTGTTGAACTTTATACTTTAAATTTAATAATAAAACAATTTGCCCCACATTAATTAATAGCATTTAGGAGATTTGAGCATTATGGTACTAATAATACTCCCTTCTATGACCGCCATTGACATGCTATACTTGGCAATGGCAATGCCAACAATTCTCCTATTTGCCCCTAATATCAGCTTTAAGAATTTTTTTGCTGTTTGGTCTAGCTCTAAACATACATACACATATATAATCAAACTGTGGTGAAAACTTCTGTGAAAATGTGTTGTCTCTCCTGGTAAAGTATAATGAAACACCACATCCATGGCTTAATTGCTCAGTTTGACTTCTTAATCTTTCAGACAAGTCTGTCATTGCATAAGTGTTGTGCAGCGAACTCCGTGGCATGGAGAAATTAGCACAGTTCAGCAGACAAATATTACCCACCACGATAATCGATTTGCTGTAAAAATATTTCATCAATGTCTTCTGTGAATATAAATGTGTTTTGTAACCTGCTGGCTTATGATTAGTGTTTGATCAATTCAGTCACTCCAGCGATTTTTCTTTCTACTTTAGTCACTTTGATTACACTGACATTTATTTTACTTAAAGTAAAAATCCACACTAGACAGTAATCGCCAGTAAACCTGGATTGCATACGGTTTGTGAACTTAAACACTACACAGAAAAATACAAAAATACATACAGAGGATAAATTTGTTCATGACTTTGTCATTGTAGCTCAGAACTGAAAAAAAACCTTTAAATGTCAGTTTTGAACATATTGCCATATTTAACATTTCTTTTTGCAAAAATGGCAAACTGTTTTTTTTTCTCCACTTTGTAAATCTGCAGTCTTTGTTTCAAGCACCTTTTGTTCCCACGCTTGTATTTTTGAACGT
Source organism: Pyxicephalus adspersus (assembly GCF_032062135.1). Classification (NCBI taxonomy): domain Eukaryota; kingdom Metazoa; phylum Chordata; class Amphibia; order Anura; family Pyxicephalidae; genus Pyxicephalus; species Pyxicephalus adspersus. The sequence continues at coordinate 105,187,645 of NC_092862.1, read as the reverse complement.
AGTACGTTTTTCAAGAAATGAATAAAGTTTCTGATCACCATTTTAAAATAATGTATTCTCCAAAAACAAAAAAATGGTCCTTGGGGAAATAAAACATATTCTGTTGTTGTAATAAAACTGGCATTATTAAAATGGTTCTAAGGTTTATAAAGGTGGGCAGCAAATTCTGTAAATGGGTCCCTATGTGTCCAGATCAGGCAATTTAATTAGAGGGACCCTGAAGATTTTTACTGATGGCTTGAATTGGCCACCTCCAGCATTAAAATTTCAAAAAGGGACCATTAGGTGCAGGGGCATGTGAGGAGGTGGCTGGTAAACACCATATAAACACCCAGGGGCCACAATCTGATCTAAAATTTGGCAGACAGGCCTGGCTGATGGGAGAGTGGGCGGAGTTATGCATCATGACGCCGCTGGACGTGATGTCATAACCCCGCAAGTGGGCGAGTTGTGTGCAGGGACACCCACTCTCCCATCGCAGGCTCAGATTTAGGGGACGTGTTCCGCGGCTCTGGCCTGTGCGCCTCCCCCCCCAGCGGGGTCCTTCTCATGTAGAAACATCCCTATTGAGTCGTATGCAGCCCGTAGTTTGCCCATGCCTGATATAGAGTCATGTAACGTTAACCTGTTCTCAGTACACACTGTATTCATATGCCACAGGCTTTGTACTATAAAATACTCAAAAAGGTTACCATTTCAGCTGTCGGAGAGCATATTCCTTACACTGGAAAAATATCCTCCACAGGACAGGAAAATGAAGGGAAAGATTCCTATTAAGACACAGATGGCCAAGAAAGGGACCATGTTTTTAAACCATTCCTACACTATTCAAAATGTAAGAAAAAATAATTTTGCAGTGAAGAAAACTTTATTGAAAGACTTGGGGTCTACTTTGCAATCCACTGTTTAGGTGTTGGGAACGTTGATTGGGAGCAGCTTACTACGTTCAATTGTTAGAACTATATTTATACAAAAATATCCAAAAGAGGAAAAAAAATGCCCTTGTGGCCATGTGAGAAAACATGACCAAAGAATTGGTTGTCAGTGAAAAGTTAGATTCCTCAATGTCAGTAATTAATAAAGGGGAGCCTTGGCATCAGCAAGGTGGTAATGCCAGGTGACACGGGTCATTGTGTGAGTGTAAAAGTCTCCCCTGCTCAGACCCTCTATCAGCATGGACCCTCATAGAATGTCTATTCCAGATCATCTAAAGCCAAACTCTGGGGCAGGATTTTATATTAATGGTTAAACTGTAACCAGCATTGTGGGGTTCTAAAATAGATAAGCAGTATTCCTTGTCATTACATTCTGCTGACCGCACTTTAATGTAACCACTACTTTTAAATTGGTAGAAATTAGGACAATATGTTATGGGAATGTAATCACCCTTTCCAGTTCTATTGACTTCGAATCATTTAGTGAACCACGTCATTGATTTAAATTCATAAGAATCACTATTTAAATAATTGACTATAACCTTTTAATTAGGTTTGGGAACATGTGATAAGGAAGTACTAATGTAAATTAGTGATTTTTCCAGTAATTGGGTTTTTCATTTCAGCTAATAATTTCTCTTGCAAGAAAGATAACCGTGGTAAAATTATAGTATATTCCTGTACAATTCTCCTGGGGAAGGGGATAGTTTATTGTATACGATTTTATTATGGCTTGTTAACTACCTTTCAGATACAGGGATAATACCAAGAGTGAGCGGTGCTCCATTTCAAGTTCTGCATTGTAATTTGAAAAGCGCTCATTACCATGTTGCAGTGCCATTCATTTTTTACAGTAAGGTAACCCATTGCATTCAAACTCCACTATACATGGTGGGGAGTTGCAGTGCAGTATGCTGGGAAAAAGAAAAGGGTTATGCTATTTATTTTTTAATGGACAGTCTTAATGCAATGTGCATTTACGTAGGTTCGCTAATGTGCAATAACAGACATCAAAGATGTAAATGGGCAGCACGGTGGCTCAGAGGTTATCACTCTGGCCTTTGCATCGCTGGGTTCCAGGTTCGAAACTCGTCCAAGACACTGTCTGCATGGAGTTTGCAGGTTCTCCCTGTGTTTGTGTGGTTTTCCTCTGTGTTTCCTACCACATTCCAAAAACATGCAGTTAGGTTATTTGGCTTCACCCCCAAATTTTCTTAGATTGTATTAATGACATATGACTAAGGTAAGGACATTAGATTGTGAGCCCCTTGAGCTAGTGACATGGCTATGGACTTTGTACAGTGCTTCATAATATGTTGGTGCTACAAAAATACTGTATAATAATAATGATAAAGATTTACTATGATGCATGTTTGTGCATTTGTTGTCTTAACAGCTTTGCACCAGTCTCACTGTTGTTCCCGCTGTACCATTATGCTATTTACCTACTGCTGAACTTTTCCACCTATGTGCCCATTGTACCCCGTTATGCTGCTGTTGCTGCCTTCTCCTACTATTGGGCTTATTAAACAGTCTATGAGATGGCTATGTTTTATGGTTTGGATCTGGTCACAGTAAAGCTATGTCTATGTCAGATGATTGTTGCCCAAGATGAACAGTGGTGCTTGTCTCCTATCTGAAAATCCTATGTTACATCGCCTTTATCTTCTGTAATAAAAAGTCTGTTTCATGGAAAATTGTCAAAGCAGAACTACTTTTAGGCAATTGTAACTCTTTGGGGAACTTACAGCACAATGGGCACCTGGTATAGAGGGGTTAAATGCACCTAGTGGGCACATGGACCGTAATATATAAAAAAAAACTTTGAAAAGGGACCTAATTCTTTCCATGCAATTCAAAAAAAGGCAAAATACAGCCCCTCTCTTGCCAAATCATTTTAACTTTTTCTTGTCCCATAATTCAGTGTTGCAGATGAGCTTACAACACACTTCAGTGTTTCTTCTGGATCTTCAGCTGGTTGCTTCACAGCCAAAAAGAAGTATATCATATGCTTTGCCTTCCTCTGGATCTGAAACCATAAATCCATACAATCTGTCCATAAGTTTTTATATCTGGGATATGTAATTTCCCTAGTGGTTGAACTTGATGGGACTTTTTTTTTTTTTTTTTGTCACCTGACTTACTATGTAGCTATATCTATGCGGTAATGTACTTCACCTGGTAGAAGTTACTCTAGAAGGAAAAGTCACATTACCTTGGATTTAGGTGGATAAAAGAGCCTTTCAATAAAATAATTTTAGATTTATTTATTTTATGCAATTGATTAGTTAGATGATGTGGGGGGAGTGTGTATGACTGGCAGCCCAGAAATTAGCTTTTATGGAGGTGATCTTAATACAGAAACTGCAACTCTCACATATCTCTTTTATCAATGTTAAAATATCTGCTGTTTTTTTATTTATTTTTTTCCTATGAATAAGGATTAAGCAGATACCTGGATGAAGGTGGAAAAAACGGCAACATTCTTTGCAAGTGATCAAATCAGTGTTTAGTTTTGACATTTTGATGCCGGAGCAAAAATTTTGGCTTTCTCCGAACACATTCCTACAGAAGAAAAGTGGTTCTGTAAATTTGCATTTCAATTTAGCCAGGAATGATATCATAGCTGCTGCAGATGTTTGTTGGCTTTTATATTTATATTGGTACAATGATCTCAGTGCACCCCCTAGTGTTATCTATATAAAAAGCTAGGCTAAGTAATGTTCAAGTACATTGATTTTAACCGGTTTTAATGGCTTTTAATAATGCAATGGAACAAGATGGGATATTTAGGTAATTATCTCCACAATTTGCGATCTAGAAATAATCAAACAAGTAAAAAAAAAACAAACACTTTTAACACTTATATTGAAAGAAGCCAAACTGTATAAAATATAGGAAGAAGGCTGCTACCACCAATTCTACGTCTTTAAATTATCACTGATTTGAAGAGGCGAATGGTAATGATAGCATTTAATATAAATATAAATCATTTGTATCTCTTGTGTTTTTGTATGTTCTTTTTATTACGGAATGTGTTTTTTTTTTTTTTTTTCAAGAAGTGTCCAGCCATGGTTAGAACAAAGCAAGGATAGTGTTGATGCAGCTTTCCAGTTGAACTATTTCTTTTTCAGACTCCATGATCCACTTCATCAGTAGAACAGAGACCTAATAAAGGGGTAACTACCCCAAAAATATCATATAATTGTTTGGATTGTTATGTATCCAATACAGATTTATTATCCCAAGTTGGTACTTGTTCAATTAATGCTCCGTGTCCACGTACTTCAATTGCTGGAAACTTGATGCTAAAGATATCCAGTAGGGCAGAATAAGGGTATGTTCAGAGCTGCTTCTGAAAAACAGAGCTCCTAACCTCTCCTGAAAAACCTACTCTGCATTGTCTCCTCCAATGACTAATGACTTCCTCACTCATAACCTCATCACACACACGGCTCCAAGACTTTACTGGGGGTGCCCTGACTCTCTGTAATGTTTTTGAACACTTACCAACTATTCGGCTTTCTCCCATTTTCTGCTCCTTTAAAAGAGCACACAAAACCCATTTTATCAAACTTGCCTACCTGTCTTCTTCTGTCCCTTAAAACCCTCACTACTCACCCACCATTTCATATACATGTTCCTATTGTGTGATACTTCATCCTCCTCAATTCTTAGATTGTAAGCTCTTCCGGACAGGGTCCTCCGCTCCTCCTTTGTCATTGTTTGTCATTTGCAACCCTTATTTAATGTACAGCGTTGCATAATATGTTGGCGCTATATTAAATACTGTTTAACAATAATAAGCCTGAAGCTTGCACAAAAAAACAGACCCATTCATTATCATATGCAAGGCTTTTGTAATTGTTTGCAGGCTGTAAACTCTTACAAAGGCCTGAAAAAATTGAGTAAGTTGTCCAAACAAAAGGACCAGTAACAATAAATCAAGACACTGAGTAGTAAAAAAGCTTACTAATATTAGTAAAGTAAAGTTACACGAAGGAGGCTGTCCATTGGTGGCCAGATGGGCCTGTCGAGTGGGTCATAATGACATATGGCTTCTTACTTATGTCCCAGTGTGTTGATGTCACAAATTATGTAGATGCTTGATGCTGGATTTGCTAATAAGTAAACTGTACAAGGGCAACAAAAACTTGCACATATACAATACTTGAAATAATAAAGAGAATAATCTACAATCTAATTTTAGTTTCTGGCCTACCAGAAACATAAAAGTCATTAGACAACAAAATGTCTACATGGGGCAGATTCAGTAGCGAGGAAGTTTACATGGTACTTAGGAACATCATTACAGTATGAGAAAGAAGGGGGGGGGTTGTTGGAACATTTAGTAAAATGATTGATTTAGTAGAATGATACCTAAGTAATAGGTAGGATAGGTATTTGGTATAACACTTACTTTGGTCATGGCCAGTCTTAGGATAGATATAGGTGTGGGTATAGAGCAGTATGAACTGCCCTTAAGTTGCCAGGATTCAGGTAGGCAGTGGTCTGTAGGTAGATAATTAGAGGAGTCTTTGAATCAAGCAATGTTGGATATACATTTAAGTACTGGTTAGGTTAGGATGTCTTTTACTTATCTTTTAGCCCTCTGCATACTGTAATGATGTTTCTAAGTACCATGTAGACTGCCTTGCTACTGAATACTTTTTGGCTATTTAATTTGATTCATCCACATACGTATCCTTTTGATATACTCTTAATAGGTAACTGCATATGTTAGCAGAATCGCGTGTGTATGTGTGTGTGTGTATATATGTGTGTATGTATGTGTATATATATATATATATATATATATATAACACATTTTCCTGTTTTTAGCTTGATTTTGAATTTTCTGTGCATTATTTAACCACAAACTCGGTATAGTGTATTTAACTACAAATAACGTATATGTTCTGTTACTTTATCACACCATCTTTTAGACTGGAAAAGTCTACACTACATACGCCTGAGGAAGCCCACAGTGGCGAATCACAACATATAACTATCTTTTGAAACCAAGGCCAAAACCCAGTCTTTTCTCTCTTCTTCATTTGACTATATGTAGTTCTGTACAAAAACTCAGATAAATGCAGGCTACTCAGAGAAATACAAACATTGCCATATCTGACTTCTTCTTTTGAAAATATTGGATTCCTGGCTGTACTCTGAGTATTAGCAGTCCTTGTGCATTTTAAATTAAAAAGTTTGACTAAAGATAGCTTGAACAATGGAATTAGGAACAATGAAGAAATCGATTCTTTTACCTATCATACTTTGTCAACAGAATCTGACTTCCGCAAATAAAATCCTTGTGACTTTTTTGTTTGGATTATTGATTTATAAAGTCATCTTGTCCTAATGTGTATTTTCTTTCTTTTGTTCTAAGGTGTTTGGTTTGCTGGTCTGGGCACTGATCGCTGGTTCGGAGTACTTCCTCTATCCTGCCTTTGGCTGGGTGATGTTTGTAGCAGTATTTTACTGGGTCCTCACGGTGTTTCTTTTTATTCTGTTCATCACCAGGGCATATACCAGAATCCACAAGGTGCCCTGGACATTTGTAGTAAGTAATCCTTTTTTTTACTTCTTTAAATTCTACTCTAAATAAAAAGACTTTGTTCTGTGTTCATCTGGAGACAAATGACTGTGGGAAGACACAGTATGCATATTGCTTTTTTACATCCAGAAACTGATGCTTGGAGAAAAACCATTGGTCTGTGAATGAGCAGATTAGATGAATTGAGATACTTTCATGTGAGTGCTGATTTACTGCTTCTTGAGCTTTGCGAGTTGTTGCCTGACCTATATGGGAGTTGTAAAATTAATAGATATTAAATATTCGTATTCATGTAGTATGTAGAATCTGCTGATTTTCATCCTAAATTACTTCCCTCTGAACCAACTCCAAAATGCGATTCATTGTGTCCATGTTTCAGTCTTGGCTTAAAACTAGATCGTTAGGACTTAAACTATAGAGACCCAGTTTTTAAATCCTTTAGAAGAGTGTATTTTATATTTGTTTTGTTTAACACAGAACTTTTTTTTTTTTTTAAGTTGGGTGAAATTGTAGATGGTGGCACCCCCTGTAACTCAGCTCTTCAGCAAGCTGCCCTTTGTGCTGTTCCAAATACATGTGACACAGAGTGGTCATCTTTCAAGTCTAGAAGGTCTTTGGTTCCCTACTATGACCTTCCAGTACCTGTAAATGATTGTCTGGCCATCTCTGCCTCAACATTCTGGTCCCTTGGCCGTCTCATACTAGGGGAGAGCCCACTCCAGATTACCTGCAAATATATAGCTATCCAGACAGTAGTTAGTATGGTGGGCAGGGTGCCAATTATCAGTTGTTGACTCTATTTTAATAAATCGGTGGGCAAATATAAAGTTCAAATACATGCTTTCTAGTGTTCTATTATTACTCAATTCAAGCATTTTATCAATTTAGAGCACATATGGTATGACACTCAAAGCATTGATCACCATTTCATAAATATTGTTTGGCAAACCAATTTGAGAAAATTGAGAGCAAAGTAGTAGCGATTTTATTTTCATTTCATAAATGGCTCCCTAAAATTACAATGACTGTAGAACAGGTTGTCTATGTCTGCCCTGACAGGTTTTCCTTTTCTATGGACACTGATGGACACCCCAGAAATCTAATGTTTGGTCTGAGTGATTTTCTGTAATGGATGAAGTGACGTGATTAGTTCATCAGTCATATGCTGATACACGTACTACTCTTTGGAAATCCCACATTCACATTGGATAAATACTGTGATGTATTTGCATCACCCAGAATGATTTGGCCCCTTGGGAGTATTCAGGAGTTATAGTTTCGTAATACATTTTTCTTCTAGTCCTATCATTTATTTGCATTTAAATGTGGCACAATGTCTGTATGTAAGTAGGTGAGGATTCACACTCAAACATCAGGTTTTGACTATGCTGAGAAACAATTCATCAACAAGCAGGAATAACAAAAAATCTGTGGCTTTTTCTAATACATATTCTTTGTATAATTCCAGAATTACCTTTTGGCATTTTAGTCTGAGTCATTTGATGCATTATTCTAATAATTCAAACTTCTAAGCTTTTCCCACCTACACAGCACATTTGAATTTAAATAGACACAAGGCTATTAATTCTTTTACAAAAAATGTACAATCCAATCACGAATTCAGAGTTGAGATTTGCATGCGACGTACTTGAACTGTCATGGCATGTTTACTTCAAATGCAATGCTTGTCAACAGTTTAAAAATGTGAATCTCGTGATCGGCAGTGAAAGATATGTTCATAGCCTAAATGACTGCACAGGTATTTGAGAAATAATTTTATTGTTAACTCAAAATCTACATTTGTGCTAAAGTTTGTTTAGTGGGTCTTGATGTGAGTTTTGCCTATTCAACACATTTGCTTTAAATCCCACAACCCCAGTGGCAAATATATACTTGTCCTCTACTTGTTTGCACTAGTAGCCAAGAACGTCGCCCATTAGGGCCAGGCGTGCAGGAGCATGTGCGAGCCGTGGGCCAGGCGTGCAGGAGCATGTGCGAGCCGCGGGCCAGGCGTGCAGGAGCATGTGCGAGCCGCGGGCCAGGCGTGCAGGAGCATGTGCGAGCCGCGGGCCAGGCGTGCAGGAGCATTTGTGGCCCATGGGCCAGGAGTGCTGGAGCATTTGTGGGCCAGGCGTGCGGAAGCATTTGAGAGCACAAGAATAATTAGGGGAGAGCATAGCCCAATGTCACACCTTTGATGACTTGTAGGCTTTTCCTTTCACTCCTGGTGGCAGGATTGAAAGGCAGGGAGTAAAAGTAAGGTATGTATATTTACATAAAGGTCTGCACTATAGCACATGTTGCACAGCTGAAATAATTCCTTATCCCCTCAATATAGACTTATGACATGTTGGAATAAGGCTTTATGTCACTATGCCTAAACATTTCTGTATTTAGCATGTGTCTGACACGGTGTTAACAGATGAAATCCCTTCCATGACTTATGTTGTCATGCACTGACACTTCAAAAGATACCACAAGGTGCTTAGAAAATGGTCTTGGTAATTGTAAAATTGTTAATGCGCATACCAGTAGACAGCTGGGGTCAGCATACTGAGCATAGAGCTCTGTTGTATGAAACATAAATGATATATGAAGGAGCCTCTAAATGGCAATAGGCACTAACCTATAATGGAAATCTTACTGATGAAGCATTATGGGAGGACTGAACACTAGGATGCCTGAGTGTTGGGTGTACTGGTCACACTCAGAGACAGGAAGATTACATTGTAACAGTATACTGTTGAATTATCAGAAGTAATGAAATCCATTTCTAGTTCAAAGAATAATTAAAGGAACACAACCCATTGGTAAACCAATAGTCTCTACCCCTTTGCTGTGAACAAATTCTCATAAAACTGTACACCTAAAATAAGAAATAGTGTAACCTGGAAAGATTATAAAGCATAGTTAATTCACCTACAATGTATCACTAAAAATGTAGTGGTAATATAAAAACCAGAATTAAATCTTTATTCCGGTGTGTATTTACTACTACAGATCTTTTTGATCATGTGCTCCTGCTTTTTTGCAGAAAATTATTTGTAGCATGTTTTACAGCTAAAATAGGGGCATTTCTATAGTGCATGCATCAGACACATTGGCCCTGATTTATTAAAGCTTTCCAAGGCTGGGGAGGATACACTTTCATCAGTTAGGCTGGGTGGTCCAGCAAACCTGGAATGGATTTCTTATAAGTAATTTGCTATTTATTAGTAAAAAGTTTCAGTCCTTGACCAGATCCATTCCAGGTTGCTGGATAACCAAGCTTCACTGATGAAAGTGTATCCTCTCCAGTCTTGGAGAGCTTTAATAAATCAGGCCCATTGTGTGGGCTTTAGTGTGGAGATGAAAAGCATAAACCTTTCACAAAGGAAGAGTGAAGCTAAGCAAATATTGATGCCCCTTGCACTGCTTAATTTCTCCCTTATCTGTAATGTAATGGGTGGTGGTATTCCTCATTATGAAGGTTTAAGAGGGGGCAGAGCAAACTCCTTTTTTCAGGAAAAGTTCAGATTTGCATATACCGTAAGTTAACTTGACTCCATTTCCAGATAAAGAAGATACTTTTCACCCTTCACATACAGAAACACATTTTATTTATTAGTTTATCATGTGTCCAGTTTAAGTTGGCAAGGTTTTTGTCACGTTTACTTTAAATGTACTTAACGCAGCAAGGTTTATGATACATTTTATTTTCTTCTTCCTGCTGATCTCCCCCCAACCACATTTATGTACATCTCTACTCACTCTGGCATCTGCCGCATACAACTGCTGTGGAATGGCCCACTGATGGTCACCATGCTAGATCATACCTGTGCCATGTGTTTAGACATAGCAGCTTACAGTTCCCATCAGATGTGCATGTAACAGGGTGATGATGCAAAACAACAAAAAGGAGATAGTCACCCTATCATAAAAATTATTTGAACACTGATCTTTGGCTTAACAGGTGCTCTTTTATCTGCAGATTTCAAAGTAATTGTAAAAAAAATAAAGCTTGATATTTTTTTATGTATAGAACTAATTTAGTGTCTTTGTGCACTAATAAACTGGGTGACACAAACACAAGAAAGTGTCAATGGGGTCCTATGAATGCATTATTTGCAAAACAAGAGTAACATACTGAAAGTATAATTAGACAGAAGCACAATTATAATTGATGCACCAACTCAGAAAATAGGAAAGCGGCTTTGATCTTTGTTTTTCCATCCTAGACTTCATAAATGTAGACTGCTGGCAATTTTTTTCATTTTCATGTTTTCTATAAATCTATTCATTTACTTATTTGCAGAGCCTATGTTTTTATGGAAGTGCCTTCGTTTTATACCTCATTGCCGCTGTGGTAGATGCAGTTTCAATTACTAAAGAAATTGACGATCACAACTACAATAGTTGGACAGCGTCTGCGGTGAGTTTTTTGCTGCTTTTGTAGTCTTTGTAGTAAAAATGAAATGTAAAATGAAGCAGGATGTCAGAAGAAGCTTTTGTCTGACTTGATTCTTAGTAGCTGGCTGAGCTGCAGTTATTATATATGCTGTTAAGACGATGGTACTTCTAACTTCACAGCATATGAATGGTACAAGTGAATATACTCTCAAATCAGCCAGATGTAAAACAAACACAGATGTACAGCCATATACTTTACATTTAAATTGATCTGAGCAAACCAAAATATCTCTGCATCTATATTTTCTTGTTCCAGCAATTGGTGTTAATGTAAATACCAAGGCTAAATTTGTTTTTTTTCTCTTTTTTTTTTTTTTTTTTGGATAGAATGGGCAGAACAGTGGCTCAGAGGTTAGAACTCTGGCCTTTGCAGCACTGGGTCCCAGGTTTAAATCTCGGCCCAGACACTATCTGCATGGAGTTTGCTGAGTCTCCACGTGTTTGTGTGGGTGTCCTCCCACATTAAAAAAAAAAAAAAAAAAAAAACATTCAGTTAGGTGAATTGGCTTTCCCCTAAAATTGACCTTGGACTGGATTAAAGATTACTTATAAAGATACTAACATAAAAGTTACGTATACATTAGATTGTGAGCACCTTTGAGGGACAGCTAGTGACATGACTATGGACATTTTAAGTGCTGCATAATATGTTGGCGCTATAAAAAAAAAACTTTCTAATAGTAATAATAATGGTCTGAAGTTAAAAACCATTGTCAGGTTTTTATTGCTGTTTGGGAAATCAGCTTTTTTAAATTATCTGGATCAGCAGTGTCACTGGGAATGAAAGGAGGTTAATCCAAAATTCCAAGATGATGCCACCAGAATAGAAGAAAAGAAGAACACTGGTTCTCTATTCTATAAAATTTTAAAAGATCCAGAGCCCCCCCCCCCCCCCCCCCTAAAAAAAAAAAAAAAAAATGACATTGGTTATACTTTGAGGTTGTATGGTGAGTCTAGTAAACTGGCTTTAGGGACACAACTGAATAAGATTCACATTACAAAAAAAGTAGGTCTGTGTTATTAAAACATTTTTTCAACTTTTATGGACATGGCAAGCAATGTGTACCTGTCTACCAGATCTGATCCTTGAAGAACACCCCATGTCTCCAAATAAAATAGAGGGATCAGATATGCAAATCTGCACTTTGGTATTGTCCAAACATTGGGTGGCCTTACCAAGCAACACTAAGGTGAAGTAAAGTATAGGAAAAAATCCAATAACAATGAATGATGGTCATTATTTTTATATCTGAACACTATAACGTTTAAAGAAAACTGCATTTTAGGTAGCTTTAAAGAAAATGGAAGTAAATCGTGGCTAAATGTTTAAAAGAAGCATCAAAGAGAAGTATGTAAGCTGTACTGATGGCCACCTGTCCAACTCAGGACAGGCGTAATAAGCAAGTAAAAAAAAAATATTCTGATCTACATTCTAGTTTTAGGTTAGTTACTAAGAACAAACATTGCTGTGTGCAGGTCAGCAAGGTAGCCTTTATCTATAATATATATAAAATATAGTTTTGCGTGTTGTTTATTTTTACTATTTTCTCATTTCAGTTCTTTGCATTTCTCGTCACTGCATGTTATGCTGTTAGCACATATTTCAGTTTTCGCTCCTGGAGAACAAGGAGTTAACAAACATTCACACAACCGTCAAGATGAATGAAACCACAGTTTGTGCAAGGAGCACTTTAACGTCATTTCAGCTGGGTAATATTTAGGGTTTTAGATTTACTGTGTAGTTAATATACAGAGGATTGATTTTGAGTACATAAATATTTTGCAATGCCTATTTTCTAAAGTAAGAGTGTGTTTGTAGGATGGATGCCTTTTTTAAGTTCTGTACTTTATCACATAATGTGAAAAATAACTTAGTTCAAAATATATATTGTGCCACAAAAAGCTGTAATAAAAGAACTGGGAAAATGATATGCTGCCACTTGTTTTTCTCCTGTGAATGTGCGCATTACATATTATGCATTTCAGTTTTATTAAGTGTTTGAGTTTAGCACTAAGAAAAGGCTGCAGAGGCAAACCCCTTTTTCGTTGATGGAAAAGCAAAAACAGTCCCCTTCTGTCTGTATGAGGCACCCTTGTTGGCTTTTCAAACCTTAGTATAATATACTGAACAATATATACATATATTGTATAGTATAAAGTTAAAGTGAATCGGTCAGGTGTTCAGAATTGCTAAACAATAGTGTCAAAATGAAGTCTTCAGGGGGCCTCCAGGTATGTAGTTAAATATTGCACATTTTTATGAATGGTTTGAAAAAAGAAAAAAATGTTAGTTTTGTTTTTAAGCAACTATAAAATATTGTAATTGACTTTTATGTAGTCTTTCATCCAGCCACCAGAGAGTGCTCCAGATATAATAAAATATCCTCTACCTTTGGCTGAATAAAAGCCTGTAGTTAAAATGAACCCTTTTTTTGGCCAAAATGCAACTTTTCAAACTTAAATAAAAATAAAAAAAAAAAAACGAATTTTTGAAGAAAAAGGTTTAGATTTACAGAGACAGCAGTATGTGGAAAAAACGAATATAATTTACACACACTAACTGGCAACATTATCAGGTTACCCTTACTAGTACTGGAACGTAATAAAGGTTTGACCCACTTTTGCTTTCAGAACTGCTGTAATTCTTCATGGCATATATTCAGGTGCTGGAAACGTTCCCCAGGGATTTTGGTTTACATTGACTTGGTAGTATTACATAGTTGCCCCAGATTGTCAGCTGCTCTTTCTAATGCAAATCACCTTCTGTTCCACTACATCCCAAAAGTGCGGTATTGGACTGAGATCTGGTGACTGGGGAAGCCCTTTGAGGGTCAAAGTCAGGTTTCTGGATTAGGGAGTTTAGCAGATTTCCTGCAATACCTGCTTCTATCAGTAGGAGAGACCAAGCACTAGAGAGTTTATTTGCTGAGAATAAGTCACACATTCATTCAGAAAACAAGAGGAACAGAGCAGCTGCTGCATGGAGTTGTGGGTACATCATCACCAGCCACTGAGAAAAAAAACGTTCTACTACCAGCATGCTTCAGGTTTTTGCTAGGTTTTCTCAACACTGCTATGTAACAGATAAACCCTTTGAGTTGGGGGTTTGCCTGCAATGTGACCTTTAGGCACTGGATATGGAATTCAGTGATTTCCAGAACTTTTTTAGGTAATAGACAGTCAGTAAATTGTTTCAAGTTCCGGGGTCTGCAGGTACTTGCGGTGGCTTTTTCAGTTTTTTTGTGAAAGGGGTTAACACTGTGATTGAACAGTCTCTAGGTGGAACAATATGCACAATCCCTTTTTCCACCATTTAGCATCAAGGAAGCTTTTTCTTGCTCCTGCAGTTGTGTGAAAATGTGATCCCTTGTTATTTTGGCTTGCCCACCTTTTAATGATCTGTTTATCTCCAGCTGATATTTTGCCTTGTATCCTGAGTGGAAACTAAACAACTTAGACCACGTCGCAGGCCAAACTTGAAATTTATTGAAAAAACAATCTCAATAAGAAGAAACAAGAACACATGAGGAGAGCATGCAGTAATATGAAATGGATTGATCTAAATTATTTAGATCCATCCACGCCATATTACTGCATGCTCTTCTCATGTGTTGTTGTTTCTTCTTATTGAGAATTATTGTTTTACTTTGACAGAGAATGCAATGTGAAACCAAATGAATTGCTGCATTCATTTGGTTTCACATTGCATTCTCTGGCACAGTAAAACAATTAATATAGCAATAGCTCTAAGATAATTCGTGATAACAATATTCCTGATAATTCCTGATTATTGAGTTTACCTGTCAGTACAAACTCTGCAGGGTCCACGCATAGGCTGCTGTTTAATACACACGAGTGATGCCGCTACTACAATTCCCAGCGTCACTTGCGCCTAAACAATGCGGGGCTACGCATAGGCAGAGAGGTCGTTAGTTTAGAGATGCGAGTGATGCAGGGACTTGTAGTAGCGGCATTGTACTTGTGTCTATAGAACAGCAGCCTAATATGAATTGCAGCTGGCCTGCCGTTACTATGGATTGCAGTAGCGGCGGGCCAACTGCAATTCATATTAAGGATCTTTTAGGGGGCCAAATAAAAGGACATGCCGGGACAGATTTGGCCCACGGGCCATAGTTTCACACCCCTGATCTAATGTATCAAGGGACACAACAATAATGTATTAAGCAAATTGTGTCTTCAACTATATTCTATTACAACCCAATAAATCCAATAAAGGACAATACAGCAAATCTAACTTCCATCCTAGTATGACTGAGTACTAACATTGCAGTGTCAGTGCTTTTGGAACTGTTACTGGTACCAAGGTGCAATATCCACTTCCGCTGTTGAGTTCTCCCTCCCTGATCTAAAATGATGATAGAATTTAACAGAGCAGAATCTTGCTGGTATGGCAGGCAAGGAAGCCACTCCACAAAAGAAGGTAAGTGTTCTCTGTTTTCATATTGTTGCCAAAAACATGATTACTTGGGTAACACGGATTCCAGGTAAAGAATCATGTTCCATAAAATCCAAACCTCAGAAAAGAATGAATTACAACTGAAGGTATGAAAGAATCTGAATATTAAGACAAGGCAAGAGTATGTTTCATATTACACAGTGCCCAAAATTACCCCGTTTGGTGGAATACATGCCAGGATTCCTGTCCCTTTGCAAATCTTCCACCTTTTTCAAAGGATCAAAAAAAGTTAGCCACTGCCTGTTACCTAGGCATATCCTATATCATTGGATATATCCCTCAAGGCAGGGACTACCTAACTTTCTATTGTAAGCTCCTATGGACCCCTGGCGCCGAACACACAAGCTGAGTTCCAGATTCAAATAAAGTTTGTGACTGCTGTGGCACCCCTAAACCCTGGGAATGAAACTGATCAGCTGCTAGACTTTTAATCTTCCTAATCTACATTTCTCAACAAAGGGCTAAATCACTGTTTTTCAGACGTAAGTGGGAAAAACGCACTCCAATATCGGTGGTAGAAGTAAAAAAAATATTCTAATTCCTGGGGTCAGTGGGAGGGTGAATAGTGCCCTTATAGTTAGTATCTATAGGAGGAATAATGCCCAATCGTTGTTATCACTGTACAAAACGCAGCCCATCATTGACCTTGTTAGGAGGAAAATTACCCCATCATTGGTGTCCACTGAAGAAATGGCACCCCAATATTAATGCCAGTGGAAAAATTAGCACCAATGCTGGTGTCACAGGTAAGAAAATTACCCCATTGTTTGTGTCCTGTGGGAAAATTAGTGCACCATTGTTAGTATAAGTGAAAGTTAACTGCCCCATCATTGGTGTCAGTGGGCAGAAAAGATCTCCATCTCTGATAATAATGGGAAGAATTGTCCCCCATCGTTTCCTAGTAGTGCAATAGTTTCTCATAGTTGGTGTCGGTGGATTATTTTTTCATGGTAGATATCAGAAGAAAAGGAGTTCTAGAGATGGTCTCATTGGGAAAAAAAAGTGTTAGGGTTAGTGGTTGGAATAGTTCCATATCTCTGATATTAGTGGATGAAATAGTGCCCCAATATTGGTGTTGGGAGAAAATAAAGCCCTGTTATTGGTGTCAGTGTTGCCCAAATATTTGTGCAATGGTACCGTTATTGGTGTCGGGAGGTAATATTGCTCCGGTATTGGTTTCCTCATTATTGCTGTCACTGGTGGCAATGGTGCCCCATTATTGGTGTCGCGAGGAAATTGTGCCCCAATATTGGTGCCCTCAATGTTGCCCAAATATTTGTGGCTATGGTGCCCTGTTATTGGTGTCAGGGGGAGAAATCTTGCCCCTTTATTGGTGTCGGGGAAGGTAATATTGCCCTGTTATTGGTTCCAGTGGTGCCCCATTATTTCTGTCAATGATTCCCCAATATTTGTGGCAATGGTGCCCGATTATTGGTGTCAGTGAAGGTTTTATTGCCCTATTATTGGTGTCAGTGGTGTCCCCATTATTGCTGTAAATGGTGGCAATGGTGCCCCATTATTTCTGTCAGTGGTGCCCCAATATTTGTGTCAGGGCAGGTAATATTGCCCTGTCACTGGGAGATTCCCCGTAGTTGGTGGATAAGTTCCTCACCAATGATATTGGGAGGAGGAATATTGCCCTATAATTGGTGTCAGTGGGGGGAATAGAGCTCCATAGTGGGTGTTGGGGTAGAATATTGCCCCAGGGGCAGGACAGAGGCAAGCAAGAACCAGCGGTGGCCATGTTGCGGGTACCACAGACAAAGCGGTGTGTATTATGTATTCCTAGAAGCCCGCTCACTATTTCTCAGGTATTTGCAGCACCCAGAGACATTTGTGAAGGATTTGTCCCTCTGGGGTATCTCCCCTGTGTGTCCCCTCATTGTGCGGTGATATTTCCATACATGAGGTGACATTTGCTCAGACAATACACACATTGCCATTTATAGAAGAGGCTGTGACAGGCCTGGCCGCTATCTGAGCGCTGTTTCCAGCAGCCGGGCGGAGTAATGAGCAGCAGCAGGCAGGCAGGGAGGGGGCTGTATATTGGGGCCGTACAGAGGGCCGCACTATTCCGACAGATAAACCCACTTCGGGCGGAGCGGTAACACTCTCACATCAGCTCCCCAGCCAGAAGTTGCAGCTCCGGCCAGAGTGTCCCGGACTGTCAGCTCAGCATGGCCCAGCACAGCGTCACCGTGGTCCAGACCACCGCCAGCAGCAGCAACGTACAGCCGAGCAGCCCGGGGCTGGTGGACAGAGATTACCCCCGCTCCATCTCCGCTATCCTCAAGTTGTGCCAGGCGGTAAGAAGCGCCCCCTAGTGTCTGCTCTCGTGCAGCACACACGTCTTGTCACCAGCTTCTCATGTTGTCATGTTTTGGGGGATTTGTGTAGAAGGAAATTCTGTAGTTGTAAAAATGCTGATAAGATTCCTAAATCTGCAGTTATTACTGGGAAGGAAAACCTTTACCCCTGCCATGTCTGCTCCTGGTAGTGTATAGAGGGGGTAATACATGGGGTGATATACTTACCCTAACCTGGGCCGGTCCTTACAGTCCTCATGTGGGACCGCTACTTGCACAGGATGGGGTCAGAGGGCTGCATGGGGAAAGATGAATGGGGAAAGATTTAGGGGACTGGCACCACCAAAATATTCACAAAGCCCCAGGGCCCTCATCTGCCACCAGGGGCCCCAGCTCAGTTCTGCATGGGGCCCACTGTTGGACACTACCAGTCACCCCATTGAAGGAAGCCTGTAGGAGCCAAGGATAAGGTAAGTTTATCTATAACCTAAATATTATCCCCTTCGGTAGGTGATCCTTGCTGCAGGGATGGGGGCGAAGCTTGTTACTTGGAGTTCAGCTTTAAAGCAAATCCAAGGCCAGAACATTTCTTTTATTATTCTGTTAAAAAAAAAGGAAATACTTTCTGTTTTTTGCTATCAGTGTCTCATAAGAGGCGATTTCCTTTTTACTTCCTGTTCTGTAGACTCAACAGGAAGTATGGGCATTCTATTCCCCCTTATTATCATAGGAACAAGCGTCTATATTGCAGGATATATCTTCTATTATTGTCCTGGGGGCGACACGTTTAGATTTTCCTCACTTTTATTATTGGTGACACTAACAATCAGGATAATTAGAAGGAATGATTTTCCCTAACATACACAGACAGAAAAATAAACCCATCATCATATTAAATATTAAAACATAAGGATACACATGAAGCATATGTAACAGTTTTGTATTAAATATGGAATTGTTAATCCCCCATCAGATTTTGTGCTGTCTGTGTCACATTGGGGAGATTTCCCTTTACATCCTGCCCTAAAGACAACACAAAGTGAAAGATCTCCAAACTATCACTGGAAGATTATCGCTCTGTCCTGGTGACAACTTCAGGATTTTCCCTAGTGGTAATGGTCTTTACATAGGGAGAGGACACTAAGAGGGGGCTGATCTTCCCCCTGGGGGCTGCAGACAGCAATAAAATCCTGAGGTTCCAGGCACCCCTATAGAGATGGATGATAATATACATTAAGGCCCCGCCATACAAGTGTATGGTATTGGTGAATATAGCCTGATGTGGTCTTCGCATAGGAAGGTCTGACTTAGGCTGGGTACACACGTGCGATAATTGTCGTTGGAAAGGATCTTTCATGATGGACTGCACGATGCATGAACGAGCGCTGTACATACAGCACCTAACAATGGAGCGGGACCCCGCTGCGCGCTCTCCCCTTTCACTTCCATTAAGATCGTTCGTCGTCCATTGTCCGTGGATCTGTCAGGACTGTTGTTCGGACGATGGACGACGGGGCTGTACACATGCCAGATTCTCATCGGATATCAGCCCTGAGCGGATTATCAGACGAAACCATTGGACGTGTGTACGTAGCCTTAGAGAAGTGAATACAGATCTCTGTAATGTGCTGACATTGGTGTTGTATCATTGTCACACACACAACCTTGTGATCTACTCTGTGCATGCAATACACCAATTTGTAATGCTTCTGGTTGGAGCCAATCTCTAGAGAAGTATACACCACATCCTCCACCAGTTCATCCTGTTCTATTTAAAACTCCACATTTTTCTTCTTTTTAAAATCAAGTTAGTGGAAATATCTGAGTTCTGCTTTATATCAGCTTCCTGTTTTACTAAAACAACAATAAGACAAAGAGGGCCCGCAATGTAAGGTGCTGCTACTACAAAGCTGATTATTATTAATATTAATAATAATAAACAGGATTTATATAGCACCATCATATTACGCAGCGCTACACATTCAATGGGGCTTGCAAATTACAGATAGATACAGACAGTGACACAGGAGGAGAGGACCCTGCCCCGAAGAGCTTACAATCTAGGATCATACATATTATGATTGTTCAGTGGTAAAGTCTGATTGGATATAAATTGTATGGACTGTATATGTAGGCTCTAGTTACATGCATTTTTTAGAGTGTTTTTATTCTATATGATGTCCTGTATGTTACATGCATTGCTCAGCTCTTGAATATAATACAGTGTTCTCCCCAGCCCCTTTGAGCTAGGTGCACTTTGCAGTAGTTACCCGGCTGTTTTTGGGTGGTTACTTATGATTTGGGTCACAATACAGGGGCTGCCACCCACCTAAAGTTATTTCCCACCCAGCCTAAAACATTGTCTGGGTTGAACACTGTAATGTCTTTGTTTTTTACACTGTTCCTCCTAGGACCAATATTTAGTCATTTTGACTAATGCATCTGAATTTCAAAATCAACTATAATGTTTTTTTTTTTAAATACTTTTTTTGGATTGTGTTGCCCTAGAGATTCACATATCAAAGTCATACTTGACACACTTTTATTATATCAGGGATTACAGTAATTCGCATCCAACCACTCTGTATACCCCCCCAAAATTGACCTTAGACGGTAATAAAGACATATGACTGAGGTAGGGACATTAGATTGTGAGCTCCTTTGAGGGACAGCTAGTGACATAACTATGGACTTTGTACAGCGCTGCGGAATATGATGGTGCTATATAAATACTGTGTGGTAGTAATAATAATAATAATAATATGTTTTTATTAATAAGGTGTATGTACTAATTCTAGGGCAGCTATTGATTCCCCACTAGGGACCCTTAGGAGTCTGTTTATGAAATGTTACAAACGTTATCTGCCACCTTGAATATGTACGGCTGCTTTAGCCTACTGGTCATGGGCAAATTTTTATGCCTATGATCAGATCTGAAGTGAATTTAACAGCCAACCAATTTTCAGTAGATTAGTCTACTTGTCAATTTTTGGATCCTCATTCAGATGCGGATATTGAACGTGTTGGTAAATATCTATATGATGTAGTTCTGTTGTGTGTACGGACAACCGAGTATATACGACTGAATCGTGCTATCTGCCCTGTGCTTCATCCTATCCCATGATCAGAAGGGCAGGATATTGTAAGTGCATGTTCCAAGTTTTGAGACTTCCAATGACGGTATTACCAGTCACAAAATCCATCGGACCAGTCAGTTGAGTGCACGATTGTCAGTGAATCTAACCTATGCTGAGTAAGTAGAGATAGGTACTTCTCTGATGGGTTAGATTAATTGCAGGTTAATGACATCCAAATACCCCCACCAACTTGTGCTGTGTATTGCAGTGGTCTGGTATTCCGTAAGGAGAAACCTAAAGCTACGTACACACGTAAAATGATTCTCATCCAATTATCGCCACAGGGCTGGTACCGGACGAGAATCTGGCGTGTGTACAGCGCTCCTGGTGGATCCACGAACGACAAACGATCATAATACAAGTGAAGGGATAGAAAAGAAGCGGCGTTCCACTCCGTCGTTCTCCCCACTCCATGGAGTAGAACAGCACTGTAAGTATAGCACTCGTTCAGTCTTATGTCGTTGGAAAGGATAGTGAAAGATCCTTTTCCAACGACAATTATTGAACATATGTACGCAGCCTTGGGATCTACTTACACATAACTGTAATGGTAGCAAAAATGGCTGCCAATGCACAACAAAAATGCACACTCCAGTGATCAGTGCATTGTGGTATATCGCAATCCCTTGTGCTCTGCTGTACAATGCATGGGGTGCCATTCACATTGAATGGCATCACAATGCACCTACAGCAGATGTGTTGTGGTAGCAGGATCATTGTGCACAAGTATAAATAGGGCAGCAAAAAAGTGAACTGCTTCCAAAATGATAAAAACCAATACTGTGGTTTGTGGTGAACAGTGTGCTGTCATTTATTTATGTGTCTTATAGTATGTAGTAACCAGAAATTATTTGTAGCCGGTTTCAGAAATGCAATAAGTGGTTTATTTATTGGTATTGGGTAGGTGACTGTGGAAAATAAACATTTGGTAACTAATTGTCTACATGTATCTTACCAAGGTACTGTAGCAGTTTTTTTAGGGCTATGACACTTGTTTGTTTTTCAGTGTTACCCAATGCCAATTTTTTTCTCTGGGCACCTGAAATGTCATGATTCTTTTGAATTCTACATGCCCAGCCACTGTCAGTAAACACATTTAGCATAATGCACAGAGATTCCTGCCAAGAACAGGATACAGGAACTTAGACATTCCAAACTTTGTAGCTCAGACCTTCTGTAGCTGGCAGGCTGTCTTGTATGGGCTTTGTATTCGCAAGTCTTTATTAATGTGCCTGCTTTGGTCTGTGGCCATCAATGTCTGCCAGACTTCCAGATGCTAGATATAACTGAGCCTATTTAATAAAGCTGTACGAAGAGTAATGAGGAAGAACATCAATAACCAATAGCAACCAGCCAGATTCCACTTCTGGTGACTTTACAAAACAGAGAATAGTTATCACAATCCTCTACAGAGCTGACCCCAAGAACTAATTCTGGGGATGGTGGACCATAGAGTGCCCCGGAACAGACTTCACTTGACTGCAGCTACATGGTGGCCTAGGTACATGTGCATGCTGGTATTTTATATGAATATGTTTATTGTGTCTTGCTTTATGCCAATAAAATAGTGTTGGTTTACTTTAGATAAGGCTAGACAAATCCAGAATACAAGGTCTCCATGACAGCTGAAAATATTCCCATTGCAATAGGGACTTTCTGCCCAGAAGATTATTTGTCTGTTAGATCAGGGTTTACAATGCAGTACCAGAAAGAGGGACCTGATTTACTGAACTTCTCATCATGTGACCTATGGTCCCCCTTCATGGTCATGTAATATAGAGTACAGTGGAGCTGGGCCATACTTACCACTATTGCATATGGACATTATTCTATACAATTCTCTATAGTGAAAACGGAAAAGCTGGCTCTTAAATTTAACAAAATGTGCCCAGTTACGCTGAACAGCCAGAGAGCAGCTAGCTCCATGCTCCTCAAAGATGACGCCCTTATCCAGGCCTCAACCTCGGTGATCTCACCATGACCAGTCCCAGCAACATTGGCATATATGGCAGCAAAAAAAAAATACCTGGATATGTGGAAATATTTAAATGAAAATGTATTTATTTTTAACCACACTCACACGGTGAAATAAAACCACACCTATGGTACTATACATGTATTAGATAAGCCACAATCACTTTCCACCTCAGCATGCAAACTTCACAATAACACTTTTCACTTCTCCTTGCCTGACTTATTAAAGTCTCCAAGGCTGGAAAAGATACACTTTCATCAGTGAAGCTGGGTGATCCAGCAAACCTGGAATTGATCTGGTCCAGGATTCCAAACATTTGCTAGCAAATGACTGGAGAAATGCATTCCAGGTTCGTTGGATCACCTAGCTTCACTAATGAAAGTGTATCCTCTCCAGCCTTGGAGGGCTATAATAAATCAGGCCCTTCCTGTTTAGTTTTCCTATGAACCAAGAGTTGGAAACCATAGTTTTGACCTCAACATGTTTAAACAGCTCAAGCTTTAATTGATGGGAATATTAATGAGAACAGGGAGCTATGACTGCTGGTTGATTGCAAGAGGTTATTAGGCTGAACCACCTTAATTTGCTATTTAGCTTCTTTAAAGACCATAAAATAAGATTATATACCCTACTTCTTTTATATTACCTACATTTTCCTGCATTCTCTACCTTGTCTCCACAGTCCTCCCAAATCTTGTGCCGCCATGTTGTTTTTTACATCGTAAGTTGTTGGCTTCTTGGTCTATCTTGGTAATCGGACAGGCTATCTATAATGTTTCTGGCAGATCCTACACATGTCCCATATGACATCCCAAAAAGTTAGGAGGCATTAACTGTGACCAAACTACTGAGACCTTTCAGTTTCACTTTCATACATAGTTATTAATTTGCCTCCTATCAAGTCAGCTTGGATGTACTGGCTGTCACCAGCATGTAAAAGAAGAGGTTTAGAGATTTTAATGTCAATTTATAGTAAGTATTGAAAAATTAAATGTAGCATAACCTTTATATATGTGGTTTAAATAGCCAGAGGGTGTATATATTTCACCATGTGTGCAGTGCTCATTTTTATGTTACAGTGGTAAGGGTGCTTACAAGCTGGTGCTAAAAGTAATACCTTAATGTTGTGGCGTTTACTATATTATTGGTGGTGGTGGTGTCACTTCCTCCTTTTTTCTGTCAATAACATTTTTTGAAAAATAGGTTTACCAGAAAAGCTGATGTCTGCAAAGCTTGGAAAATGTTGCAGAAAAGCTCCCACTCAGACCTCAGGGAGCTTTTCTTTCCGGAACTTATTTTTGGTTTAGGATATATTACTGTTCTTTTTAATAGGCTTTTATATGAAATATACAAAAAGACCGACCTATTAAAAGTCAAATGAAAAATAGGCCACATTTTCTAATCTTATCTTTTATGAAGAATACTGAAGCCTGGGTTTTAATAATAAATCTGAACCCAAAACCAAACATTTGAAGCAGCATACTAGTCCTGTGACAAGATGCTTGCAGAAATGTTTTTTCCAGGGTTTTTGTCCTTTTTTATTATTCTTTATTTTGTAACCGTATAATTCTGCAAATAACCGAATTTTTCAGTGTTGTATTTAGTTGCATTATATCATTTTTTGTTTTAGGGTTTAGATACACTTTAAATCAGAGGTCCCCAGCCGTCTGACAGGTGGACCATGAAAGCACTGAGACCAGCAGTGGTCCATGGCTCTGGCCGGTGCACCCCCCAGTGTGGTCAAGATAAGGAGCTGCGGACCATGTTTCCTGTACAGATCGCATGCTCAGTGTGGGGAGCGGGTTGTGTCTCTGGACACAACCCTCCCACTCTCCTATTGCAGGCTTAAGGTGCGTACACACTTCCAATTTTTATCGTTCCAATCGAACGACGAACGATCGATTGGGCAAAAAATCGTTCGTAAAAAAGTAACCAACGACGCCGACGAACGAGGAAAATTGTTGGAAACGAACGACCGGACCGGCGGATCGGATTGGGCGACGATCGTTGAACATCGTTCGTGTGTACGGTCGTTCGTTGATCGTTCATGGTCTGAGCATGCGTAATGAACGAACGTCCGTTCACTTTCCTGTCGTGCACATAGTTCCTCTATCGCTTAAACGATCGTATCTATTGTGTGTACAATATCTACGAACGATCGTGTCGTTACCTCTATGTGCAGGATCGGTGCTATACGATCGTTCATATATATCGTGCAGGAACGTTCGTCGTTCGTTTTCCGACGATAATAATTGGAAGTGTGTACGTAGCTTTAGACCTTTGATGGGAGAGTGGGCGGGTCCTGGCATTATGACATCACTCGGGGAAGTTTCTTCACCTGGAGTGTGCGTGTTTTGTATCCTCCTGGCTAACTTTGTGTTGTTACGTTGCATGTTATAACAGGAAAAGGCACAACTAAGCTTCTCTAGGTAGACCAAAATTTAAACCCAAGAGATACCTGCAATTTGACTACAAAAGTATAGCGAATGTATGCAAAATTATGCATTTACCATAAATACAGTATCCCCAGGGACCTATATTTGCAAAGAAATAAATGTTTCCAAATTTCCATTTCTACCTGCAAACCAAATATCATTAAGCCTGGAAAACAGACATCCTCAAAAGCGTTCCTGTATTACTATCTTAGATAAAATGTGCAGAAAGAATTTTGTATACTTTTCATCAGAAATAGTAACTTGAAAAGGCAATACCTTAAGGTGAACCTGAGCTTTAACAAAACCTACCCTTCACTTTCCTCATACTCTCCTTGGCAGCAAGGGTGAGTAGGCACAGGGCAGTAGACTCTGTCATTGCTGGATCATTGACCTGCCAGTCTCCAAAAACCATCACAGTCACATGGGATTAAAGGGAAGCGAGTCACATTCTTCCCATACATAAAAGTACTCTGCACTTCAGCTTTTTTTCCTAGTGAACAAAATGAGTGTCAATCAAAGGAAAGATGATGGTGGGTCATTATATGCAAAAACACAAAAAGCACAAGACCTTTTCTTTGTACCAAAACACACGGAATTAATGTCACTGCAATAATACTTGTCTTGTCCCAATCTATTTTTGATTTTAAAACAACACAGGTAAATATAGTTCACCTGCAAGCTGTCTCATAGCTCACTATGTGGCAATCCCTGATGAAGGGAGACACTGAAACATGTTGGCTTTTTATTATATAAAAGTGTGAATAAAATTGAATCTCCTTTTTTTTCTTTCTGAGAAAATTGCCTTTGTCTTAAATCAACAATTGTATATAATTCAGAGTGATCTCTTCTAGTGTGGGTGCTGCCTTGCAGGAGAGTGTTTATGGTACTTTTGCCAGGCACACTGTATATAAAATACATGTTCATTTTTTATTACATTATGTTCTAGCTGCCTAGAGTTCAGATTTTAATCCGAATGAATGTCTTGTTGTTCTGCAGATTTATTATTGGCTTTGGCATTTTTATTTTTGTCTTTATTTATAATTTATTTATTGCCCGAGACTTTCTACAAAAATAGCCAGGGTGGATGTCACATTCACCTTTGGTAGACACAATTGCTCTTCAGTTCTCTTTCAAACCTGTATATCACATTACAGAATAAATGGGTCTTTTCAGTGGACTGCTAGGAAACCATACACAGATCCCATTCTGTACTATTCCATTAAATATCACCTTGTTTTCTGGAAAGAATCCATTTTGCTAAAACCGTCTAACATGTTTACAGAACATTCCAAGTTGGTGGATAGCTCGGATCCACAAACTGCCTGTAGTAAACAGAGTTGGCTATAAAAAGCTGCAAAGCTCGGAAAAACTGATGCTGTTTTTCGGTTTTAAAAATTTTTTATTAATCATTTTCAAAAAAAGTATCCAAATATTTCACATAGCATACAAAAGGGGACAAATCAAGACAAATTATATAACACACAAAAACACTAGGAGGGTAAGGAACAAATAAACTGGGGTGGGTTAACAAGTGGAACGTTAAAGAGGAATCTTCCATCATCCTAATTACAACTTTAGCATATATATAAAGGAGGCCATGGGCCAAAAACACCATTTCTGTTTTCAAAATTGAGAGATACCACCCAGTACCCTGGCAAGTAAACCCAAACAATCAAAATGAGCAAGTTTAAAACCTAAATCAATATAACTGATGCTGTTTTTTAAAAGAAACTCTATATTCCACACATTTCCATATACAGGTAGTCCCCGAGTTAAGGACATCAGACATACGGATGACTCCTAGATAAGAATGGGGCTTTCCTGCTCGCTTGTGTGCAGGTCAGAGGCTTGATGGGTGGGAGGGGGGATTCGCATTACATGCAGAAAAAAAGTATTTTGCTGTTCTGCAACATCTTGTAACTCTTTAATGACCAAGACAAGCTCTGCAGTTGTTTCTTTTTGCATATCAAAGCACAGCTTGCGCCAGAAGTTAATGAATGTCTAGCCTCTATAAAGTTTTTTTTTGCTTTGTTTGTGATTAACTCACTGTGAGGATTTTATATAGTAACTGACACCACACTGTCTAATAATATGTTGAGATAAACATCTGTCCTAATTGCATTTATTAAAATAATGTACCTGTTCCGACTTACATACAAATTCAACCTAAGAACAGACCTACAGTCCCTATCTCGTATGTAACCCGGCGACTACCTGTATTGTCATAAAACATGCAGGTGTTCGACAATTTGCAATAAGGAAATCAGATTAAAACCAACAGGTATTGCATATTATAAACTGCACCAGATGTTTTTATAAAGCCTTCTACTTAGAACTAACGCCTTGGCCTATTTAGTTGCAATCAGTGTTGTAGTTTTAAAAATTTGTTATTTGGGCATTGAAGAGGAACTGAAACTCTTTCTTAGCTAGCATTCTTCACAGCTCTATTGGAAAATATGCTTAAAACAATGAAATACCTATTTTTACTTTCAATTACATGTTTACATAAAAATAATTCTTGTCTCCATCTCCCAATCTCTCCTGCGAGAACAGAAGGAATTAAAGTTGGTAAAGGGATGCTTACAGGTTAGTATGGAGGCAGCAGACTCCAAAAGTCCAAATTTTTTTTATTTGTTTAGGCAAGTGTTACAGCTCACTCCAGCACTTCACAACAAAAAACAATAAAGAGTAGCCTGGCTGGGCCTCTGGCTTCCTCACTTAGGTGACCCCTCTTACTAACCCATTCACTATATCAGTACTGTTCCACTCACAGTTTTGTAGTACTGTTTGGCCGCTGGCTTTCCTTGAACCCTCTGGCTCTCTTTCAGCCTGGAACACTCTGACTTTCTCTCAGCCTGGAACACTCTGGCTCTCTCTCAGTCTGGAATCCAGTCTGGCTCTCTCTCAGCCTGGAATCCAATATGGCTCTCTCTTCAACCTGGAACCCTCTGTCTCTCTCTCAGCCCGGAACACTGTGTCTCTCTCTCAGTCTGGAATCCATTCAGGCTCCCTTCTCAGCCTGGAACCCACTCTGGCTCCCTTCTCAGCCTGGAAACCACTCTGGCTCCCTTCTCAGCCTGGAAACCACTCTGGCTCCCTTCTCAGCCTGGAAACCACTCTGGCTCCCTTCTCAGCCTGGAAACCAATCTGGCTCTATCCCAGCCTGGAACCCACTCTTGCTGATCACTTCCCTCAGCCTCTTGCTGATCAATTTCCTTTCTCTTGCACCTGAGTGCGGGTGGATATAACCCTAATCAGGATTGGGTTGAGCCAAGGAACCCACCCTTTCACTCCCTTTGCCGGCTCCAGAGCCCTAAAGAACCTGGTTTCATCATTGTTAAAGTACCCATCCTGCATGCTGTGTCTTTGGGTCAAGTACAGCTCTGGGCTCTGCGATGCCCTTACCTGACTACTTATTACAAGTTGGGGATATGCCCTAAAATAGCTTTGGGCTTTGCCTACCATGATGTTCAATTTTTTTGTTCCATTTATCCTTACCTGACTACTTGTTGAAAGGGGCAGAGAGCCTTATTTGGGGACATGGTCCAATACAGTTTTGGACTCTTCCTACTGTGATATTATTATTATTAAACAGAATGTATATAGCACCAACATATTACACAGTGCTGTATATTACAAGGGGGTGCTGAGAAGTTCCTGGCTTTGCCCCCTTCCAGATGAAATTGGAAATTAAGTGTGGGGGCATATGACAGCCTAATATCTTAGTATGTAACTGTGAAAATATCAGGTCTTTGCGAATCTTAAACTGTTATTTCTTTTAGTGAGAACCAGTGATGGCAGAGGCACAAGCAAGTTTCACGTCGTTGGAGTTACGGGCTGTCATGAAGTTTTTGTTTCTCCATTAAGCAAACACTGGGGGAGAAATGTCCTTCCTATAGCACTTGCAAAACCTGGATATCTTGTTTCAAGACTGGGCATTTCACCGTTGAAGATGAGCCCCACGGTGGGCGCCCCCCAACCTCAACTGACAGGCAACCTGCCATGCTGTCCATGGGCTGATTATTTAGGACGGGCAAATACCCACAAAAAAAAAAGCCCAGATACTTGACATCTCACGGGAGCGTGTTGGGTTTGTTATCACCACTATCCTAGACATAAGCAAGCTTTCAGGGAAGTGGGTGCCGAAATGTTTGAACAGTGATCAGAAGAAGGAACAAGCTGAAGCATCCAAAGCCATTTTGGCCCAATTTAAAGCTGCACAGGAGATTTTGGCTAGGTTAGTGACTGAGTGAGAAACCTGGCTCCACATCTCTGATCCTGAAACCAAGGAACAGTCAAAGGAATGGCGCCACAGCGGGTCCCTGACCGAACCAATATATCGGCCAAAAAAGTCATGGCGTCTGTTTTTTGGGACAAAGACGGTATTCTGTTGGTGGACAGAACGGGAAGTGCATCAGTCAGAGAATTTGTTGAATAAATGTGTTATTTCATAACTCTGGCTCTCTTCTTTCTGGGCAAAGCCAGGAACTTCTCAGCACCCCCTTGTAAATAGGGGGTAAAAAAGACAGATGAATACACACAGTGACACAGGAGGAAAGAACCCCGCCCTGAAGAGCTTACAATCTAGGTAGTGAGGGAATTTTTAGTATTTTTTGTTCTAAAAATCCTTATCTGACTACTCACTGGAAGGAACTGAGGGCCTTAGCTCTGGACATGTCATTAAATGCTGCCTTGAAGGCCTGGAAAGCCCCTGGATAAACCATCAATGTTTATATTTTGGTCCAGTTCCTAAAGAAATAGTACTTGTGTCTACCTTTCTCTAGACAGACAATCCAATAGCTTTTTCCACAAAAATGTTATTAGTGTAGTATATGAGAAACACTCAGTTATGTTAGTTATGTGTGGCATTTCCCCCCCAAAATGCTGAGATTAGTGAAATGTGGGGCTTTTCTTTCTTTCTAATGTTTGTTGGATTACATCAATTTCCTCTTGCATACATTTATGTACAGGACAGCTGGTAATGCTCTTTCATGCAGCAAGCTACTCCCTTCCTGTTCACAAGTTGAGTAACGTACTCATAAAAGTTTACATAGCATGTATATCTGACCTTATTTGTGTAAGACCTAAATAGGAGCAGGTTGCCCTCACTGCCAGACAATATACTCATATTTAACTCCTCTTACCTGTAATCACAGAATGACTTGTTTCCTATAAAATATTACAAATTATAAGGCTTCCTGTTTCACAGAGTGTGACCCAGTCATGTTACTCTGTAGGCAGCATTTGATGTCCTTGTTCTTTACTAGAGAGCTTGTTGTTTGATTATTGTTTGTACAGATTTCATCTTCCCAGAGCAAATGTTCTGCATAATATTCATCTATTTAATCAGGATAATAGGAGCGATAAGAAACTAGGTCTGTAAAACACTGTCGGGTCTCCTCATTGTGAGTGAATCCAGAATGTATAATTAGCCTGAAAGTGTATATAAAAAAAACAATTACGGTAGCTTTATTTCATTTGCTCCC
Organism: Pyxicephalus adspersus; assembly: GCF_032062135.1. NCBI lineage: Eukaryota > Metazoa > Chordata > Amphibia > Anura > Pyxicephalidae > Pyxicephalus > Pyxicephalus adspersus. The sequence continues at coordinate 105,156,885 of NC_092862.1, read as the reverse complement.
TTTTGCTCTGCTAAATTTACAATTGAAAGCGTTCTGTTATATCTGTTCATTAAGTAAAAAAAAATATAGTTATTGATCCTGCCATTGATCTAGTGCTGTTCTGTGCTCCGTGCTGCCCGGTTCACCATTGTGGACTACAGAAGATAGCCACACTATGCTATAGAGATCAAAAGAAAGTGAAGTGTTCTGGAGTATAAATACACTTCCTAGGCTGACTACTTGCTCCTCCTTAGATAAAATAAAGTGATTTATCATGTTAAGACAAGAAGTGTGTTATTTTAGGAGCACTTTCCAGATCATGAGTTGAAACTATGGAAAAATATGTCTTAGCAATTAAAAAAATAAAAAAAAGCAGTCACCACATTTTAGGATTTAGGTTAAGTTACAATTTTAAAACTATTTTCGTATGTGGCCATCACTGACTTTAAGTGGAACTAGGCGATGTCCCCTCAGCAATACAATAATCACCCCCTTCTAATACAAATCATGCGCTCCATTGGTATCAGTAGCACTGCTCTATCTTGGTTTGCTTTCTACCAGTCTACCAAATTTCTTTCAACGGTAATTCCTCCTCACCCACTCTCTCCTTGTTGGTGTTCCCCAGGGGTCAGTCCTTGGACCAGTTTTCTTTTCTCTGTACACCTCCTCTCTCGGTAGTCACATAGCATCCTTTGGTTTATAGTACTATCTGTATATCTGTCTACCCCTGACTTGTCTCCCTCAGTCCTGGAAAAGGTTTCATGCTGCCTGTTGGCCATCTCATTATGAATGTCTGAAAGATTTCTGAAACTCAACCTGGATAAAACCGAACTCATCTCCCCCCCCAAATTCCAAATCTCCCCCTGACTTATTTCTACCTGTCAATAACACTTAGGAAACAAATTCAAGCTCCTGTGCTTTGCCTTTAAATCCCTCCACAGTTTTTGTCCCACTTACCTTTCTGACCTGATAGAAAAATACTCCCCTAGCCGCTCTCTTCGCTCCTTCAATTACCTTCTAATGACTTCTTCACTCATAACCTCATCACATGCACGGCTCCAAGACTTTTCTAGGACTGCTAAGACTCTCTGGAATGGTCATCCTTGTCATATTCAGCTTGATCTTACTTTCTACTTATTTTTCAAGCTTGCCTACCCGTTTTCTTCTGTCTTTTAAAACCATCACTACTTTCTACTCACCATTCCATACTCCCCTCCTACTGTGTGCCACTTTCTCCCCCACTTGTGTCACTGTCTGTATCTGTCATTTACAACCCCTATTTATTGTACAGCGCTGCGTAATGTGTTGGTGCTATATAAATTCTGTTTATTAATAATAATATTAATTATAATTGACCATACAGGAATGACATAACCCCATCGTATGGTAGGTATTTTAGACTGCTGGTATATCCTAGCTTCCTGCATTGAGCTGCTTGTCTACATAGAGAAGAAGATTGCGAACAGGTTAAAAAAAAAAGTTGCAGTACAGACGTGAAAACCTAAGAAATATGTATCTGTGCCCCCCCACCCTTTTCCACATTCATGGGTATTGTTTGCCTAATTTATATAGACCAGAAGTAAAGAAGGTTCAGTTGCTTCAGAGTGTTCATTCCATATCCCCACAGAAAAGGTTTTTGTTTTCCAAAATCACTTGAATGTTACATGGCCACTTTAGATGTAAATGATGCTTAGCAGATCTCTTCTTAAATGTCATTTTGCTGAATTAGTCCGTTGCTCATGAGGTTTCAGCTTATCATTGAATTACATCGCACTTTATGCCTCAGTGCAATCATTAGTGCCTTTTATACCATTAGTGCTGTTTTTGTCACTGCAGACAAGTGGTCAGCTTAAACTTTGTATCATTAAAAGTCACAGATCTGTGGAAATGCAGATTGATTTTTTTGCACCTAAAAGTCATGTTTATCAGTCTAACACTGACACAAATTTGTTGTAGTTCATTTTGGGGTTGATGGGTAAAGAAAAAATGGCAACAAAAAAAATTTAGCTCTACAGTAAAATATCCATAGTGCAAGATTTTTTTAAATGGATATACACAGAGCAATATGGTGCCTATTGAAACCTGATTGTGTAGCTGTATGTTGGTAAGAGTAATAGTAGTAGTAAGGTTGTAAGCAGTTCTAGCCAACAGGTAAAATGCTATAGAACCAAAACTTCACCTATAAATCAAAACATCCATTTTATCCTCCGTAGGGGTATAACTCTATTTCTACTCTCTGTTTCTTCTTGCTGTATTATGCTGGTTCACACTAGCTCCAGAATCAAACACTATGCTGTTGTAGACATTTACCCCACATTGAAGTGTAACATTTACCTGGCACTGCCCTAACAACCTGACAGCCAGCCATTGGGAACCCTAATTACATTAGCAACCTGGCTACTATTTGGTTACTGAGTTCATGGCGGACAGCAATTCCATTGACCAGTTCACACTATCAACTCCTACAATCAACATTCACAGTGTTCGTCTAATTAAGAAGCCATTGGACATTTCAGAAAATTTACACCGACCCTGCAGACAACTGAGTGCTTGAGTAATGCCATAGTGAACAATTTAGTATAATATATGAATTCTATTGACATTCACCAAGTTAGTACATAGGAAACATGCCTGGTTTGGTGCTAGTGTGAACCTACCCTTACCAGACAGTACAGGGAGTTCTCCTACTAGTGGTCAGAAACTTCTTAGGTGGGTATGTTTGTGAAATTAATTATAGACAGGTAAGTAAAGCTACGTACACACATCAAACTTTTCTCGCCCAATAATCGGCTCAGGGCCTATATCGGGCGAGAATCTGGCGTGTGTACAGCCCGCGTCCCGCGGATCCCTGGACAATGAACGACAAGCGATCCTAATGCAAGGGAAGGGGGAGAGCGACAGAGCGGCACCCTGCTGCCTGCTCTCCCCTCTCCATAGAGCAGAACAGTGCTGTATGTACAGCACTCGTTCATGCATCGTGCGGTTCTTATCGTTGGAAAGGATCCTTAAAGATCCTTTCCAACGACAAGAATTGCACGTGTGTACGCGGCTTAAAACGAGTTCCCAAATCACCAAAGGACTGGTGCATTACATCATAGATTCATTTTTACAAGAGTACTGTTCTCCCAAGAATTATTTTGCAGCTGGGTAGAGAAAAGCTGTGGAATCCAGTAACCCCTATAAATCTGTCAGCATTCTACCACCCCCTTATACTTTGTTCTAACTTTAAAATTCCCACCCACTTATTATGTCCAATTTTTTCATCATCTTTGTAACTTGCCCCAACTGTCCAGTGCCCCATTTTCGTGACCCAACGAAAGATATAAGTGTGCTCCAAGAGTGTGACTGGGGAGGAGTTAGACTTTAGTAGCCATACAATTCCAAGATCCTTATAGGAAGTTGGCAATAACTGATAATACATTCATTACTCCTGTAATATGCCAGTGCTCCCCACTAGTAAATCCACCATCTTTATTTACTTACCAGAAGTGTATAAAAACTATATTTTCTAGTTTTTCATTAACAATTGCAGTAAATAGCAAAGACCAGACAGTAAATGATTGTCTTACTCAATGCAGTGTGTGCATTGTACCCATACACAGCACACACAATACAGCTTGATTCAACACAGAGCTTGTCTCGTCTTCTAAAATATAAACTTACACTTAAAATTATTGATTTTCAGCTTTCAGGTGGAATTAGCGATTTTCCAGAAGCTTGAATTTATTTTAAATTACTGCTTTTATTCTGATAATAAAGACACGGTTTCAGAAGGGGTTAATGGTTCTGGGAGGAAGTTGGCTTATAAATAATGCAATGGACAGTCATAATTGTGGTCTTGTTATGATTGTGCAGTTTTCTTTTTACAGTCTGTTTTATTAATGAATCTTCCAGTACCATTTTGTTCCATTAGGCCTTCCAGTTCCTCTCCTCTAACTTTTCTGACAATCGGCATGTCATACAGATCCAATACCTAACAAATATATTGTATAATTTACAAAACATCAGCAATATCATGAATTTAGATATTATAATATTATTCCATCCTGACCTTTGTAGCATTAACATCAGTAGGTTTCTGTCCTGTATTGTAGCTATGATGTTCTCAAAAAACAAAAAGTGTGTGCTAACCCAGTTCACTAAAGGGCTACCTGGGTAGTATTTTCATTACCTTGCATACCTTTATATATTTACACATTAAGGCTTCCAAAAAGCATGGTTTTATATTTATGTGTTTTGCCCTGTCAGACACATATAAAGACCCTCTTCCTGCAATATATATTTTACATTTTTGCACTGGTGCATGCCCCCCATGGCAGGTCCAAATTCCTTTCCAATTTTTTGACAACTGCTTTGCCTTGATAATAAAATCTATTACAATATTCCCCTTTAATGTTTTTTTTAGCTGGGTGGAAAGAAGCTGTAGGGGTGGCAGCCTCTGTATTGTGACCTAACTATAAGTAACCACAAAAAACAGCCGGGTGGTTACTGAAAGTGCCGGGTGGTGCATCTGCTAAAAGCGGCTAGGGAGAACACTGTATTAGCAAGATTTTCTCCCCCGCCCTCTATAGAGTTCAAAGTAATTTCAGTAAACCCTGCTCAAACCAAAGCCAAGCACTATCACTTACCCCCACTGAACACTAACAGTCCCACTATTCACAAGATCCTCAGCATGTTACACTACAGATCCTGTAAAGATTGGGACAGCTGGCGTTTAACAGTATCCTGAGCTAGCAGGGTCATAGTGATTTCCTATCAGGGACAAATTCTGGTAAAACAGATGATGATCACAATATGTGCAGAGGAAGGAATCATGGGATGACCAGAAAGCAATTCTTTCAGGATGTTCTTTCGGTCACCACCTCATCTGTTTTTCTGGATATTTGCCAGAAAGCAATCTCGAACATAGCTGTATTTATTGCATTTTTATGTATATTTTCTTTGTTTATGTTTAGGACTGAAATATCTTCCATGAAATGTTGGAAGTGTATTATTTTCACATATCTGATTCATAATATTTAATTCCATGCATTGCTGAAAGGTTTCAGGTTTCTTATCACTTACTAAAACAGATTCAGTAGTCATCAGGATTAATAGTGAGGGTGACTAATCCCACTATTGGGAACAGTGACACCAAATTATATATATATATGGGGCTTTTCTTACATTATAAATGTATCAACAGGATCAGCAGTTTTTTTTTGCACTGAATATTTAGCAGACCAAAAGGAAGCAAGTAAGAGAAGTTCCTTGTTAGGTTTGCATATGCTTAAGTATCGTGATTTTCAGTAAAATCCAGTCTCCTCACCATGTATTGTACTGATTTCATTATTATATATTCTATGATATGTTGTTGGGGTTATCTGATGATATATTTATTGTTTCTTTTCTTTCAGGTTTGCTTGCTGATTGCTTTCGTGTGTGTGAGAAGTTCCCCATGGACAGACTATAGCGCATACCGCTATTTTGAAGTTATTACAATATGCTTCATGATATTAATACTTACCTTTTATGTGGTGTCCCTATTCCGGATATACAGGATGTTGACTTGTGTGTCCTGGCCTTTAACGGTATGTATTCAATTATACATCAGAACAGTATTTCTTTCAAGGCTAATGTGCAGATGTCAGGGTGATTACTAAGTAATATTAAAAGGATCATTCCTTCTAAAACTCTTAATTTATGGACAGGCGATGGTAGATTGAAGGATTCATTGATTCCTAATATTTATTGAGTGCATAAAGCAGAATTGTACTCATTCATTTGTGGTAAGCTTTTGCCATAATCAGAAAGTATAGCCCAACATACTTAATGATTGGCACAGATTTACACAATGGAGTGATGATAGGTCCAGGACCTCTCATTGCCATATCCTAGGAAGACACCGTTTATGCTGACTTCTGGGTCCGCAGAATCATTGTTAGGCACTGCATGGCCACTGATGATGTAATTCCCATGTATGTGTCCAGGCAGCTGGCTCTGTATGTGCACACAGCTGAGCTCTACCCTACATAGTACATGCACTGTGCAATGTAGAACTAAAACACTAAGAGCAGAGGCTATGCTTTGCGACAAAAGAGACATTGGATGTGTCTTTGTCAATTACCTCTACCTCCTTTTGACTTTTTATTATTTTACTATGTCCACTTCAGGTATGGGCTGTCCAGCAGGTTGCTGACAATGTGCATAGTTTTAGTAGTGCACCTGGGACTGAAACTCTCTGCATTCCAGCACCTGTCCCAGCCCTCAAAGCTGGAATTGTCAGGCCAAGTGATCTCCACCTGACAGCAAATGTATGGTCCCAACATGACTGCTAAAAGAACGCAGAGCAATGCAGAAGTGTGTTCACGTACAAAAATGCTGAACACCAGTGGTGGAGGCTGCTATAACTATTGCAAGCCATTGTGCACCAGTGCAAAAAGTTGAGAGGGAATTTTTACAGCCTGGCACTGTTCACTAATTCTAGAGGCATTTTCCAACTTACACCAGTACCAGGGGTATTATTGCTGCCAATGATACCATTGTCGGGGGTTTCTTATTACTGACACCGGTTGTTGGGTTTATTTTACTTAAATAAATAAATAAATAAATATATACAGAGTTTACTCCACCTGTAAATTTAGGCCTTTTATGGCCCTTTGTGTTTAAAGCACTTTTTAGTTAGAGTTACATTATCGTTCTCGCCAAACACCCAGCAGGTGGGTATTAACTTATAAGCCTACTTAGTATATATAATATTTACCTGGAAGCATGTTCTTCTTTTGAAAATAGTTAGTTACTGACAGTTTTTAAGGCTTTTGTGTGAAATTATTTTCTTCCTAAGTCAGCAATGACACATTGCAGCTTTTTATTATTTTATTCAACAATCTAACTACAAGTAAAGTTTGTCCTCCTATATAACAGTCAAAACAAGTACCAGATCCAATAAATATGTGATACATAAGCTTCCTAAAGTTATCAAAAACATTATTTAACTTCCCTAAGTGACCCTAAGTGTGTCTTATTCTCTCCATCGTCTGCCTCTAAAACTAGAAAGATTTCTTTTATGTGAATAGGAAATGTGAGCAAATCTGCTAATGAATTCCAGCAAACACTGACACTGTGATTAAGTCTGCTCACACGTGATGTACTGATACTTCAATGCATCAGACTTTGCAGGCTGGGTAAACGCGGAGCCTACTGTATGTACACCTTTGGACCTCTGCACAGAAGTGTGTTTTGTGATTTTAGTTTCCATCTGTACATGGTTTTTAAAGATATAAAACCTGGGGAAACGTGCATATGTTGCATAGATGTACTGAATATATTTTGCCCTGATATACACTTTACTGAGATATTAGTATAATTAGAGAATATACCAGATGTTCAGGTTCATAAAATATCTTTTTCTTTTTTAAAGGAACTGTTACACTATGCCATCTGCACCATCCTTCTGCTCATTGGCTCCATTGTGGCTGCTGTAAAAAGTTATAGTTTTGGTGGATTAGTGGCTGGATCGGTAAGATATGTATGCATGATAACCTGTTATCCTTTAACTTTAACACCAGGGTGGCTTTTCAATGCACAGTGAATAGGTCAGAAGAGTGATGGATGGTTTATTTAAAGGATTAAATCAGACAAACCCTCTAGTGCTTATATAATATATATATATATATATATATTATGGGAGATTGGCTTCAAATGCACTTGCTGCAGATAGGTACCACAGACTTTATATTCAATTTCAGAGCACTCTTCCCATTTTCATTCACAAAAAACAAAATTTAGCCTTCTGGCTCACTCTGTTGGTCCCACAGACCTCACATTTGGGAGACCTTCTCCCAGCTCACAGGCTGCACATAGCCAGTCCCCCTCCTGTGCCTTTTATTATTAATGGTCAGGTGTACCAGAACCATCACCAATCTCTGGCCTGGAAAAGGGAAGAGTGCCTGGCCCAACCATTCCTTCCAGGACACTGTGGGCCTGGATCCTAATTAAATGGCTGCAAATCTGCTGCAATACAAATTCTAGGCAAGGATGAAGTAGATAATGTCAAATATCCTCTAAATTTGGATTTCAACTTTTTCTTCTTCTACAATTTATATATATATATATATATATATATATATATATATATATATATATATATATATATAATTATAGTAACTCAAAGTCTAAACAATTTTCCTTTATTGAATATTAGGTAAAGAAATAAATGTCTTAAATGTCAGGAATCACATCTCTTTGACATGCTTAATAGTGTTCATGCAGTAGGGAAATCTGTTAGTGATCCTGGCAGCTCCACACTGTGTGGTCTATTGTGAACTATACACATGCTGCTCAATCCTCGAAGGCTTGCCCTAAAGTCTGGCACATGCTTGGACAAACTCCTGTTTGTTTTTAGAAAGAAGCTTTCTATCATGTGATGTAAAATTAGATGGCCATCCTAATTAGTTTTTTATTTGAAAATGAAAGATTTATATTACATATAATACAAGGTAATATTTACAGAGTATAAGGTAATTTTGACAGTTGCAGGCAATGGAACAGAACAGCTCTTGTACTGCAGTATTCAGGCTTGTAGGACTCTAGCATAAACTAGATAAGCCCACTATGTTATCTGGCTGTTGGGTGTTTAAACCTGAAACCAATTACTTTTATTATGGAGACACACATAGGTCTCTCCATGGAAAAACAGTTATACATGACTGTGTTAACATGTGACAGTCCACATCTGTCACCATCCAGGCAGAGTATACCAGGGCTAACACATTACATGGGGCTATGCTCCTTTCATCAATTCATTCTGATCATTAAGCATTGATAATAATAATAATTTGTGGCATATTACTGGATAGTCTGGTCTGCTGGTGAGCTGACCAGAATACATGTAATTTTTTTGAATGTATTTTTAATACAAGCAGTCTAATTACCTGAATTTGATTTGCTGTCATTTTCTTGCTGCCTATTGTATGGCAAAGTTCAGATGATGAGGGAAAATAAACACAAGGTACCAATCAGGATTTAGTGCAAGAAAGACATTATTACAAATTTTTCAGTATTTTGCTGATCTCCTTTAAGTATACAGTTAAGAATTATTCTCAATAGATCAAACTTTTGTGTTTATATTACTTTCTTATTAAACAGTGTAAACTGATCTGAGCAATGGACGTGTTCCTTTCATCTTTCAGGTCTTCGGGTTCATAGCTACATTCCTTTGTATTGTTGGCATGGTGCTATCATATAAAGTAACATTTGTGACTCAGTCAAGTGGTAAGTTGTGTTTTTTAAAATAAAATAAAATGTCCCTCATGTCTTTTAGGATTATGTGAATGTTCATGTGAATCTCCAGACATGTATTTTAGATCCATTGACATTGTCACTGGGTATGAATGCTTCTTTTTGCAGTCCAGGCAGATGGTGGGGGTTGCTGTACTTTGCTTCCTAAAAGCTTTACAGCACCCTTTCTTCTCCCAAAACTCTAAGCCTGTGCAAGCAGAGGACTGGCTTTTAGGATGAAATATGCAGATATCAAATTGTGCTGGTGGCTAGATGACTGTCTGAAGGAGTACACATTGGTCAAGGGACAGTCAGGTTGGAGAGCTAAGAACTGGATGATGTTGGATGTCCTCCAGTCAGTTAATGAGGTGGACCCTAAGTTGTTGAAGCTTCCAATGCACAATGTGAGAAGCTGAGAGTGAGCAATTTCAGTTCAAGGGAAGCGTGTGTACAGCTGTGCAAGACTGAAGGGAGAACTGGAGTTCAGTTATAAGACTGCCCATATGCTGTAGGTCCATGCTTTAAATTCTGTTTGTAACAAAATAATCCCAAGGTAGGTGAAGAAGAAATGGCTTAGTAATGACATTTTAAGACTTTTATATATACATGTAATGGTAGGTGTTAGCATTGGTATGCTGTTCCACAAGAAATATTTGAGTAGGGTTCTTGTGAGGTTGGAATTGGGCTCTCTTTGGCCTGTGTCTCTGCCACCAATCAGGTTCTCTCTAGGATGGTGAGCTTTATTTAGTATGTCATGATATAATAATACATACCATCCCTTATTTCCAGGTGGCTCATTATGACTCCCCTAACACCCTAATATTCTAGAGGTGAAAGGACATTGAGGTGGAAGATGTTGGCACTTCCCAAAGTAAACAAACAGAATCCCCTTGGTGGTAAATGTGTTGTACAATCTCAACACTGAAGGCAGCTAATTGTGTAAAATTGAAGAATTAATGAAGCCGTTGTAACACTGCACTGCAGCCTTAACATGAGCACCTTGGTGACTGAACAGCAAGGCTTTCCGGTAATTTTTTATGGAATTCATGGAAGCAACCTTCTTGTCGATTCCCAAAAATCAATGAGGACAACTGACTTTTTCTCCTGACCTTTGTGCTTGTCACTGCCAATTCCTTGCCATACTGCCAACCAAATATGCAACTATTGCACACAAACATTTCTAGCCAAAATGCTATTTATGGACCTATAAAAAGCACACCTATTGTGATTCTTCTTAAAGCCAAAAGAGGATTCTCAAAGCAGAAACTTCCACCAGAGCTGATGAAGAATAGCTTTACAAGATGTGTTTACAAAGATGCCAGTAATGTAGTAGAACAATTAGGGGTCTGTTTATAAAGCAGTGAATCTGGTATTCACCAAACATTCTCTGGTGGAGGATCTTCCAGGTCCATGTGTTTTTAAAATCAGTAACTGATTCACTGGTTTATAATTAGACCCATTATTGATATTTAGCTTTCTAATGCACTGTTTATCTTTTTTTTTTTTAATAAAATACTTTTTTTCTGCAAAAGCAATGTCTATTTCCTGCAGCCTATCTAAAGCCCCATGTGTATCAATGGAGAAACTGGAGTCTAATAGGCTGGGTTCATGCTGCCTTAACACTGGTGTTGTTAGATTGGCAGTTCATCCACTCACAAACCTGCTTTTGGAGAACCTGAACAGGAAGCTAGGACCTGATGGTGCAGATAATATTTGGCCAGGCACATTGTACCCAGGCTGCTTGAATAAAGCACTTTGTTGTTGTTTAAATTGTTGCCAAATAACTCCTTTTCAGCCAGAGTAAAAACCAGGCCATTGTTACCCACTGCCAAAATGCTAGCCTTAGAATGATAGACATAAATCAAATAGTGGTATCCTTGCTTTCCTAGCCTCCCCCAAAAAGGAAACCTACCTTTCCCAGCTCCAAATGCATACATACCTGAATCCCCAAGCCATGGCATGCTTGGCATCTACTTCCAGCAGCACTTGCGCAATTGACTTCCGTAGACTTTCATAGGGTTATCTAAGGCAAGGGGGATCAGGGCAGCACGGTGGCTTAGGGGTTAGCACTCCGGCCTTTGCAGCACTAGGTCCCAGGTTCGATTCCCAGCTAGGACATTATCTGCATGGAGTTTGCAGGTTCTCCCCGTGTCTGCATGGGTTTCCTCCGGGTACTCCGGTTTCCTCCCACATCCCAAAAACATGCAGTTAGGTTAATTGGCTTCTAACAATTGACCTTAGACTACATTAATCACATATGACTATGGTAGGGTAATTAGATTGTGAGCTCCTTTGAGGGACAGTTAGTGACACGACTATGGACTTTGTACAGCGCTGTGTAATATGATGGTGCTATATAAATACTGTATAATAATAATAATCAACTGTGCAATCATGGCCATGAGATGTAAAGATCTTAACCCATGATACTTGCCTGTTCCATTGTAGGGAGCTGCCATCTTCTTACTTCTTCTAATTCAAGAAACCATCTGTGGCCATCTTGATTGCCCAGGCCAGGAGGATGTAACAAGTTAATTACTGTCACTAGCAGGAATTGCTGGATATCCTAGCAGATACGAGGGGGTGCTGAGAAGTTCTTGGCTTTGCCCAGAAAGAAGAGAGCCAGAGTTATGAAATAACACATTTATTCAACATATTCCCCCCTGAGAGTGATGCACTTGGTACAGCGTAGTTGCAGCTTTTCTGAGCCTTACAAATAAAAGTCCTTTGGTTGGGCCGCAAACCAGCTTTGACTTCAGAAATGTCCTCAAATGTTGCCTCTTGAGGTGTTTCTTCAAATTTGGGAACAGATAATAGTCCGAAGGGGCCAGGTCAGGTGAGTGGGGGGGATGGTGGACCAATTGGAAACCCAGGGTGTTCAATTTGGCAGCGACAACGTTGGACCTGTGTGCAGGTGCATTGTCCTGCAAAAAAAGGATCCCTTTGGTCAACTTTCCACAACGTTTCGTCCTAATTGCCTCCTTCAGCTGTTCCAGGAGGTTAGCATAATACTGTTCGGTGATACTAGAGCCCTGAGGTAGGTAGTCCACCAACAGAATACCATCTTTGTCCCAGAAAATGGACGCCATTACTTTTTTGACTGATTTCTGGGTTCAAAACTTCTTTGGCCCCGGAGACCCACTGTGGCGCCATTCCTTTGATTGTTCCTTGGTTTCAGGATCATGGATTCAGGATGTGGAGCCAGGTTTCATCCTCAGTCACTAACCTAGCCAAAAAGTCCTGTGCAGCTTCAAAATGAGCCAAAATGGCTTTGGATGCTTCAACTCGTTCTTTCTTCTAATCACAGTTCAAACATTTCGGCACCCACTTCGCTGAAAGCTTGCGCATGTCTAGGATAGTGGCGATAACAAACCCAACACGCTCCTGTGAGATGTCAAGTATCTGGGCTATCCTTGTTGTGGATATTCGCCGGTCTATAATAATCAGCTCATTGACAGCAAAGCAGGTTGCCAGCTTAGTTGAGGTTGGGGGTTGCCCATTGTGGGGTTCATCTTCAACGGTGAAATTCCCAGTCTTGAAACGAGATATCCAGGTTTTGACAGTGCTGTAGGAAGGACACTTCTCCCCCAGTGTTTGTGACATCTCAGTGTGAATGTCCTTTGCTTAATTTCCCTGGAGAAACAAAAACTTCATGACGACCCAAAACTCCAACGACGACTGCCATCACAGCTTCTCACTAAAAGAAAAAACGCTTTTAAAAAGTGCAAAGACCTGATATTTGCACAGTTACATACTAAGATATTAGGCTGCCATATGCCCCCACACTCATTTTTCTATTTCATCTGGAAGGGGGAAAAAGACAGGAACTTCTCAGCACCCCCTCTTACTTGGAGTAATCAGGCAGATAGGAGGGATTTTTACAGATGGGGCATTGCCTGTCCCATTTTGCAATATTGACCTGCCTGCATTTTTAAACGTGTATCTTTAGTTCCACTTGAAAGGGAGAATTTTTATCCGTATATGAAAGTGCAGTTCTCCTTTAGGGCCTATTTAGACCTATATGGTGCAATAATGCACCAATACCATGTATTGCCATGGTGCTTTCGGGTGCCATTCCAAATGAATGCCACAGCTTTGAGGCAACACATGTTAAGCATGTTACCACTTTGTACTGATCTAAATAAACTCTTAAAAGTAAACCTAGGGTTGAAAACTACCCTTGGAGTGGGCGCTTTAAAGGTAAATGCTTGTTCAGTTCTAGGGAGAACATGGGAATACTTTACTTACCTCATCTTTTCTCCCATGAAAACTCTTCTTTCATCCATCCTCTCTGGGCTGTGGACTGTACATCAGTGTCCACACTTATAAAATAGACTTACCGGCTTGCATTGTAGGAGAGAACATCAGTTCCTGCATATGTGGGCTAGAGTAGCTTACAGATGCGGCTGCTTGAGAATGGTTGCAAGCTATAGGGTTGGTAATTGTGCTTAATAAAGTCCCCCAGGCAAATAACAAACATTTAACACTTCTAGTGCAGTGGGCAGCCCCACTACAAGGGCAGTGTTTTACCCTTCCCAGCGTTACATTAATATGTGGGATGGAAGTCTGTATGTATAATAATATATATTGCCAACTACTGCCATGCTCAGAATGAAAGGGTATACATATCACAAGTATATCAAACATGGAAAGGATGTGTGTTTTGCATAACTTGTCTTCTGTGACGGATTGCCTTTTTTTTATTGCTGTGGTGAATTATAAAGAACATGAAGCTAAACGTCAGACCACATGATTGTTTATTCTAGTTGTTCTCTCGGTCTGTTTTCTCCACCTTGTGGTTAGATGGCTGTCTTATGACCAAGAATGGAATTACTGGGCAGGATGTGCTTTCCATTCACTGCCTCTGGGTCTCATGAAATACATAAAAACTACAAGACTGCAAAAATAAATCATTTAAACTTTGATTGCATGCATTTTTCTATTACAATTTTGTTATACTTTGGCTTGCAACAATATTTTTTAGAATCGAAGCACAACATTATGTGTTTGTTTGTTTGTTGTATATACAATTCAACTCTGATTATAAAATTTTATTATAAAAAAATTGAAATTGGATAATTGGCCTTGATATTTTCGGAAGTTTGAACTATTTCTTGCATGGCTATTTGTGCTAAAGTATTTTGGGCAATATCCATAAAGTGTTAAGGCTTCACACACATAAGATGGTTGTTGTCAGTGATGAATCTGACATGTACAGCTGTCCCCCTACGGTGTCCATCATTCTGTCCTGGTGGAATGATGAATGGTCTAAATGCTTTTCTATGCAGGAGAGCACATTGGGGTGCAACTTGCTCATTTCCATAGAACATAATGATTCTGTGTATAAAGCGTCATCAATATTCTGACATGTATGTAGCCTTTAGGCACCAAGTAAGCACAACAAACTGCAAGGAAAGCATACCTTGGGTGTACTTCAATGATTATGGAGCTAAAAGAGGGAAAAATATTTAGATTTACATAATGCAACCTATTCCTTTTATAGGCTGCTGAGATCTCAGAAATCGGTGAGGCAATATTTTTAATAAGGCCGTACATCATAATGCATGGTGGGGTGCTACTGTGTGTGGATACAAAACGTAATGTTTGTAAAAGCTGGGATATCCTTTGGAAAGAATGACACAACAGTACACAACATGCATTGCCTCAACAGTGTGAATATGGCCAGGTGAAATGGTGCTGCTTCTCACACAAGCACAGCTTCCAATTAGTGTGACTTTTTTTGAACTCTGGATCGGTAAGTATGAGTGGGTCAAGCAGTTTTAGAGTATAAGACAAAACTTATTTTCTTAGGTAATGCAAAGGTTGATGAAAGGGTGAAACCCTCAGGTTATGTCTTTGTCACTGTTTTGGAAACACAATAGGAAATGATGGGGGTTTCCTCTTTCATATTTGTCACCACTTATTAGAAAATTTCCACTCTTATTTTTATGACAACTTAAACATTCATACATTAGCAGTCTGTGCAGAAGTGTGTCTACTGAATTGTAATCATGGATGACTCTCAGATCAGCGACACAGATACCTTATCACATATTGGCTTTGACTAGGAAAACCCTAAGAAAACGTCCCATGAATAGCAGCCTTTCCGTTACCAAACTTTTTTGTAACCATATTAATTTAAACAGATTCCACGTCTCACCAGAAAGAAGAACTGAAAGTTAAACAGCTGTTAATATACATATATGTACGTGTGTGTCAGGGGGTGGGGGGTAAGCATATCTATGTAGGAAAAGGAGATATGACATTGCTTATACTTCACAGCTTTTTTTTATCTGAAAACCAGAGACAGGAAACCAACATTTTCAGATGAAGGTCTGCAATGTCTCCCTTTGTATTCTAACACAGGCTGAGGGTTGTTCTGCCTATATTTTGCTTTCCCTGATTCTTCTCACTCACCATCAGCATTCTACCAAAATTCTTAGATAAAAGCCATTTTCTTTACATTCCTCTAGTGACATCATCACTAAGTTTTTGTGTTTCTCTCCACCATGGAAGCAAATCATGGTTTTCATTTTTGTGAAGAGGAAGAAAGTTTTGTGATAATTACTGGAACAAAAAATGTCACATTACCTGATACTACATACAGTTCGGTCCATAAATATTTGGACGGAGACCACTTTTTTCTAATTTTGGTTCAGTACATTACCACAATTAGTTTTAAATGAAACAACTTCAATTTAATTTAGTGGGTTGAACAAAATGATTGCATAAAAATTTAACTAAAGCCTTTTTTTTTTTACACAATCACCTCATTTCATTTCACATCCAAAGCAACCGAGGAGTTTATTAAAGCAAAGAAGTGGAATATTCTTGAATGGCCAAGTCAGTCACCGGATCTGAACCCAATTGAGCATGCATTTCACTTGTTGATGACTAAACTTCGGACAGAAAGGCCCACAAACAAACAGCAACTGAAAGCCGCTGCAGTAAAGGTCTGGCAGAGAATTAAAAAGGAGGAAACCCAGCATCTGGTGATGTCCATGAGTTCAAGACTACAGGCTGTCATTACCAGCAAAGGGTTTTCAACCAAGTATTAGAAATAAACATTTTATTTTCAGCTTTTTAATTTGTCCAATTAATTTTGAGCCTCTGAGTTAAAGTGATTGTGTAAAAAAAAAGGTTTTAGTTCCTCACATTTTTATGTAATTTAGTTTTTGTTTTTTAGTTTTTTGTTCAACCCACTGAGTTGTTTCATTTAATATAATTGTGGTAATGTACAGAACCAAAATTAGAAAAAAGTTGTTACCATTTAACAACAACAACATCTTACCATTATCTTGACTATACAAATTCTTAAGTTGACTTGAGCATATAAACACCTTGCTATTATTGTATGAAGAAATGCTGAAAAATGTATGATTAATTGGTTGTGCGGTGCATGATAGAATCCTAATCTGAAAACTAGAGGAACACAAACACATAAATTCATCTATGAATAGAAAGCAACTAAAATCAATAATCACATTTAAAACGCACCTTTATCATTTGCAGCATGGTGGCTCAATGGTTAGCACTCTGGCCTTTGCAGCCCCAGGTCCCAGGTTTGAATCTCAGCCAGGACACTATCTGCATGGAGTTTGCAGGTTCCCCCTGTGTTTCCTTTGGGTACTCCGGTTTCCTCTCACATTCCAAAAACATGCAGTTAGGTTAATTAGCTTCCCCCTACAATTGACCTTAGACTGCATTATAGACATATGACGATGGTAGGGACATTAGATTAGTCCCTTTGAGAACAGTTAGTGACAAGACCATGGACTTTGTACAGTGCTGCATAATATGTCGGCGCTATATAAATACTGCGTAATAATATTAATATAACAGAATTCACCAGCTTAAAGGTCTTCAGGTTTTACTGCCAGAGAACAATAAATTTCAGTGCATTACATTTGTTTTTTTACATTGATCAATGGTAGTTTAGTAGTAATTTACTGAAAGTATTTGAGGCCGTTTACTTAGCAAAGACATTGTTGGTGCAGTGTGTTACCCAGTGACATAAGTCGTGAAATAGGGATGTTTGTAATCAAGGAAGTTTAATTAGGCAAAAAAAAAGGTTCACTTTAAGTTTAGTCCCCCTTCAGAAGAATATTTTGTTCAGCTACATAGATTGAAGGAAAGCCCCAAGTGTTGTATAGATAGAGCTTACTCTAACCAATGGACTCCTGATTAGTGTTGGTCGAATATCTCACTATTCGATTTGACAGGTAATCCAATGCCGAATTCGAACACTATTGAAGTCAATGGTGGGATAATTCGGGTTATTTGTAAGGACTATTAAGGGCTGCAAGAGCAATCAGATTGCTCTTGCAGTCCTTTACTAGTTGTTTGTGTTTTTGGATAGAGTTTCTCTATCCAAGAACACAGGGCACTTGATGTGATGAATGGGGAAACCTGTCCCCATTCAACCTTCAGTGCCCCTGCGATTGCCTGCAAGTCACAGCTCTGACCGCAAAGTTCCCACGGTCACATGACCGTTGGAACTTTGTGATAAACTCTGCAGTACTACGAACCTCGGGGCACTACAGGTTAATTAACTTGTACTACCCCGGGGATCGCACACTCTTCTCAATGATTGCAGACTCTGCTGAAATCATTGAAAAGATGCCCAGCCTGCAAGTATCTCTTACTCGTAACACGCACAGTAATATGATACATTTGTTAGATTTTTCTGGCAGTGGAAAAAAGAAAAATGTAACAAATGTTTAATAATATTACTATGCTAGAAAGTGTGTTACAGAGTAAGAGATATGTCATTGTAGGATAACCTGTAAAAAAAATTAGTTAAATAAACACAAACACTAAAAAAATAAATTAACATTAATTTTAATTTTTTTAACACATTATTTTACATTTTTTTAATCCGCAAATTTAATTTTTAATCCGGAATATAAGGAGAACCCGAATTCGAACACCAACACTACTCCTGTTGTGGCAACACTAAAAAATGGGGTGACATTCCATACCAGTGTGTTATTCAAAGCTGGGCTTTATAAATTGTCACACACTAGCACAATTATATACATTTAATTATATATGTTAGAGCAGGAGACCAGACAGTAATAATTGTATTAGAAATTGACCTGAATTTTACTTCATAGAAATAGAAACTTTTTCCTGAAAAAAATACAAACCAAACAATATGTTTCTTTATACAATTAAAAGTTTTATTTACACATTGAGATAAGATAAAGCGATGATCAAGGCACAGCAAATGATTTCAGTATTTATATCAAGGACGATAACCGAAGGATAAATAAACCACATTTATTGGATTGAATCTTTATAGAACATAAATATCAGGTATTATTGACCCCATGAAGATACAAACATGGGAAGTATCATTGCTTTTTATCAGGCCTTAGCACTGTTATCCTGATCCAGGGGTCTCTACTTGACAGCCCGGTGCCCGCAACTTCACACACAAGTCAGCAATGGCAGCTCACATACAGGTAGCTGCTTCAATTCTTACCATGTTACCATAGTGAAATGTGTATGGCAACCCAGAGCAATAACCCACCTCCCTGTTCTATTGCAATAATTATGATTGGTCTTCATAGGACGCACAACACAGTGTTAGAGGCAAATTCTAGCATTTCTTTCAGAAACACATAAGGCACATACATACCTTTTCCTTCAATTAAACAGCTTCTTGAAAATGGAAGTTCTGTGATTAGCAAAACACCACTGGCTTTATTGATAAAAGCAGATAATAGGATTTATACTAGTATTCTACAACTGGCATTTACCTGTTTCAATAGTTTTCATTTTTTAATTTTGACATATATAAAAAATTATCTACAAAATGTATAGACAGTGCCACTCTAGCAGGGATACCGCATGAGCATAGGAAATACAGTTCAAAATATTGAATATCACAGTATAAACAATGTAGTCTGCGAGGAATGGTGGAGCAAAGTTAGGAATATGGGTTTTCCACTTACATCAAGAAAGACTCAGAGATGGAGCTATGAGTATGATATTAGAAAGACATAGGGAGGAATGGGAGGATCATATATTGCAAGGGGTAGGGACTCAGCATAGGGGTTGCGCTCCCTTCAAAATCACATTCATAAAAGGCTAATGTAATGCAGGGGAGCACAGAAATTTAGATGGAGTAAGGGATGTCAATTGTTTTCTCCACTACAGGAAATGATGGACTTGACAATACACTACAGAAAGTGGGGTAATCTAAGTGACAACTGTCCAAGAGGGGGATTGCACCCATTCTAGGGGTTCTTCTCTCTCTAGGCAAGGAAGTTCCAATCTCAATGCTTTGGGATTTTCCAAGGTATGTCTATTCTTTGGAAAATACTATATATAACCCTTCCCTGCACTTTACCTCCACAAACATCAGCAGACTATGGATAGAAAACTCTAGCATCTTATGGGTAAAGGAAAAAATAAAAGCTGCTGGTTCACAATGTCTTCACTTCCCAGACTATAAAAGTAGTGCTTACATTAACAAAATAATCACAACTTTTAGATCTAAAATGAGTACAAGTTTCAGCAAAGGGGTATTTTCTATATGTACAATGGGTGAAAATCGAGTTTAACTCTCTTTTAATTTAAAACATAAAAAATAATAAAAAAAGAAAAAGTAAAGTGATATTATACGCTCATTTGTAATTGGTTTCAAAAGATAAACCTGACTTTATCATTATTAGTGGCCAAACAAGAAAAATGCACCAAGGCCAGATTCATACCTCTGTGGTCCACTAAAATCAATGGATCAAAACGCATGGCACCAAACACATGACACTATTCAGTTTCAATGTGTGTTGGGAAGTGCAATGTACTGAATGTCAGTGCATGCCATGATGCCTTACTGTGCATGTTTTTTTGTAATTAGTTTTATTTCAATTATCATGCACCCTTTTTATGCCCAGTAGATAGCTGCCGTGCTGCACTTTGGTTATGATTGTGTTCTACACACACCAAGGACAAATTCTAGAGAAGCCATATAACCTAACTGTATGTTTTTGGAGGTGTAGGGGAATCCAAAGTTTAGGAACCCCACACAAACATGCAAACTTCATGTAGATAGTGTCCGGGGCAAGACTCCAACCAGGAACCCCAGTACTGCAACAAGGCCAATAATGTATATTTTAGCTCTGCATTGCAGATACTTGGGCCACAGTAGCTGTGTGTCTTGACCCACCC
Source organism: Pyxicephalus adspersus (assembly GCF_032062135.1). Lineage (NCBI taxonomy): Eukaryota > Metazoa > Chordata > Amphibia > Anura > Pyxicephalidae > Pyxicephalus > Pyxicephalus adspersus. The sequence goes on along the minus strand of NC_092862.1, from coordinate 105,136,470 downwards.
TAACGCATTCTTTTGGATGTGTTTCAAATAACTTCAATAGGAAACATATCAGCCATAGGGTTCATGAATCAAACATAGGACATAGAACACATACCTCATCATGTGAGCTCAAGCATACAATGTAAAAAATGGTGCATTTATGAGTAATACCATTTATATGGTACTCGGTCCACATAAGGCAGCTCAAGACCTGCTTCAGCTCTGTGTATTACTTATATCCCCAATTGCATGGAAGAAAAAAACCTGACTGTACAATACCTCCTGACCTGAATCAGGCAGACGGAATCATTGTCTAATAATGATTGGATTATAGTCACCTGAATGTCATACTATTACCCATGCATGTATATTAAAAGATGATTTTACAGAGAGGGTAAGTCATGTCCAACACAATATTTCTAACTATGTGGAATCTGTCTGCATCTGATATTTCCAATGGCACGATTACCATGCAGCAGGTCTAAATTCACTTTCGAATGGCCAAAGGGTGCTACTCTTACTCTACTATACAATTACTCATTCTACTTTATGAAAAACCATTGTGGGGGGGCATGACCAGGTAGATAGTAGCATCAATTATAATGGGTATATGGTACTAGTGAAATAGCCCAAAAATACAAGTTGTCATCAATAGACAAACATTACAGTATTCTCTCCAGCCTCTTTTAGCTGGGCACTTTTCAGTAACCATTCGGCTGTTTTTGGGTGTTGGGGGCTGCCACTCACCTAAAGTTTCCTCCCACCTGGTTTAAACTTTGCATTATAATTTAAATGATCAGATACTTTATGCTTAATTGATTCGGTTTATGCTGAGATAGTTGCCAGATTTATATCTTAGTCATATCCACCCCTGGAATGAAGATAATCAATTTCTAATTAAAGAGATGAGTTTTCCTTTTGAAGTCTATTTTTTCTTAACTCCATTACCTTATAGTGAATATACAAACTGCTTTTACTCACATACAGTAAGTACAAGCCAGTATATGGTATTATCAAAATAAAGCCGGTTGATGAGAAATTTTACATTGGTATAGAAGTCAAACAGCCAAGTTAATAAAAAACACACAATTATATACATAATTATAATGGGCCACATTTATCATAAGCTAAGACTTGTCTATGTTGCTCTAGGGTAAGTCTATCAGACACAAACCTAGACTGCAAAATAAAACAAGATGATCTTTTTTTATAAAAAATGCAGATAAATGTGGCCCAGTTGAGAATAAAAAAATAAAAACAATATCATTTTGTGATACAATGTTGCCCTGTGATATTAGCTGTGATCCCATAAATGTCATAATTAAATACAGATGAATTGGGGAGACTTCTAAGGGCTGAATGTAGGCAGTGTTTAGTTTAGGCTCTGTTTTCTTGGACTGGGAGGTTTAGGGGCTCCCCCTCTCCTGCAGCTCCTCCGTTTACAGCCGGTGGTGTCTTGGGCTTATCCTTCTTTTGTAAGTAGTTTCTTTTCCACATGAAATAAACTTCTGCTAAAAATGCAAAGGATGCCAGGAAACCAAAAGCCTGGAATGTAAAACAAGATATTAATGCAAGAAATAACAAGTATAATGATAAAATAATATATTATTATACATAACATATTATATTATTATGATAATTAAATATATTATTACCAGATACACCACACAAGAAACATCAATTTGTTTCTTCAAATGTAATGTTTTCAGTCCCTTTGTGTTTTTAAAACATTCTAATAGGCTATTTATTAGATTGGGAGGGGGGTTTTGTGCTGGGGCTTTGTTTGTGGTTTTCAGCTTAGGAAGACATCGCAAACATAGCATGAAGAGACGTAACAGGTAAACACAAAATGTAGTTGAAAAGTCATTAAATTACCTTCCTGTGTTAAAAAGTCTAAAGTTTAGCTTTGTCCTCATTTTATCCAAATTAAGTCACTAATGCAGCCAACCCACAAATGTACAATGGCAATCAGATCCAGGTCTGAGGAGCATCTGCCAGTAAGAAGATGACCCAGCAGGATGTATTTTTGGACAAAAGGCTACATGGATCTATGTGGAGACATTGGTCCATAAATATTTGGACAGAGACAACTTTTTTCTAATTTTGGTTCTATACATTACCACAATTAATTTTAAATGAAACAACTCAGATGCAGTTGAACTGCAGACTTTCAGCTTTAATTCAGTGGGTTGAACAAAAAGATTGCAAAAAAATGTGAAGCACTAAAGCTTTTTTTTACACAATCACTTTATTCAGGGGCTCAAAAGTAATTGGACAAATTAAAAAGCTGAAAATAAAATGTTCATTTCTAGTACAATGACAGCCTGTGGTCTTGAATTCATGGACATCACCAGATGCTGGGTTTCCTCCTTTTTAATGCACTGCCAGGCCTTTACTGCAGCGGCTTTCAGTTGCTGTTTGTTTAAACTCCTGGGTTGCTTTGGCTGTATATTTTGGGCCATTGTGCATCTGTATTATAAAACGCCTCTCAATCAATGTGACTGCATTTAGCTGGATTTGAGCAGACAGTATGTCTCTGAACACCTCAGAATTCATTCGGCTGGTTCTGTCCTGTGTCACATCATAGACAAACACTAGTGTCCCAGTGCCACTGGCAGCCATGCACGCCCAAGCCATCACACTGCACAACTCCAGGCCTTTTATCTGCTTAATTGATAATGACATAATGAAGGAATTGCCCACACCAGCCCATGAAATAGCCTTTGAGTCAATTTTCCAATTACTTTTGAGCCCCTGGAATGAAGTGATTGTGTTAAAAAAAGGGTTTCATTCCTCAGATTTTTATGCAATCTTTTTGTTCAAACCACTGAATTAAAGCTGAAAGTCTGAAGGTCAACTGCATCTGAGTTGTTTCATTAAAAATTAATTGTGGTAATGTACAGAACCAAAATTAGAAAAAAGTTGTCTCTGTCCAAATATTTATAGACCTAACTGTATCTGTGGATCATCTGAGTGGGTTGCCTTCCAGGGAGGGAATGTAATTAATTAAATTTAATAACTTGTAGCCTGCTCTGCAAGCTGGTCATCAACATCAGCCTATACCCCACGCATTTCTAGGTTTCCCATCACCTGCATATTGTGATTTCTTTCCCAGGAAATCAGTGCGGCTGCCTTGACCCCCCAGAACCTGCCCATACACAGTGTACATGGGAGATGTAGTTTTGGAAGTCTGCTTTTGTTAATAACAACCAGCAGTTGTCCCTGCAAGAAAGTTACAAGTCTGTTGATGTCACAGGGAGCAAATAAAAGCCGATTTCTCCCACAGAAAAATAATGTTGGAACATGCCCTAGGGAAAAAAAGGAAAGACTAGGGGCACATTTGGGCAATGCCCATACATACAGATAAGGATACTTGGGAAGAGTCAAGGAAGCTTGTATATGACACCGATGTAGGTCTTGTCTGATACACAGAATACCTCTGTTCCATGCAAGACCCCCCATTCCCGAGTATCAGTTGTGATGTTTAGATAACAGCAGCTGACAACTTACCACAGATGTTTCTGCAAGTACTGAATTTTCGACGGTTGCAATAAACGCAATGGAGGCAATAATAAACACTGCGCCTGTGACCAATGTAATCCAGAAATCCTGCAAAACAGAAATATTTGCATTTCACTGCACATTCCTGTAGATGGAGCTCAGTGAACACTAAACAATGGTTGAGTTTTCTATTTTCATGGCTTTGCAGAAATATTTCCTTAAATTTTTTTTTTGGAATTTTTAAATTATCATATCACTGGGCCTAAGACTACGTACACACCTCGTCCAATGATTCTCGTCCAATTATCACTTCAAGGTTAGTATCGGATAAGAATCTGACGTGTGTCCAGTGGCCGTCCAAAGTCGTTCATGGATCTGTCCTGGCACATCCACGAACGACTGCAGTGGAAGTAAAGGGGAAAGAGCGTAGCAGGTGCAGCTCGCTTGTACCCCCCCCCCCCCCCCCGTAGAATGGACGCACTGTATGTACAACACTTGTTCATTCATCTTTCAGTCTTTTGACGTTGGAAAGAATTGTGACAGATTCTTTCCAATGATAAAAATCTAACGTGTGTACGTAGCCTTGGACAAATGTGAACACTGTCCAAACCATGTTATCAAAATAACAACTGCACACACAACAACTGCTCCTATAAGATGAAAATCACCATTATTACCCATTGTCAATTACCTTACAATAACTTTGGTTGACCAGACGAAAACTGGGTAGTGTTAAAGTGATAAAAGCACCTTTAGGTGCTTGAAGATGTGAAATCATTATTTTTACTAATAATATTAATAATTATCAACAATATTTATATAGCGTCAACATATTATGCAGCACTGTACAGTAAATAGGGGGAGAAAATGACAGACAGATCCAAACAGTGACACAGGAGGAGGAGAGGACCCCGTCCAAAAGAGCTTGAAATCTAAGGGGGGGGGGGGGGGGGTAGCACACATGGAGCTGACCCATTAACCAGATATATAGGAATCTGGGAGGGCAGAAGAGCTTCATAGGGGGTTGGTAAATGAAATTTAAACTGAGTACACTACTAGTTGTATACAGCTTTGTATAGAGTTTTAATTAGGAAAAGACAGTCACAAAGAAATCAAATGCTGCTTTAATCTCTACAGAAACCCAGAATGGTCCAAAAAGCAATGTAATAGGTGCACCTTGTATTAAACATTTATTTGTAAAATCCAGCATTTATATTTCCAGTAGAGTAATCAAGAAGAATGTGGGGACCATAAAAAATGGGGATTCCCCCATCCCCCCATATGTCACCCCATTTCTTTCCTTATAACTCTATAGAAATGTAATTGATGATTTATATAAGAAAGTTGGAATGTTGAACTGGTCTGCTGGCTTTCTTCTTTTTCTCTTACTGGGTAAGGTCTGCATTGAGTTTCTGGGGAGAAGCTGAGAGGGAAGGTGGCTGTGTTGAACATAGGGAGCCACAGCTGATCATCTGATTGGTTGCTGATAGTTTGGCAGGAAAGTCAACATCCAATCACTAAGCACTGTAGCTGTTTATCTTTATTGGGGGTATTGTTCCCCACTTTTTAGATGGTTCACATGATTTAGGACGGTCAATTTTATTTGATTATTGGTGCTTAAGTCCCGAATGGATAATATTGATCATAGAATGTTTATGGTAATGGTTTATGATTTATTAACGTTATATTTTATTTAAACCAAAATAAAGGGCCATGTACAAAAGTTTTCCACATTCGGGTGTCTGGAGTTTTATAATGTGTTGTTTATTGTTGTATTATGCATTTTGGGGTAAGGTGTTAGTGGCCATTTAGGATCTCATGAATTATCCTTGCTCTGCAAGTCTTATTGAGCAGCTTTCTCTTCAGCTAGGAGAACAGGGAGCAGCACAGTAGTGACAACACAATACTACAGTCATAGTCACTGTGCATTAGATGTACAGTACAACTACAAAGGTCAAGGCACGGGCATTGCTATGAGTCAGGAGGAAAACAAAACAAATGGGGAATCTTTTAGGGTACAGTTAATGCACTATGATAGAAAATATTCACTTTTAGTTCAGGTCCCCATTAGGTTTAAAAAAAAATGTGGACCAACTAAAAAAAAAAACAGCAGTAGTGAGTGTTTCTTTACTGAAAGCGGACTGTATGATGTCCTACTAATGTACAAATACTTTCATACACGTCTGTACAGTAAGTCCGCTACATCCACTGATGCAAACAGACAAAATTAAATGCTCAGGTTAGAGCCCATTTATTCCGGGTACTTACCACTTTCTTGAAGCTTTGAATATTGATCATTTTATTCAGACGTGTGAAGTAAACCACAAACATGAGGATGCAGATTAAAAAGGCACTGCAACTGACAAACTCAAAGAAGTATAATCCACCACAACTTTCACACTGGCTGATGACCTCTTCACATATAAATGCCACCAAGGAGAAAAGCTGTAAAATATGAGCATACATGGTGTCAATAAAGTATTTACATGACATTTACACAGAACAAAAATTCATGGTAATATAAGGATAACACTTTTACAAATAATAAAAAGTTTTATTCATTCCATCTCTCTACATTCAATTGAATTCCAATTTTAAACTATTGAAAGCATTACTCTTTTTGAGTAAAAAAAAAAAAAGCATACAGGCAAATTAGGAGGAGGCAGGCAATGTCCCCCCTCCAATACAAAAACTGACCTGTCTGATTGCAGTGTCCAGTTGAATAAAAGAAGCGTTGTGTATGTGCAACTAATTGTACCATCCTGGTATATCTAGGTGCAGTGAACTCTGGCACTCTGGGTAATCCCAGAAGACTGAGTAAAGAAGTTGGTGCCTGCAATAACGCGGCAAATATTGCAGAGTAATGGCTTCTAAAGGTCCGATAATGGCATTTCCACATACACGTGAGATCTCCAACACTGTTTTTTTTCAAGTGGGGCCTTCCTGACGACCTTCTTGCTTCAGCGCTAAAATATGTTTAGGTTACCTGAACTGCACACTTTGGGGTCATGGATTTAAAAGTTATAAAGGGAATTTATAGCATTTTTAGAAGTCAGCAACATAAGTTCACAAATTTATTCTATGGCCATTTGTGGATGGAAAGTGAAAGAAAAATTAGCATTTGGAAAGGGAGGAAAAAATGTAAACATGTTCCCTGCAATGGGAAATCACAGGTCCTCGACCTGTGTCACGGTCTCTGTCTGTCATTTGCAACCGCTATTTAATGTACAGCACTGTGTAATATCTTGGTGCTATAGAAATATTCATTATTATTATTAATATTAATAATAATAATAAATTGGAAGGATTCAAACTGATGTAACATTATGTAAGACCACCAGAGGGAGCATTTTACAAAAGAAAGTGGAGGCTCCCATTCTAATAAAACAAGTTCAAAGAGGACAAAAGTCCAACCTGATATTAAATTGGCACACGTCGGTTTTTTTTTTCCAAACATGGCACACCTTTCTTTCACAGATTGAGTGCAGATCAACAAGGGCAGATTCATGAAAGATTTCAACACTTTACATGCTATATAATGCATATAAGGTTATAGGATTGAGAGAATGCTCTCTCATTATGTTAAAAGGTTTTATTTTATTTCTGTTTTTTGTATGGCGAGTTATATTGTATTTTCTTTGATATATGTTGTTGTATATATTGTATTACCTTCCCTTTTCATGTATTGTCTTTATTTGAAAATCTCCAATAAAAAAAAGATTTTAAAACTTGGCACGTTACAAACTGTATAAACTTTAGAGTTTAACATAAAGCTGATACAAATGTGAACTTCAAAAAACACTACCTGACATTTAAAAATAAATCCCACATACAGCAACGTAATGAAAGGACATAAAAAGATATACACTGTTTAAAAACCTTAGAACATAATGGATCCAACAGTTATTAGTTTTGTAAGTCATTACAAATAATGTCAAATAACACAACGAATTTCCCAGGTCTATGGACAGTTGCCCTCTGCTTCTTAAAAGGGTGATATGTAAATGTAAGGTCTAAAAAAAAAAACAAAGAGGGGACATACTCTGATTTTATCAGTCAGACAGGCTCCCATTCTACCTGTCACCTATCCTTGCATTGCCATTGAGTCACCCAGCAGATACATTCACAAGCTTCTACAAATTTTCCATTTTAACTATATCAGCACCTTAGAGCAGATGTTACAGCTGAGCTATGATTTTTTATTACAGTGGTCCCAAACCTTTTGGACGTCATGGACCACTAAATGTATGGACTCCGGAGCCATGTGTCACTCAAAGGGGAGGAAATTTCCCCCAGGGTAACATCATCATGCCAGAACCGGCCCACTCTCCAGAGACATAATCCGCCCACCGCCCTGAGCCTGCGATCCGTACGGGGGACATGGTACATGGGACATGCCGGCCAGATCTGCGGACCACCAAAATTTTCCTGTGGACCACAGGTTGAGGACGGCTGGTTTATAATATACACACATAAAGACAGAGATAATATATGAAGATAAATATTCTTGTGCAAATAATACCTTATTTTCCATGCAAGGGAGATACAAAAATTCATCAAAAATGAAACATAGTAAATGATTTAAAAAGATAATAAAAAATTTTGGTTATTAGACAATGGGCAGGACATTGGAGATTATTATTGGGTGTTTGCTAGGCAGCAGGTGGGAAGCCAGAAACTTCTCCCATGTGGTTTCAGGGCCAGTGGAAAGGATGCAGGGTCTGCCAACAGCCACAAGTCTGGGTTATTGCTGCCGTGGTTAGATCCACTGAGGTTGTGCCACCTGTTCTGTTAGGGCAAGTAAAAAAGGAAAAATGAGTGGCTGTTGGTTGCCCATTATTATTATTATTATTATTATTATTAAACAGGATTTATATAGCGCCAACATATTACGCAGCGCTGTACATTAAATAGGGATCAAGTTATGCTGGTGACTTGAGGATAACACTGTACGCATTCAGGTCCAAAGGAGCAGGGGCTCCTGACATCAGAGGCAAAATGAATGTTTTTCAATAGTGACAGCTAAAGGCACTTTTCTAAGCAAACAACAGGCAAGAGGAATGAGACAAGTCAGTTGTGAATGGTATATGTATGCATGTAAGTGGTATGTGTATGTATGGTAATTAATCTGCAACTGATCTTTGTCCGGGCCCATTATTCAAGGTCTCTGAAATGCAGTGTTTCCCAACCAGGGGTCTGTGGAAGCCTAGGGTTCCTCCAAAAGTTGCTAGGGGTTCCATAAACAATCAGTAATTTGCAACTCTGCAGTGGTCCCCAACCTAAAAATAAAATTTTGCCTTGGTCCGGTATATGTACAGATTACATTACTCTGCTATTCTCAGCAGCTCGGCCTCCTGTCAGCACACTAGCTGAGAATAGCGGAGTAGTGTAGGAGAGATGGTGTGCGTTCAGCTGGCAGAGCTGCTGGGAATGGCGAAGAAGTGTAATCCTTACATACATTGCTCCGCCATTCTCAGCAGCTCCTGTGTAAGCAATGTGAGGAGAGCCGACTCGCACTCCTGCTGTCACTAGTTTTGGAGCAATGTAAGGAGGTGGTCCGCGGCCCGGGGTTTGAGAATCACTGCTCTAGATAATATCGCCTTGCTCCTAAACATTACTCCCTCTAAATCATAAATGTAACCTGATAATTATAAGCAGGAATGGGTGAGTATGAATAGCTCCCAGCTCTGCTTTTTGGTGATTTGACCCCTATAAAACATACTATTTATTACCAAAATGGTATTGAACAAATAACTTTTCCTCTCACTTTCTTTTTGCATCTGCATCATTTTGAAAGCCAATAAAGACAAAAAGCAGTGAAAAGGGAACTTTAGGGTTAAACCAATCACTTTTGGAATATTTATTCTTTCAGGTCCACATAACTTGGGAAGAAGAAGTGGTGTGTCCTCTACATTCTCTATATTAAAGGTGCCCATCTTCCTCATTCCAAAAACATGGAAGGTATGAGTATGCCTATCAAGCACATAAAGTTCCAGATGAATGTGGGAAGCAGAGTGAGCGCTAGGCCCTGCTATTCTGTAAGTCCTCGGTTTGCTGAATCGGTTTGAATAATAGAACCTATAGTGCCTGGACATCTTTTTCTTGTGAGCACTCCACTGGTCTTCTAATCTTCTTCACTGCTTCTAATCAAGAATTGAAATGTTCCTTAGGAATTATTTTGCTAAAAGAAGTTACCTCTTCTGATGTGCAAGCCCCATTGCTGCACATTACTAGAAAAACACCCCTTCGTTACCCCTGCACTGTACAGCTCCCATGCTACTTCTGGTGCTCGTAATATAGGAAACAATGTTCTTCATTCAGAGATGCCCAATGTCAGATTACAAAGTATTCTTTGATTGGCCAAAGAGAAAAGGAGACAATTAAAATACAAAGGATGACAGTAATGAATTATTGAAGGAGAGAGAGCTTCAAGCTTTTTAGCAAACATGTGTGAATGTAATGCTGTCAATGCCCATAAAGACAACATCCAAATTACAAGTTTAGAAGTACTTCATGTAAAGTGCAACTCAGGATCAATATAGATTTTTACAAGGGCAATTTAAAGCTTGTGTTTAATTCAATGGTTTTGTATCTGACTGGCTTTTCTTGTTCCTGATAACGCCCTTTTAGAATAAAGAGACCATAAATTAGACAGGGCTGTTCACTAGGCCAAAGTATCCGTACTTAGAACAGTAGGGAGTTTCCCCTTTAGTAGATGTGTCACTGAAAAAGTCCATTGCAGCAATTTCCTTCTGCTTGCTGTATTCTGTTTCATAGAGTTCTTTTCACATAAGATCTTATCACAAAAAGAAATTGCTATACTAGAAGACTGGATCAGAATACTACCATAGACTCAGCATTGTAGCCAGATCTATGGATTGGCATCTTATGTAGCTGTACAAAAGACATCACACATTGATGATTAATTAGGAGCTCCTCAATTATTAGATTTTACAACTCACACAGCTATGTTCACATTTGCAATAATTAGCACTGGAAACAATGGTAAGTGATCCAGAAATAATAAGAAAGAACAAGTGCTGCAATGACAGTGCCATTAATTCTATTAATGGAGGAGAGAAAGGGATAAACAGGAGGCACCTCAATGCTTCCTCCTTCATAGGAAACAACAGCAGTCATTCCCATTGGGCCTGAGCAACTTCAGGGGACAACTGTACAGGTGTTAGAATTTCAAGAACTTTTGTCATGGGTGTTGAATATCCAGCATCTGTAGTTACATAGTTAGTCAGGTTAAAAAAAGACACAAGTCCATCAAATTCAACCACTAGGGAAATAAACATATCCCAGATAAAAACCCTATAGACATAGATGGTCCAGAGGAAGGCAAAAAAACCCTGGTACAATTTGCTCCAACGAGATAAAAAAAATTGCTTCCTGATTCCCTAAGGCAATTGGATGTTCTGTTATCTTTACTTCAAATCCCTAATCGCCAGTAATATTCTGTGCTTCTAGAAAATCATCCAGCTTTTTCTTAAAGCACTCTATAGTAGTTGCTGAAACGCCTTCCTGAGGGAGTCGATTCCACATTTTCACAGACCTTAAAGTGAAGAATCCTGTCCTTATCCGGAGCTTAAACTTCTTTTCCTCCAGACCCAAAGAGTGCTCTCTTAGTCTTTGTAATGATCTCAAAGTGAATATTTGGGAAGAGAGTTCTCTATTTGGACCGTTTATATATTTATACAGGGTGATCATATCCCCCCTTAAACGTCTCTTCTCAAGGGAGAATAGATTCAGTTCAGCTAATCTCTCCTTATAGCTGAGCTCCTCCATTCCTTTTATTAATTTAGTTGCCCTTCTCTGCACTCTCTCCAGTCCCACAGTGTCCTTTTTTTGAACTGGTTCCCTAAACTGGACTGCATATTCCAGATGTGGTCTGAGCACCTGTACATAGCTTTAGCTTCCTGTAACTTGTTAGAACAATGGAACATCAGTTCTTATTGCACACACTTGGAAAACAACACTACAAAGTTACACAAACTTGTATGTTTTATACTGCAGAAAAGTGTGAGCAATTTTGTCTTACAAAACCATGACCTAGTTCTTTTCCTGAACAATGCTTTCCTTACTTGTGTATAAACAGGACAGCAGCTGCTGCACACACCCTTGTTTCCTACTCTCAAAAGAACAAAGTGAAGACGCGCTGTGTTTTGTGATGTGAAGAAAACTCTAACATTCTCTATTTCCTAATTTATGCCACTGAAACATATTCTGGAGACACTTGGCTGTAGATTTATGTAAACATTGCTAGATGTGCAATCTTGGTTAGTGGTTCCTAGACAAAAATGTTTGATATCTGCCAAGCAAGTCAGCTGCCTATGCTGCCACACAATTTAACCTTTTAGCTACTTTTGACACACATGCTCTAATGCAGGTTTTGCACCTGAAATCATTTAAAACTGCCAAACATATCTTTTCTGAAAGCACAGAACTTATAGAGTTTTTTTGTCAGATGACATCAGTACTAAAAATTTAAAGCTATGTTAAGACCCACAACTTTCCAGGCATTAAAATAGGTTCATTTTTTGAGCAGGTGTTTGAAGGTGGTAGCATTTAAAAGCGCTTATTCCAAAGCTCCGTGAAGCTTCTAGGAGCAGTTTTGCCACAAAACCGCCTTTATAAACTTTGCATTAAAGAGTCAATAAACAGTTTTGCAAACATTTATAAGCGTTTGCTGCATGCTTATTTATAACATTTTTTACTTATAGAGTTTTTAGATGGGCCATGTAGGAGGAACACTCCAATTCAATAAGCAAAGGAAAAGGGGAAACAGGTAGGGTACAAAAAAGTAGACATCAGAGTCTACATTTTTAAATGCCAGGAAATTGCTGGATCCCTGCTGTGGATAGTAGGTTTCCAGAAGTGGTGAATGCGCGTTTTTTTACTGCAGATCTGGCCTTAGCACATTTGCAGTGTTCTCCCCAGCCCCCTTTACCACTACCACCCAGTGCTTTTCATCTCCCGACAGTTTTGGTTGGTTATTGAGAAGTTGGGTCACAAAACAGAGGCATTAGACAGTTGGCACATAATACAAAGACAAAAGAAAAATGGGGCATACTAAGGGACTGGGCATGAGAAGGTTGGAACAAAGTATAGGAGGTGGTAGACGTTGTCATGTATCACTCTTTCCTATTTTTGACCACTCGGCTACAGATTCTTCTCACCCAGCATAATAAAATTTCTGGGGAGATCTCTGATGGATTTTAGTGCACAATAACATAACATAAAAGATGAGGTTGTGTTGAATATTTATATATTAAATTATCAAAACTATGTGGGCTTGCAAAAACAGAAAAAACAACACAACAACTCATCAATTTAGGTTTACTTGAATCGATGGCCATAGAATTAATGTTCTGACTCCAGCATGTACAATAGATGTCTAATATGTGCTGTGAAAAAAACTTTTTTTGTATGGTTGTGTGCACCTGTTGCACATTTGGGGGTGTAGGAGGTTTACTGTAGCTTTAAATTTAGTAAAACACTTGTTTCATATTTATTTTCATCCCTTTTTTAATGCATAACATTACTGCTATTACAAGGGCGCTATTAAGATGTTCAGTATCTTGCACTGTTCTCCGTCCTTACACCCCCCACAATGACAAAAGCACCCAGGCAGAACCAGTAAGCCCAGAGCACATGGTGGGGGACATGGGGGCATCTCTTTTTGTATATAGAAATGATCGCTTCTACAAGAACATCAGCTCCAGGAGAAATGTTGGGTTTAAATTTCTGTCTGAAGCAACTTGGGAGATGTTCCCCCTTTCCTGTCCTTGCAATGTCTGCTAAAATCCGGGCTAACAGAATATGTGCCGTGTGTATTACTACTAGACAACCCTTCCCAGATCTTTCCCTGCTATAGCCAAAAGAAAATTCAAATTGTTGGCTAGAGTTTGGCTTTCAGTTTTGTCATATATGTTGGACCAGAAGATGTTCCCACACCACTCAACAAGGAGGTGCTCCAAAACATACCCATGTGGAAAATGTTCTTTTTATCTTGTTACATCTTTCACCCATTGGTCTCCTACTATCATTTAGACTTCTCTTTAGCTTGCAGAAGATACTGCTCATAAAGAATGTGATATAAAAGTGCCACATACTTTTGATGCTGGGCTGCCAGAATTATATCCTTCCTTCCCATCTCTAGAAAGTAGCCACGACTGTCTGCCAACAAGGAACTATTCCACTTGTCAGGCTGCTCAAGATCATTTGCTTAATAAAGACTTGGGCTTATTTCAGTATATTACAGATTGATGATACAATTTTTTATTTTATTTTTGGTGAATATTTCGATTTTATTCAACAATCTGCAACATTATTACCTTTAATTTTATTATTATATTCAGTTATTGAGCAATAAGACACAGCAAGTGAAATGTGCAGTTTCACAGCAATAGACTGCATGGAGGATCTACAGATGGCAATAGACCAAGTTATGTTCACACTAGGAGCCACACAAACATAAACTCATACTAAAGCTTTGTGTGTAGAAAACAATCTGAAGAGAAGAAGGCAGTAACAACATACATAGCATGTACACCCAGGGGTATATGTGCGCCCAGAAGAATCTGCATCATTCTGGATGATTTCATTCTGAAAAGCTAAAAGATGTCCAGCTATATATTCCTGAAAGAGGTAACTAAGAACTTCCTTCCAAGTTCCCCCATCCTCCTCACTCTGGGGACAGGGGCAGATCAACCTCAGCAACAGCACAAGAATGCGGGGATGGCAATCAGAGGAAGCTGGGTGGAGCTTTTGGTAAGAAAACACTGTGTTTAATGCAAAAATCTGTAACACATGTTTTGCCATGACTAGAATCTGCTGTAAAGAACGATCACTTTGTCAAGCAACCATACTGGAGCTGGTTAATCACAACTGCAGAATGATAAATAAACTACACATCTAGAAGATATTAAATAAATGGAGTTCTGTCTTGCTCCTGCAGCAGCTCAGTTTATGTGGTATATATAGTATAGGCGTATAGCAACAAGGAATAGATCACTAACATAAGAAATCTGTAGATGCATTGGTACCAACCCCCATAAAGAAAAAAGTGTGAAAAAATAAGGTAACACATTCAATGTGCCCCTATAAATTTGGATGATATGTGGACTTACTGAATAAACATAAAACAGCAATCCCAGAAAGAGGTCCTGTTGTGTCCAATTTCTGTCTGCACACTTTGATTTACCAGTGTTGCACTAGAAATTCATGGGAGGTATTTCTCCTATGTGTATATGAGTCCAAAAGATGGAAAAAGCCTTGATTTATTCACATAAGGCAAACAATGTGTATTGTTCTTGTATGCTACATAAACATTGTACGGGAAGTACATTGTATTTAGAGAAAAAAAAATTGAAATACAGAACTGATGTTTTTAAAAAAAATAGATGGAACTAAGGTGGAAGGTACTTTAGTGGTTACGTAGCAATTTTCTAGCAAGAAGTGAAAGCGTTTGGTGAACCACTAACAATATCCTATACAAGGGACAAAGAGTTCACTGAGCTGGCTTTGTAAACCCTGCACACTCTGCACCCAAAGCTCCATGGAGGGCTCGTCAGGGTGTACAGTATACAGTTATGTCAGAAAACTATAATATATATATATATATATATATATATATATNTGGGGAATTGTACAGTGGACAGCAGACTCCAGAAAGCCCTTGCAACTTAATAGTCCTGTATTTTCCTAACAGTGATAAAATTGTCACAAATCTTTCATATCTGTATATATAATTATATTATAGATAGTGATAGTTAATTATATTCCCAAAAATAGGAAATTGCATTCATTTTTAATAATTTTCTGTAAATATTTTATAATGTCCACAAACATGACAGACGTAAAATAAGAAATCTAACAAGTATAATAAAAAGAAATTCTAAGATACCTAAAGCCCTAAAGCCTGTTTTGCCCTGGGTATTATATATATCATTTTGTGGTCATAAAATGTAGATCTCAGTATCACAAAAAAAGTATTAATGTAAGTATTTTTTTTTTGCAATTGTTTTCAATCCGGCGAAGTTTAGTAAATGTATATGTGTGTAAGCTTAACATTTTACAGGTTTCACAAAGTGCCAAAATAGTTTCCAAAGTGATTTAATAATTTTAGGTAATTTTAAATTAAAGCAATGGATAATTTTCAAAACTGTGAACAAGTAGTTATATAAACCCTATAACCTGATAACATATTTTCCCCATATGCACACACACTCTCAACATACTCTGTCTTTCTAGGAAACATCTCGTCATTTATTGCATTCTTAGAATAGACTAGTTAATGAAACATTTTTAATTACACTATAAATGGTAAAATACAAATTAGGTTATGTATTTATGTTGCAAAAAGTAAAATGACAGATCATTAAGAAGTAGAAGGTGTTAGCAGCATTTCCTAAACTTTATACATAGAAAAATAAATTCTTCTAAGCTTTATTAGTGTGGTGTCAAACTCTTCTATGCAGTGTGCGGTAAATAGTCTAATGACGTCTGGAAGCAAGGCCATTTGCTATAGCTTGAGGCTCAACATTCCGATAACCTGTTTCTAGTTAGAAAGACATTAGAGAGATCTAACATTTGTGGCAAATGGTTCCTGTTATAGTGTAGAATTAGGAAACTTCACTTCCTGTAAATTTACTAAGCATCAATAATATTCTAACGGGTTGTCTTTCATGATAGTCAGTGGCACTGTGGTTCACGACCTACCTGAAGGCACTATCATTTAAACATTAATTTTCCAACATATGTAGCACGGAAATAAACTAGTAGCTTTATTAAAGTCTAGGCCAGTTGCCAGACTGGGTATATTTTAAACAAGTAATTACAAATATCACAGGAAGTATTCTTTAAAATACTTAAACACATGCAAATTATATTGCAAGGGTAAATGTTTCAACATTAGTCCATTGCCTTATTAAAAATATCATATATAGTTTTCTTTCACATTGTATAGTTATGGAATTTAGACAACCTAACATTACAATGCTGTGAACTGGCATTATTTATAAAATGATCAACGGTTACCAACATTATATACATTACATAGAGGTTATCTAGTTAAATAGCTAGTCAGGCTGAAAAAAGACACAAAATAATAATAATAATAATAATAATAATCCATCAAATTCAACTAAATAAATAAATAAATATATATATATATGGTGTGTAATATATTTATATATATATATATATGGTGTGTAATATATTTATATATATATATGGTGTGTAATATATATATTACACACCATATATATATATAAGTTATATAGAGTTTATATATATAAAGTTTTCTCACATAACTGTATATATACACACACACATACACACCACATATACTATATATACACACCCACAAACAAAAAAATATGAATTGAAATATTGTCTGTAAACAATGGTGATAAACAAAAATGCAGATCTGTCATGTGCAAAAAATAAATGCTACCCTTCCCCTCTTCTTTGTCCAGGTGACCATTAACACAGAAGCATGAAAAGGGAATATAAAAATATTTAGGATGTCGACTTTGGGATGTATAGGGTGGGACTATAGATCTATCATCAATAAATGATCCTAAAATGTAATGCTGATCCTATCTTCGTTTGTATTTAATTCATTGCTGGTTTGGGCAAACATCGAAACCCTAAATGAATCCCAAACCTATTGGCCAATAAACCCTTCCAGATCACTTGCAGCCCCTAACATGGTCTGCACAAGTAATGCTCCAAAGCACTTCCATAAACACACAAAACAGAAATAAATCCATGGATCTAACACATTGGGGTTGGTTTACCAAGAGAGTTTGGGCTGATTACTTAGTAGGGTGATAAATCACTCTGCAAAGGATAATTCACTTAGCTTAGTGAATAAGATGAAACTCTCCGGATATCAGTCATCCAATCATGTTCGAGAAAAAAATCCTGTGTTTCTTTTACATTTCCTTTAACATGATTAAGTATTCTTTTGTATTCTAATGTGAATTTTCACCACATTCACTAAGATGAAAGTGAAATATCTCTTGCACTGTGATAATTCACGTTCCATAGCAAACAGCCTTTAGTAAATTGCCTGTTACCTTCAAAGACTTTTAAAGACCTAAGGCTATGTACACACGCCAGATACGCTTCAGGGCTGGTATTAGACGAAAATCTGACGGGTGTACAGTGTTAGTCAAACATTGTTCATGGATCCGTCTTGGCAGATCCACAAATGACGAACAACCCTAATACAAGTGAAGGGGAGAGAGCGGGAATTTGCTTTGTGGTTCTTCCCCTCCACTCTCCATGGAGCAGAACGATGCTGTATGTACAGCGCTCATTCATCCAACTTTCAGTCTTTTGTCATTGGAAAGGATCATGAAAGATCCTTTCCAACGACAGAAATCTAACATGTGTACACAGCCCAAGTTAAGAATTAGACAAGGAACTATAGCTGCCATCAACATGACTCTGGAGTCCAATACAGTATGTTGGAAGATCACAACTAACGATAAATCTCAATAAAAAGGAACAAACCCTTCTCTTAACCCTCACTGCACCCATATATCAGTTTATTGGGGGAAATGATGAAAGCAGTCCCAGCATTGTATAAAGAATGGGCAGATCACCCACCAGTCATTATAAATAAAATGTACCAAAGGCCTAACAATGAACTTCTTGTTTGGCCCTTTTTGTTCTCCTAAATATACAATACCGGTGTTTTGTTACATTAGATACATTGCTCTTAGATAGCTCTGGGGACTACAGATCTGGTTTCTGTTGTCCCGATACAGAAAAGTGATTGAGAGCCGTCATCAATGGAATGCAAGAAAAAACTAATAATAATTTAAATGTTGTTCTCTGTGCTTAGAGACAAGTATATATAAAGCCAACAACGGAAATGTTATTTATACAAATTGGTGGAAGCATCAATGATCATTTTTCTGAGCAGTACTGGAAATACCTGTTGATCCTGCCAGAAATGTGTTGTCTTTCTCACTACCTTAGCACTGAAATAATATATAAAACAACATTATCAGCTCTTCCAGCTATCTCAGATGAATTATAAATTCCTCAGCCCTTATGTAATAAAGATGAAAAAACGTGGATGTGTTTTTAGTCCAAAGAGAAGTGTAGAGTCACAACGTCTCTGTATGGATACTGAGGAGGGTGCGCTGCCATACAAAGGATAGAAACACTGGTATGAGCCGGATTAACAGGTGAAAATAAAAAGGCAAGCCAGTAATAATGAAAACAAATGCAGCCGTCATATCTAATGATATGTGACATTTGCTCCAGCGATAGTTTTACCAAACAGAGCCAGTAAACCTAAAGAAAACAGATCAGATTTCTGCTCTGCCTCTCCAGATTCTGATTCCATGTGTTTACTAGTAAAGTGTTGGATTAATCACTGACTAGCTGGCACAAGATGATAAGTTTAATATCCTGATAAGTAACAGAATGCTGACCTCCTGTACAAGCTGTAAGCAGAACATTGAGTCATATTGCAGGCTCAGGCGGTCTGGGAAGTTTTCTGAAAGGTAAATGTTATAATGCTAGAAAAGAGAAACTAGAGAAGTGAGCATTGCAGTTTGTGGTGTAATCAGATGAATGTTTATACGCTGCTGTGAGTAATCACATGACTTCTCAGAGACCGAGCTCCCATACACACAATGTAAAATCCCTTCCTCATGAGCAGATATTGTTGCTGGAAATATCTTCAGGGATCTTTCTCTGTGACAGCACAATGACAGAGCTGTACAAGCTGTATTTCCCCAAGGAATTTCCAGATAATATGAGAAAAGATATCTGCACGAATGCTTTTTTCCCCAGATGACCAGGAACTGTAACATGGAACTGAAGCCCACAGACAGTTTCTCTTTGATGTCTTTACTTGTAGAGAGTCTTTTTTCTGCTTTCAGAACTTCTTTTTCTGTACACCAAGCCGAGCATGTGCAGCTCAGTGTGTGAAGCTTGGCACAGTTTTATGGACAAGAGTTATATCACCCCCAAACCTAACAAGGAAGATGGCAGACTGGAAGATATCAATCCGAACCCAGACTACTATCTGCTTTAAAAATTAAGCATTTTACTGCAAACATCTTTTATCTGTGATGAGCAGAGATGGAAGTTATATGTCTGCAGAACTATAAGATCCTCAGTATACAAGAGCTGAAATAAAAGTCTACATATAATGAGGAGAAATATATTTCATGTAAATTCATCCCAATCTGCACACTGAATGTTGCCACCAGAATGTAGCTGAAGCAGACAAGATGATACGGCCCAATGAGATCCACACCAAACACACATGTGGCAGCACGGCTTTGTATGAGCTGTAATAGCAGCGAGTGTTTGAAGTCTCATCATCTCAGCTCTATGAGGTCTCCTCTCTATGAGGGTTCACTAAATCATCTCCCCAGACTGCAATCTCATTCATGCAGACAAGGTGTCCAACCTGTGGCCCTTTGGTGCTCAGCCAGTGGTGGGAACATTGATTTATAAAAGAAGTGATAATTGTGATCCCTACTAGACTCTTGTATCTTGTCCATAAGTCACAGCAGCATGTCCCCTATGTCCAACCACATCTATAGCTTGTCCCTGGTCTCCGGTCACCATTCACTTCATTGTCTGCAGACAGTCTCTCTACATTACCTGAACGTTATGTGTGGCCCTTTAGGAAGGCAGTAGGTGGGGCCCCTACACCTCATATGTTCAAGTCAGACCATCTCTTGTACCATGTCAGCAGTCTCTGACCCTCTCCTATAACATGTCAGCAGTCTCTGACCCTCTCCTATAACATGTCAGCAGTCTCTGACCCTCTCCTATAACATGTCAGCAGTCTCTGACCCTCTCTTATAGCATGTCAGCAGTCTCTGACCCTTTCTTGTCACATGTCAGCAGTCTCTGACCCTCTCCTATCACGTGTCAGCAGTCTGTGTCCCTCTCCTATAACATGTCAGCAGTCTGTGTCCCTCTCCTATAACGTGTCAGCAGTCTCTGACCCTCTCTTATAACGTGTCAGCAGTCTCTGACCCTCTCTTATAACGTGTCAGCAGTCTCTGACCCTCTCTTA
>NC_092862.1:105114888-105115658 GCF_032062135.1 Pyxicephalus adspersus | reverse complement strand
GCAGTCTCTGACCCTCTCTTATAACGTGTCAGCAGTCTCTGACCCGCTCTTATAACATGTAGCAGTCTCTGATCTTCTCCTGTCACATGTCAGCACTCTCTGACCCTCTCCTATCACGTCAGCAGTCTCCGACCCTCTCCTATCCCATGTCAGCAGTCTCTGACCCCTTCTTATAACATGTCAGCAGTCTCTGACCCTCTCTTATATAACATATCAGCAGTCTGTGTAGACATTCCAGTCTTACACCCTTAGGGCCCACATTCGAGGGGCCCCTTGTGTCACAATGTTTGGCCACCACTGGCTTATTTCTATCCATAAGTTTATAAAACAATGTTGCTTTACATAAAGGCTGAGCCCATCTCTAAGTATCCCCGGCACGATGTGTACACAGCCCTGTGTATCGGGTACATGTGTGACATGCCCGGTGTGAGGAGCACCTGTGTACCCTCCCCCACCTGTGAGCACCGGGCCCGATACCGGACACCTCCCGCCACCCCGCACTCACCAGCTGACAGACTTTCAGAGCCAAATGTATCCTGGTAAGATCGGGCTGGGCCTTGGGCTCCGGTTCCGTGGTTGGTTGGTAGGGCGCCGCGTCGGCCATGGCGAGAGGTTCCGCTCCTCACTGATAAGACGCCGCTACTGCCAGCTATGGCCGCTCCTCGCTGTGAGGGAAATTCTCTTTGTGATCGCGGCACTTCCTCCTCCGTCACTGCTAAAATGGAGGCAGAGGAAAGCGAAAGCGAAAGAGTGCTCGGGGATGGGAGTCA
>NC_092862.1:105101232-105113005 GCF_032062135.1 Pyxicephalus adspersus | reverse complement strand
TATGGCTCTATACATCATTCACTC
The DNA here is from genome assembly GCF_032062135.1 of Pyxicephalus adspersus. Classification (NCBI taxonomy): domain Eukaryota; kingdom Metazoa; phylum Chordata; class Amphibia; order Anura; family Pyxicephalidae; genus Pyxicephalus; species Pyxicephalus adspersus. The sequence continues at coordinate 105,112,981 of NC_092862.1, read as the reverse complement.
ATGTTCTCTCATACCCCTCTTACCCTGTGTGTAACATTCACCGGTAAAAATCAGTCTCCCATATCTTGTATACAACATTCACCAGTATAAATCACTCCCTCATACCCTGTGTGCAACATTTACTGGTACATTCACCCATACATTCACTTGAATTCCTAATTCCCTCATACCCTGTGTGCTACATTTACCACCACATCATTCCCTCATATGCTGTGTACAACATTCACCACTACACATCATTCCCTTATACCCTATATGCAACATTCACCTGGTATACATCATTCCCTCATACCCCTCATGTAATGTGTGCAACATTCACTGGTACACATCATTTCCTCATACTCCATGTGCAACATGCACCGCTATGCATCATTCCCTCATCCCTTGTGTGCAACATTCACCAGTACAGATCATTCATACTGTGTACAGCATTCCCGGGTATTTTCCCTGTACCCCCCATACATCTGTGTGTTATCTGTGTTGGTGCACAGCAGCTACAATAATACATCTTGTCATTAGCACACAGCTGTGCACACATCAGTGGATTCTCGGTGCTGATTGGCTTATGATGTCCAATGATCTCCCGGTACTTACCTGAGAGGCTGGACCCCAGTATGGGCTTCTGTCTCCGCTGTCAGGCCATCTGTAAGGGTGACATTCTTCCCACTGGCCGGCAATGTAAGGGGAATTCTTCCTACTGACCACCACACTTATTTCAAGGGTTCCCCCATAAAAAGAAAGGCCGTCCCAGTGTATGGTAATGTTATGATGCGCTGTATGAACATTGGGGTGAAAACTGAAGATGAATGGCCCTAGAATACAGCATGAAACGTGCATTGTGCTCATAGGTGTGCAGGTGACACCCATCACTATGTATGGGCCATATGGACACCCGGGGCCACATATCAATTATCTGCTATAGAAGCCAGTGCTGGAACTAATGGCCCTCCCTACTAAAGCCTTTCTCTACCCTTATATTATAGAGGAACTCTAGAGGAAGTAACTTCCAGGTCTTAGGGATCCCTCGCTATGATTACTATTTACACAGCTCACTGTACATTAGTATGGCGGTCAGTAGGAAGAATGCCTCTTATATGGCGGGAAAGCATTCACCCTTACACATAGCCAAAAAGATCAATGGTGTTACCTAAACTGGCCCATAATGCTCATTGTTCCCCAGCCCCCTTCCCCATACATTAAAGCTGAAGGTTAACCTGCTAATATTGTTTATGTCCTAGTTCATACTTCCCTTCTCATTAAAATGCTAAGTGAAATTTCTGAATAAAATTGTTATATTTTCATTATATACCCAATTCTAGATCCAAAAATATATAAACCCTAAGGGTGTACTTATAAAGTTTTCCCCTGAAAATTTGGAAGATATTCGGCTGTTTTTTCATTCGAAGATGCAGCATTTACTATAGTGACTGCTGCGCTATTCTGACAATTGGCCACTAGGTGGCAGAATGAGTCTGTGTCAATATTCATTGAAATGAGCAATGTATGGGGATTGGAATGGTTGTGCATGATCTGAAAGCCAAGTTGATGGGCAAGGAATTTAAAAATACAGCCCTACAGTTACATTCAGACTGGCAGTGAGGTTGTAGTTACCACTTCTTCATGCCAGTGAACCACTGCATCAGGGGAGATGCTACATGTAGCTTCTACTTACGGTAGCCGGTTTTAGAATAAATAGGAACGTCAGTACCGACAGATCTGCCAATGTTGGTTCTTTAAAAAGCAGTGCTGCAGTGGACAAGCAGCTAGCAAGATGCCAGCCAATGGGGACTGCATGAGATCTTTTGCTTTGCAGTCTCTGCAATGCAGGCAGATTATGGCAGGTGATAGGGCCAGTAGGGTGCTGTTTCTGAAAAATAAAAGTGATGCAAATTATCCCACATGAATTGAAAGAAATGAAATCTAATGAATAAAAGTGTTGGGCCAGGGTAAAAAGTGCTGGAAAACAAAGGGCAGAATATATTACTGTAGAGTTATGAGTAACTGATGCAAACGTTATCTGATTTGCTGGTGAGCAGTCTACTTTGTGCAGTAAAATGAGGAAGAATTTCCAGTTGTGCTGCTTAATAAGCTTCCTGTCCCAGGGTGACAACATTTGTCCATGGATACAGTACAGCAAGTGCTGTGCCACCGCAGGACAGAATGTTAGATTTGTTCCCAACAAATATACTACACAGTGATGCACAGCGTGTACAAAATCCCCTTTGCAAGCCAGCTTTAAAGTAACTGTGTAATTTTAAAATGTTAGTAAAAATGCTTCTTACCATAAGGTGTATTGATCTGAGCTAGTTGTAAATAAAGAATCAACACAACAAAAGTTTGGATACACAGATGTATTTTTTAACAGTTTTGGAATAAACCAGCTTATTCTCACACTTTTCTTTTACAAGGATCTTTGCATGTCAAGTTAAAGTTGTAAAAACCAAAATCGAGAATCCTCAGAGGTGAAAGTTGGCACTGAAAATATGATTTTTGGGATATTTACAAGTAAAATCTGTGAGGAAAGGAAAAAAAACCCATCAACCTAATTGGTGCACAATGTTCTGATTTACCAAGCAATTATCTCGGCACACTCAATACTAAATAAAGACAAATATTATGGAATGCTGGAGCCCAACCCAAAGAAGCAGCTGAATTTGCAAAAAATGGTGTATGAGTTGCAACTAATAAAATCTCTGTTCCAGGTTTAATATGTAATAAAAACATTTATGTGTATGCTATGAAGCTGCTGAGTGGCTTGCAATACCTTGAATTCAGACATCCACAGGATTGTTTTACAAGAAGTAGATATGTAGTATGATGTGCGGTCAGCATTAAAAAGAGAAGGCAATACAATAAAACATGGTGTGTATGTAGGAAGAGTGACTGTGCGTTACACGTGCTGTCCTTGTAAAGATTCTGGTAAAAGCCAGATTTATTATTTTATGTGCAATAACTAGCTTATTTTCTGATTAATCTGCCATACAGAGATCAGAAAAACATAGCCAATCTCCCGTATTTGTTGACCATTCTGTGACCCACATTTTACACTTCCTAGCCATTGCAAATTCCTTTTACAGATCCTACATTTTTAGTGAAATCCTGCTACAGCCATCTTTTGAAATGCTAGTTTTTTGATGGTCTTTGAATAAAATATTTGAGGTCACTGACCTGGAACAAATGAGTTAGAACTGTATGCTTACACCTGGTCAGGCACTGAGGCCAAGTACTGAAGCAATAAGGGACAGCATGAAATCCAGGAAAGAAGGATTTTCAGAACTTTGGGCTAGTAGCCATGCTTGGCATGAAACTTTTACCTTGTATGCAAGAAGCAAAAAAGTAAACATTATGACATACCGCACATTGCAATGTCATTTATTTGGTCTAATCTTTGGGAAAATAATCGTTTTTTGCATTTATAGTAACCCAAATAAAGGACGCTACAAAAAGATAATTTTCTTGTGCAAAAACTTCTGATCACCTGCGAGTCTTGCTGGGTTTGCTGTAGGAAAACCACAAAGCTGAAATAAGCCAAATGCAAAGCATTTTAATGTTTGTACTTGAGAAAATTCTTCAGGTTTGGAATCTGCAAGGATGTATTGTGTGCAGCACTCGGATATCTTGGGGTTAAGTTTACTTATTATTACACCTGAGGAATCTCCAACCTGTGGATCCTCAGCCCTGATCCTCAGGGATCAGATCTACAGGAGAATAATTATTCTTTTGAATAAGCAATCATTGTAATAATATTACTATAAACCAATGAAAACAGACTAAAGGTTATATTTATAGTGAGAATATGACAATCATACAACATTCACTGCTAATGAATCTTCTTGGTGCAAGTATATTAAATTGCAAAAATTGCTTCACCACCAGTGAATGTTTTATTAAAGTTGCATTTACTGCTTTATAAATATGCTCCTAAAAGAAAATAACCAGGATTAAAACAAACAGCCCTTTGATTCATAATTCTAATAAAATTAATAAATAAATTCTAGAAAATCTGCATGTAGCATAAATGTTAAAACTGTCAGTTCAAGCATGCTGTTTAGATTTAAGTTAACCATACAAGTATATTCCAATATAGGAATCTGCAGCCACAATGTGCCTTAGCTATACCAACTACAATATATTCCCATAAACAAGAAGATAGTTTGTTCTATGCAGAGAATAAATACAACTTTATTAACTGATTGTAGAAGACAGGACTGATTGAACCATTGTTGTAAACAAGTGAAACAGTGGCTAGTGCAGATCTGTACATGTCAGACAAACATATCTGGAGACATTAGTTTAACATAATACACCAAATCTAATCTCTGCCTTTCTTTTAAATTATACAAAATTATCATTTCAGTGCTTGCAGTAATCTGGTATTAGAAACTCCCCAAACTGTAATTCATTGTATTGGTGAGAAGAGCAGCAATATTCAATAATGCCAGTTTTCTTTGCAAGACCAATTCATTGTCATAAATCGCTGAAAGTTAAAGTAGAACTCAACGATGAAGAAGTTGGCAAGTATATAATGTTACACTCTCATCAGTTCCTAAGGTGCACCAACAGAACAGTCCTGATCAAACAATATCTGGGACCTTTTCCCAGAACTTTTATAAACCCCAATGACAGATAACCCCAGACTACAAAACCAGCCCCTAACGAAAGAAGATGAGCCGGCTGCACAAACCTGGATCATAACCAGACTACATTTACCTACCTTTGTTCTACTAATGGTGGAAATATACTCTAACTTCTTCACCCTTATCTCTGTGACCCAAAAACTTCTGTACTGCTTTCACAAATGTTCTGGTTGTAGTTGTAATTGGGAGCCCATCAGTAGCCTATGAAATTGCAGTTTTAGTCATCTTTAATTTTACTCTTTACATATTTCATTGAAAGTAACTGAATTCTTTACCAAACAGTGGCTTAAACAAAACAAAAAAAAAAACAATTACATATGTAAAAAAATGTAGATCTGTGCCATAAAAAAACAGCAGTCCAGAGATAATTATCCCACATGTATTTTTGTAAATTGGGATAAACATCAAAACTTTGTGTCTTCACTTTAAGGAGAAAAAAAAATGTGTTTGGATCTCCGCGGTTCCACAATCACTGAGGAGGGAAAAGGCAGAGGTTGTTTTACACAATTCCAAAAATGAAACAGCAGCCTTCAAGAAGCTTCATTTTCTGTAGGGGATGTGGGTGATGTGGGGGAGACGATGTCAGGTTTACGAGAGATTCTATCCAGTTCAGCTTGGACGTCTGTTAATACCGGCTTTTGGCCTATGAAAGAATAAATAAAGTGGTGGAGAAGATATCGAATATTTCAAGAAACATTATACTTTAATATTTTTTACTAGCATTTATTTCAACTCGTTCATCCAAAATGGATATTTTAGTTTGCAAAAGATGCCAGAAAGGTTAAGCACCCAAGTTAAGAAAGATCTAGCAGTGATGGCTTTACTGTCAATACGCTGAAGGCGTATGTGGCATCAGTTTAACATGCTTGAAACCATTCAAAATTCTTTATCAGATGTGCAAATAAACTTACTTTAAGGCAGAATTTCCATAAGCTTGTATAGGAAATGTGAGGAAACAAAAACCTGGCAATCCAGTCCCTTATACTATTTGAATCCTGTAAGCTTCAACCAATTCAGCTTGCACATTTCCTTGCTAGTTGTAGACTGTTAACATACAGGGGCACTGCCTTATATAAAATTCTATAAAAGGTCTTCCTGCAAAAAACATTGTAAATACTTACTGTTCCTGCTGCTGCTAAACACCACTCTCACAGAGAAAATGCCAATCAAAGACTGTATATAAACCAAAACAAACTAAACTTTACATATTTCAGTTTTAGGAGGACAAAAAGTATCTTCGTTAACTTGGAATGCATGTATGCACCATCTTATTACATTTATCTGTTATAATTTTTATCATTATCTGCTATACTTCTTTGAATGTACTGTTCCAGTACTTCTTTTTGTATGTTCTGATAGTATGACTGACTTTTCTGACACAGATTGTCATTATTATTTCAACTGTATCAACAGGTTTTCTGGGTGAAGCAGGACTTCATCTTTTCTATAAGAGTCAGCTGGAATGCAAAAACAGCTTGAACAAGGTTGACACAACTTGACACCTGTCAAAGAACTGCAATCAAACAAGCATAAAAACATCTCTAACTGACATAAAATGGAATTGGAACGCACCTGAACAAAAATTGCATTGACTCAAGCCTTTTAGTCTTTGTATCCATTATATTAATTTAGCCTTTTTATAACCATTTACAAAAAATTTAAATCAGCGTTGTTAAAGTTCTATTTGGAATTATATATACAGTGAGGGAAAGAAGTATTTGATCCCCTGCTGATTTTGTATGTTTGCCCTCTGACAAAGAAATGACCAGTCTATAATTGTAATGGTAGGTTTATTGTAGCTGTGAGACAGAATAACAACAAAAGAACCCTCAAAAACCCAGTGCTGAAAAGTCAGAGCTTGATGAGCAATGTAATGAGTGGAATAAGTATTTGATCCCCTATCAACCAGCAAGATTTAAGGCTCCCAGGTGTCTTCACTGTATACAGCTAAGGAGCTGAGATTAGGAGCACCCTCTGTAAGGGATAGCTCCTAATCCAAGCTTGTTACAGGACCTGTATAAAAAACACCTGTCCACAGAAACAATCAATCAGATTCCAAACTATCCACCATGGCCAAGACCAAAGAGCTATCTAAGGATGTCAGGGACAAGATTGTAGACCTACACAAGGCTGGACTGGGCTACAAGACTATCGCCAAGCAGCTTGGTCAGAAGGCGACAACAGTTGGCGCGATAATTCACAAATGGAAGAAACACGAAATAACTGTCAATCTCCCTCGGTCTGGGGCTCCATGCAAGATCTCCCCTCATGGAGTTGCAATGATCATGAGAACGAGCATGAAGCAGCCCAGAACTACACGGGGGGGGAACTTGTCAATTATCTCAGGGCAGCTGGGACCATAGTCACCAAGAAAACTATTGGTAACTTACTGTGCCGTGAAGGCCTGAAATCTTGCAGAGCCCGCAAGGTCGCCCTGCTCAAGACAGCACATGTACAAGCCCGCCTGCAGTTTGCCAATGAACATCTCTGAATGATCCAGAGGAGAACTGGGTGAGAGTGTTGTGGTCAGATGAGACCAAAATTGAGCTCTTTGGCATCAAGTCAACTCGCTGTGTTTGGAGGAGGAGGAATGCTGCCTATGACCCCAAGAACACCATCCCCAACATCAAACATGGAGGTGGACACATTATGCTTTGGGGGTGTTATTCTGCTAAGGGGGCAGGACCCCTTCACCGCATCGAAGGGACAATGGACGGGGCCATGTACCATCAAATCTTGGGTGAGCAACTCCTTCCCTCTGCCAGGGCATTGAAAATGGGTCATGGATGGGTATTCCAGCATGACAATGACCCAAAACACACGGCCAAGGCAACAAAGAAGTGGCTCAAGAAGAAGCACACGAAGTGGCCTAGCCAGTCTCCAGACTGGTTGATAGGGGATCAAATACTTTTTCACTCATTACAATGTACATCAAGTCTTTTGAGCAGGTTTTTGAGGGTTCTTTTGTTGTTATTCTGTCTCTCACAGCTACAATAAACCTACCATTACAATTATAGACTGGTAATTTCTTTGTCAGAGGGCAAACGTACAAAATCAGAATTCGATCAAATACTTCTTCCCCTTACTGTATATATCCCCAGCCCCGTTTAGCTGGGTGCATTACCTGGCACTTTTTGGTAACCATTTGCAGGGACTACTTAGGACAATACCTGTTTTTTTGGCAGATGTTGGCAGGCTGTTGCCTCCAGAATTGACAGCAGGGCTGCCTGTACCCCCGGGCCCAGGGGACCCAGTTTTCTTGCTTAGTAAGCTGTTAAAGAAATTAGCGAGCACTCCTTCACTTGTTGTTCCAGCTGTAATGAGAAAGAAAGAGAAATGAGTAATGTTGACATTTTACTTCATAAAATATGTCAAGTAGCAGTTCCACTAGATACCTTTCATGTTGGGATCAATTTTCTTTGTGCCAGCAGGGACAGGCGACACACTGGTAACATTAGATGATCCTGATCTGCTGGGTGTCCTAGGAGACCCACCAGGAACTCTTGGAGAAGAATCCTGGAACAAAAAGATATTTAGGATTAGAAATAACAGAAAATAGTTTTGCTCAGCATAAGTAAGACACAATACCAAGCAAGCTGTTATATATAAATTGAATAGTGAGGGGATATTAAAATATTAACCCACCTAGCATTCTAATTCTGTCCGTATTTCCATACAAAAAGTGGTACTTTTTTTTGCAAAGAAATTTATTTTACATTGTAGGCCTATAATTCTTAGGCATAGTTCACCGAAATATGCCCAATATTTAACAAATTTAATAATAACCTTAAAATAAAAAAAAAAATGATAAAAAAAAATAAAAAAAAAACGTTAAAAACATTTAATATAACTACAGAAGCACGTATAATATATTTATATATATTTTATGAAGATTTCTTTGTATTGGACTCAATACAGCTATCTTGCATTGAATCCAATACAAAATTATTTGAATTTCCCGCTGATCTTCCCGCACCGGCGTCACCGAGTTAGCCCGGAGAACGTCTCTGCAGTTCGCGGCTGAAGATCGGAGAAGGGGGCCAAGCCCCCAGGACCTGCAGGAACCAGCAGGACGCCAACGGAGCAAGGTAGGGGTTTTTTTTTTTCAAGTTTTAAGCGACTCCGAGTGAGACTCGGGATTACTGCTTATTGCACATAAAATCCACCCCGAGTCACACTCGGAATTACCGCTAAGGGAGTTAATTATTAATTGTGCAGTTTAACACTTGTAGGAAAGATTTTGTAATTGATTTAAAAATCATTGTAAGTTTGTATGAGCAGTGGTATTTTAAACCTAAAGTTATAAGTGTACTTTCCTAACATTTTACCACTCCCCACCTTACCTAACCGTTCCTCCCCATCCACACAACTCAAGTACATAAACAAGGAGTTCTGATAATCATGCGGAAACTTACAGAAATAAATGTAGTTACTTTATACACCTATTTCTGCTAAGGGACCTGGGAAATGTGCTCTATTCAATGGTTACAACATAGATTTACTATTAAAGGAAATAAATAACTTACTGGTCGTCCTGCTGAGGTTGGTGGTTGTTTTGACAACATTGACTAGAGAAAAAATAAACATATAAAATTTTATACTAGCTTGGATAAACACAAACTAACTTCTAGCTTCATAATGCATTTGGAAATTGGCGAGTGTGTTTACCTGCTGCTTCATGAGAAATACCTGATCGTCTTCTGCTACAATCTCTTTCTCATGCACAAACTATGAACAAACAGACAAATATATTGATGAATTAGAAATGTATACCATTACTTTCCTTAAGTGTATGTCTGGACTAAACACAAAACAAACAAATAACATTTAGTATACCTATAATAAACTGACAACACTGCTCTGTACTGTAATCCCAATCTCTATTATAAACCCTGTCTAAAGTCTTCACTGCTGGACTAAAAAACAACACCCTTCACTGAGATGTGGAGCCATGTTAATATACTAGGTAAGTTTTTTTATTTTATTTTTTTACAACAGTTGATTTACAATTAAGGGTTAAGACTTGCCATTAGCTTCCAGCATAGTTCTCCCCAGAGGTTTTTAGCCGGTTGCTCCGCCCGGCTGATTTGAATGCCCCGCCCAGCTCTCGGCAGCTCTCATCCTCGGATGCCCGGATCTCAGTGAGGCTGCTCTGTGTCATCCGTTCAGAGGATTGCTGCTGCTGATGAGAGGTGAGCACACAGTTCAGCCTTCATGTGAAGGAGACACAGGCAGCCCCACCCCCATCTCATAGCACAAGCTCTGCCTGTGACATGTATCCACCTCTAGCTCTGCATGCCGTTCTGCATCTTCACAGCTCTGTATACAAACCTCCATATCTCCTAATATGTATGTCCCAATGACCTGTAATTTTCAGGGTGTACAGGGGACCCTCATAGATATTAGTTATTACAATTGTAAAGCTGTAAAGAATTTCAAGATATGGGGGTCACAAATGTAAAAAGTTATGAAAATTGAACTTTGGTTTTGCTGTTTCAGAGGAAAATGCAACTAGGAGTCCTAAATTGAAAATGCAAATTGGAGACCCCAGAGCCACTAACATAGCAAGGAGCATTGGGGTGGGGCCCCTAAATATATACCTACCTGTCATAAATCTATACCTATGAAACTACTGTCTGCTTCTCTTCTTTGTACACCAATTTCTCCTAGGTGGGGGGTACAAAACCGAAAATATAGGTACAAGTGGCGGGCACATTCTCCCCTTACAATCTCATTACTACGGCATCATTAGAACATAAAACACTCTGCCCATTAAAATGGGCCTCCCTGCCGTTACACATTCCTGTCCACTTATCTAACATTCTGAACTTCAATTAAGGAATGGGGAGGTGTAAGAAACTAAAAATATAGGTACAAGTGGGGAACATCTGTGACTAACATCCCCTAAAACTTCATCACTATGGCATCATTAGAAAATGAACTCTGCCACTAAATTTTATTGAGGTTGAGGTACTGGAAGGTTACAGTCATGTGTAACAAGGAAGTGCATTTTAATGGACAGTTTTGTTTTTTAATGTTGTAATGATGCCATGGTGATGAAAGGTGATCGCCACACATGTCTCCCACTTCCACCTATATTTTTGTTTCCCTGCACCTCTTAATTCTGGAGAAATTGAGGTTTGAGGTAAGATGCAGGCAGCACATTTTGCTAGGTAGAGATTTATGTTCTCATAATGCAATAGTAATTACATTTTAGAAAGGTTTAGCCACAAGTGTCCCCCACTTGCTCCTACAGTTTCAGTTTCCTTTGCCTCCATGTGTACCTTAAAAATTTCAAGTTAATACAACCAACGGTTTAGAAGATCTGAAGGTTTGAACACAGCGAGTTGTTAGGCTGCAGAATATGACAAGCGGCTTTTACACACACAAAGCTATCACACTGCACTGCCGATGACATTATTACACACTGCGGATAAACTTAACAGTGTTTTTATATAGAATATGGGCAGTGATGAGAGGGGGTCACAGTCTGTCCTGTCCTCTGATATCACATGCTGCAAGCATCTCCACATTTTTAACATTATATTAAAGAGTGACTTTCTCTGTTATGTAATGGAAAAATGTGCGTTTTTTGTTTTTACACTTTTGTGGAGAGGACCTCTCCCCTTCAGTCTTCACTTCCATTTCGGTAAAGACCGAAGGGGAAATCCACAGCCTCCAGGGATATTTGTGTCACATATCCCAAAAGGCTCTGCATTGCTCCTTGTGTGCATGCACCTTCAGAGGATTTCTTATAATGTAAAAAGTGTTCAATCTCATGCATGCGCAGTACAAGTGAGCATCAGAGAAAAGGTGGAAGCTGAGCCAGCATGGGCCTGCTGGGCTAATTTTGTAAAAAAATCAAGTGAAAAAAAATGTTTTCACAAAAGTTCACTTTAACTAAATATAGACACAGGAGCACATCTGAAGTACGGCTGAATTCACACCGGCAGTAAGGTTACATTTGTCCATTCCTCATGTCAGGAACCACCGCTGCTTAAAAAACTTCTAGCTCTGAAAAAGCCCAGCACTTACCGCCTGTTACCAATCCTAGGTGCCTAGCACTTACCGCCTGTTACCAATCCTAGGTGCCCGGCACTTACCGCCTGTTA